>NW_028262290.1:23073684-23380921 GCF_047370975.1 Nipponia nippon
AAAGATAAAAAAATTCTACAGAAATTATTCTGATGTTAGCAAATGCAGCAGAAGTAATTGTTTCAGAAAGGGAACCAAGGCAGAGATTAAAACTGAAAGCACTTCTGTAAGGAAAGTTATGGCTTAGTGCTCTGGATTTCACTGCATTTGGCATTCTTAACAGAGCAACCAGGATAAATGCATCTGAAACCTCTAAACCATTTCACTTGGTGTTATCATTTCATCTGTTCTTTCCAATTTAACTCTAAACTATCAGTGTTTGGGGGGGTGAAATACTTTAAATTTTCTTTATTAAATTCTTCACCTGATGCCAGTGCATCAGTGCATGAGGAATCTTGACTGGGTCCTCATAGGTGAGATTAAGAAAGGTTTGCAGGAGCCTCACAGCTTCTCCAGGGAGGTGCTAGCACCCCGTGCACAGCCTTCCCGTAGGGAGCAGGGCTCTCGGCGTCCTTGCCCAGGCAAGCCGGCCAGGCTGAGCTGGGCACAGCTGCTTCCCAGCCAGCATGGGGAACTGTATTTTGGCTGACGGCAGACCATGCCCCCAAACCTGCATGCAAGTCGCCCCGGAGTCTGGGCGGTGAGGTGGGAGGGGAGGGCAGGGGAGGCGGCCGATGCGACCCACCACCCTCCGAGGAAGGCTTGTTCACCAGCTTACATCGGTGGGGCAAGTCCAGGGAGGGACTGGGGCACGGAGCATGGGGATAGATTCGAGCTGAGCAGCACCTGCCGTTCAAAAAAAGTCATTCATTTTCATGTCTGGTGGATTTGGCTCCACATGTAGCTGTGGTTGCCTGCCAGGTTTGACTTGAGTCATCAGTGCGGCAATGATGCTTGGCAAGGGCTGGGGCTTCACCTCATTCATTTAGGTTTGAATACAGCGTCCTATAGCATTTGCTGCCTTGAAAACACCTGCAAGGTGAAAAATAATTGATGCAGATTTTGTTCAAGAGCTATTCATTAGAAATATTTTAAAAATAGGTTCCTCATCTCCAGCTGGAATGGACATATCTTGCTTTAGTGATACTGAACAAGTCTTCAAAAGGCACTAACTTGACCTGAGATAGGAGGATGATAAACTGCTTCATGTTTTACCAGAAGGGTCCCAGACGTGTTGTGTCAGGAGGTCTGAGAGGTAGCATTACTGGGGAAGCTGGTGAGTGCCGCTGAGGTTGCACAGGGATGTGTCCTGCTTGGCAGAGTGACCAGCTCTGTCCTGTCTCATTGAGTCTTGGTGGGCTTTGGGCATCCCATCGGCCTGGGCCCCTTTGAGCCCCAGAGGTGGGGATGGCCAAGATGCAGTCAGGCAGGCAGCTCGCAGGCAATGCAAGAGTCTGCAACTGGAGGAAAAGGTGCAGGTCCCCTCTCTGGGGCAGGGCAGGGGGCGGTGTGCGAGAGCCATCCCGGGGCTGTGTGCCTCTGCTCGGTGATTTCATGCTCTCGCTGGTCATCTCTGTACCAAACCCTTTCGACAAACACTTGGATTTTACCTTGGGAGTGTGTGAAGTTGCCAGGCAGTGTAACGCTAAGCATCCCGCCATCTCTGCCCTGCCATGGTTTCACCCACCATGAGAAAAGAACAAACAGCCTGTAGGTTCCTTCCTACTGCTGAGAGGGGGGAAAGGTGGCTGCAGCCCATCCGCCACCTTCTGCCCAACGAAAAAAAAGAGATGCACATGGGCTTGGTGACACTCCACCTTCTTCTGGGGAGGCCAGATTGACCCTCACACCTTCCATCAGCCTTCACATCACTTGCAAATGTCACCTCCTTGCATGTACATGAGGAGGAGACGATCTCTTCCGACAGTCTCCTTGTCCACGGAGAAGGGGGAGCAGACCAGCAATTCCTGAGGAATCGCAGCACTTCGCCTTAGGAGAGACCTTGGCTAAAAACAGGATTGAGATCTCTTGGAGTCACTTCTCACACAACTGGATGCAGCTAGGGAAATTAAAATACAGACGTGAGCTGTTGATGCCTCTAGCCTAGTAAAAATAACACACTCAATAACACACTACCTTGATCTGGTTGAATTGATGGGCAATGACAATCTAAATTTAGGCTAGAAGCATAATAAAGCCTGAAAAAACCTTGCAATGCAGAGCACTAATGACTCCTTGCATTTCTTTCAGACAAAATGAGAATTCTGCTGTCTTTTTAATGGTCCTAGCCACTACTCAAGGCAATATTTTGGGGGGGAATAAGATCCCCCATACGGGGAGGGGAACTTGTCAGACAGTGGGAACTGCTGTAGCAGTATGGAGTTTCAGGCTCTTAAATTACATATTGCAGAAGTTGGTTTCCACCCTGCAAAAAGTCATTACGTTGTGCTAATTTAATGTCCTGCACCAACATTAGCAACAACTGGTTTAACTGATAACTGAGCTGCAGTAGCAATTTGGCATTTTAATCAACAGTTGCTTTTCCAATTAAACCCAGATGCCATGCGTATGGTACCCTGACTGCAACATTAAAGTTGACCTGATTGTTGGTTCCAAGCTAAAGTAACAAAATTTCTAACTCTGGGATGTTTTTGGTAGTCGTATTTTAGAAATAATCTTCCATGGTGAGCCAAAATCTATGCAGACAGTTATAGTCAGATAACAGTTAGAAAAATAGACTATGTTTTGGCTGTACTTTTGCTGCTGTTAAATTTATCTTCTTAAATAGCAGGGAGTAAGAGTTGAGGTTTGAGAAACAGTAATTTTGTAATTATTTTACATGGATCGAATTATTCTGTCATCAAATTTGCATTTCAGACAGCACTACAGTATGAAAATATAATTAGAAACTGTAATTCAGGAATTGCTGAATGTGATATTTCCCAGAGGGAGCAGTGAACCTGCCCTCACTACAACTTTAGCAAATGTTGAAATCCTATAGGTGGAAAGTGTGAAGGCCGAGTTGTGAAGTTCCTCTCCCTTCTGCGGTCTCAACACACTGTCAACTTTCTGCCGAACTTCATTTTTTTGTAAGATTCATTTCCACAGAAACATCTAATCATTAAGAGCTGAAGTGCTCAGATCCTGTTCTGCTGAATTTCAGTCTGGCTGTGCTGATAGTTGCTGAATCGCTTTCAGCCACAAAATGACACTGAGATAATGTAAGGATCTGATTTACACAGAGAAAAACCAAGAAGCTTGTAGTTTGGGCTGAAACACTGGTTTTAATTTGCCCAGTGCCCAGAATTCCCAGCAATGCTTCCCCTCACAGGAGAGAGCAGAGGACGTGTCTCGGTTTCTCTCTCTTTCTCTTCTTTTGTAATTCAAGACTTTTTGCTGTACATGTTCACAGTGTTCTGCAAAGTTTTAGCTGCGTAAATCTCACTGATGTCAATCCTTATGGGTTTTTATTGTTCTTATTACGATCTGTGGCTTATCATAGACATATTAGCTGGAAATGAGCACATGCTCTCTTTTTAGTTGGACTTGTGTTGATAAATCCCGTCCGATTTTGTCTGAAACGCTCCTTTGGAGAGCATCATCCATGGCCAATTTTTCCTATCACCTTGCTGGGCAGAGCTCATGATGCGCAAAGCAAAGCTGGCATTGGGAGGAGGCAGAAACTGAGCACGGGGCATGTTTGATGCTTCGATGTTCCCATACATCTCTCGGTCCTGCTGAGAGAGAGCCCCAGTGCTCCTCCAGAGGAAATGTCAGGGCAGGGCAGGAAAAGGAGAAGCGTGGATCTATGAATCCGGAACTGCACCGATAAATGGGCTGGCTGGTGATATGGTTCCTAGTGACTCAGGGACACTGTAGCTCCCAGTGTGCTCTGAGGAACAAGACCCTTTTCCCATACCTGCCAAGGGCCACCTTCCTGCACCCACCTACACCCAGCCCTGGCGCTTTGGCTGGGTGCAGGGGAGGATATCTGCTCTGTCGCTCACATTTTGGGTGATGCGCATCCTGCAACCTGGATCTGGTATTTGCAATGTGAGCAAAGGGCAGGAGCTGCAGGGCGCCACTGCAGATGACCTGAGAAAGATTTTTGTTAGGGAGGGTGCAATAAGCCAGGTTGGCTTTTTATGGATAAGTGGCCTTGCTTGGGCAGCCCTGTGTGAGTGCTGGTTGGCAGGCAGGGCATGAGCAGCTCCTGAGCATCACACCAGTATTTTTGCACATTTACTTAGAAACTCCAGAGGGGCAGGAGGCTGTTTCAGCTGTCTTTGTGCACGGAAGCAGGTGCACGCTGGGGCTGAAAGGCCTTGAGACAGGTTTATACCTGCCACGTTTGTCACAAAGCCTCTTAGCAGTGTGCTGAATTTCACCGTCGAGAGGATGGGGGCTTGGGAGCGGGCCAGAGCCAGGCTGGCCTGCCACAGGGGCAGGATGGACCACAGGCCAAGTGGCAAGGAGAGCCCTGGGCAGGACTAGGTGACCAGGTGATAGCAGGATGAGTCCAGGGGCAGGCTTGCCACTTCTTGGCTGTTCTGTGGTCATTGCTGCGTTTGCCCCAGCAGGGACCTCTGGTAGCATTGCCCAGTGTCACAGGTTGTCCGTGGTACAGGCCAGCCAAACCTGATGTAAAACGGAGCTGCTTGAGGGAGTCAGGAAAGCAAAATGCTGATGCTCTGTCATTTTGCCACCGCCTGATGTAACGGTGGCTACAAGGGCTGCTCTCTCTGCTGGACGCTGCGTTCAAAATAGGGCTGGAGAAACACTGCACAGTCGACTCTTGCGCAGTACCTGCTGCTGGAGAACAAAGATTTTGTCTTTAAAAGCTTCATGCTTGTTCTCATATTATAGAAGAGATCAGGTTTTGGAGAGACCCAAGATTACATGTATGAAGGTTTTATTAAACAAGTAGATCAGGTAGTTTACAGGCTTTCACTCCAGAGAAGACAAGTTAAAGCTGAAGAAAGTCAAAGTTAGCTTCTTTCCTCACCAAATTCTCTCACTCCTAGAGCAGGCAGATTCCCTGATTATGCCTCACACAGCCTCTCTGCGTCTCCTCCAGGATTGCCAAAACACAATGGATCCGGCTCATTTGAAGTGTCTAATTTCAGCTGAATAATACTCAAAGAGACTTCAGCCATGAAGCAATTCAGCCCCGAGAACCTTTAACTCTAAAGAAAATATTCTGCTCATGTTGTGTGCATGTTCCTAATGGCAAATCCAAGAAGCCAGGGGGAAGCGAACACAAAGCCGTTGATTATTTCCACAACTGCTATATGCTTCCTATCACAACACTATTCTTTTGTGCAGAATGGCAGCATGATTGCAGAGTCCTCTTTAACTTTACCATTTTAGCAAGCCCAGGTCCAATTAGAGCAATTATATCTCAGCAGAAACACTGTCTGTTGTCCTCTGGACCTGTCTGTCAAGTGTCCTATTCATAGCTGTTTATCTTGCGTGAGGTTTTTCATATAAAGTTGTTCTGACCCTACTAAAACAGTCTCATCTGAAGGGTAGCCTGCATTTTTGTAGACTTATTTCACAGGCTGATGTGAACAAGAAGAGTGAAAAATTATGGCTAGCCGAGGATACATCTTTCAGTCTAACCACAGTTTCCCCTTGCTTGAGCATTACTGTTGGTTTGACACAGCACGCAGATTTCACTTTCAATTATTTCACTTCACCCTTCACTTTCAGTTATTTTACTGCTAAAAAATTGAGAACGTTATCAGAATTTGCAGTTCTTCCTTGCTGCTTTGGAGGGTTTCCTTAATCAAATCCCCAACATGAGTTGCAAGGCCTGTAATGTTTGATGGCACATGACATTAAACCACTTACAGCTCTGAGGTCTGTGTGGGACTACTCAGTCACGGAGTTATTGAAGAGCCACTGGGTAGTGGGCACTTCTGCAGAAAGACTATCTACATTTTGCTTTACCTCTGCTGTCAGAGCCTGATGAAGGAGCTGAGTGACTCCTGCCAAGGAAGTCCCACTTGTCCCCGCTAAGGTAAAAGCTGAGAAGCAGAGCTCAGTGAAAGGCAGAAGTGCTGGGACTTGGGAAGGTCAGGGGTAGTTGAAAGAGGAACTCTTCTCTCTCTGAACAAAATATAGATTTTTATTTTCTCAGACTTCTCCTGGAAGGGAAAATCCAGGGAGCAGTGTTTGGAGTCTTCTCCTGAAATAAAAAGAACACTTTGGGGAAAATTCAGAAATGAGATTGCCTGTGAGGGGCTCTGTGGCATCCACGGGAGTCCCAGGCGACTCCCCAGCAGTGCTTGGGCAGAGCAGTGTCGCCTTAGGAACTGAAAACATGAGCTCAGACCTTAGTCATTCTTCCTCCAGCATCATCAGGGCCGCGGTTCCACCACATTTATTTCCTATTTTGCTTCTCATTTGCTAGGTGTTAGCCCACATGGGAAAGCGGCTGGTCCCTTTTGTCAGGAGGACCTGCGGAGCTGCCCACGGTGGTGGACCAGATGTCACTTGTGCCTTCCCTTGGCACAGGATGCTGCAGGCAGGAGAGCAGTGCCAGTGCTGACCAGGGCTGCAAAGAGACCTTACAGACCTGGTCACACTAGTGGCAAGGATAAAAGAGAGCTGATGAAACAGCAGTGTAACATGCTCCACGCTGGCTCTGTGTGGGTCTCGGCGAATTTGTGAAGATAAGTTTATAATGGTAAATGTTTACCTGGATCTGCAGCCTTGGCAGATTCAGTTTCTTTTCTTGCAGCAGTGATGGCCTTTTCTCTGTGAACCATGGGCAGCGAGCTGCTGTCCAGGGTTAGACCCCCCCACTCACCATGTCCACGTAATGCTTGTGATGCCCCAATCAGAAAAATACAATTGTTTCAGAGATGACAAAAGGTGACAGAAGCACTAGTAGGATGATTGCTTGCCTGATTTTTGCTCTTTATATTAGACACTGGGACCCTTGCAGAAACACCCACCTCACTTAAATCAAAGTGCCTGATTAAAAATTGAAGACTATTTCACTATGAGTTCATTGTGTGTCAGTTGTTAGTTCACTGTGGCGTTGCTCCCATACTGGGAGCCTGCAGAAAACACACCTTTCCTGTGCGTGGCTCCCACCGTGCTTGAGGCCGGCACTCCAGGCAGGGCAGTGGAGAGGCAGCTGGGAGAGAAGGGGTTAAAACAAGCCACAGTTACCACTTTGAGGCATTTTCGAAAATAGCAGCTTTTCTTTTGTTTGCTGAATTCCCCGTGCTTTTCCAGTGCTGTTCCCATTATTCATTTCTTTCCCAAAATAACATTTTTAAGCAGAGGAATGGCTTGAGCGGGGAGAGGAAGGGATCTGCAGCCGAGCAGGACAGCTGCACGCTCTCCTCTTGTTTGCACTGAGGGGGCTCCGAGCTGCCCTTGGATGCTAATGGCAACTACCAGGGAGGTGACATTTCCCAGTATTGCAGGCAATTTTGCCTCCTCAGCGGCAAGCCTGGCAATTCCTTCCTGACAGCCCTCAGTGGTGCTTTTCAGGGGCAAGCTTCAGGTTTGCACAGCTTGCAGCTGCCCTTGCAGAGGAACAGTTATTCTTCTTTCAAAGGGGAAGCCTGAACACGTCTGAATGGCTTCCAGCTACACGGGGGACATGCTCATGGCCAGTGCAGTGGGAAGGTGCCCTGGCAGGAGGTGTGCTCCTGCCGCCCAGTGTCTTTGTAGGCCAACTTGAGCAGAAGTACCTCTTGCTGGTGGATGCTGCTTTGAAGGAGAAGGAGGGGAAGCTTTTGGGAAAATAAGCCTGAGGGAGCCTGGCCCCAGGACTGGTGATGCAGGCAGATCCCACTGAGCTGGGACGCAGTCCCAGCCCTCAGGATGCCTTGGGTGTCCCATCCTTGAAAGATGACCCGGGAAAGCAGCTGCTCCAGAGGGGCTCCCAGGCAGCACCCACCAGGGCTGGCCGGGGACACTCCTTTCTCGTCCCTCATGGTCAGGCACGCAGCCAAACACCATGAGCTCCAGAAATGGGTGCCGGCAGCCTTCTCCTGGGGGTGGGGGTGGGGGTGGGGAGACGGTGGAAGAGAAGCACTGAGAACAATTAAAAATTAAATGCTCACAGCAGCAGCTTGCTGTAACCATGTCCCAGTGGTTCACCTTTGCTGTGGCTGGCCAGCTGCCCAAGCGCTGAGCAGGAGGAGAGGAGCATCCCATCCTCGCTGCCCTCTCTGGAGACCAGCCAGCCCTCCTGCAGCCCTGGCAGGGGGATGGAGAGGAGCTGCCCGCCGCTGCGTGCGGGGGCTTCGGCATGCAGGACCCGCCAGCTCTGCCCCACCAGAGGCAGCAGCGGCCGCCTCTCTGTGGAAATCCCCAGAGTCAGAGTGAAAGGCACTGCGCGAGGAGGTGGCCAGACCCAGATGAGTCACCCGCTGCTTGGACAGATGCTGCTGCTAAATACAGGGTGCTGGGGGACTGGACCAGCCGTGCCACAGCCCTGTGGTTTGGGGTCTGGAATAACCCCAGCCACAGGCTTGCTTAGTGCAGGCAGAGGCTGAGGCCACTGGGGCTGGCATTTGAGGTGCAAGGGTCAAGCCTACCAAAGTTGGTATTTGGGGGTACAAGGGCTGAGCCCCACTGAGGTTGGCATTCAAGGGTGCCACTGGCACATTTGTGAAGAGTGGTGTCCGTTGCAGTGGAGAGCAGGACCCACATATAGGCAGTGTGGGAGCAAGGCTCTGGGCTCTGTGTCCCTATCAGCAGAGGGCTGCCAAAACCAGGCAGAAGCCTGGCTGCAGAGCTGCGATGAAGATGCCCCAGCCCCCTGCCAGGTTGTATCACCAGAGAGCACAAGGCAGACTCCATCCCCTAGTGCCCTCCTCCCCATCCGGAGCTGCCACTGCCCACCCCACCATTCCCACCTCCCCTGGCCCTTTTTACCCCTGTGCTCACCAGTGGTGCATTTGGCCCTGCTTGGCATGCCAGTCTGGCTGCTTGGTCTGCAAGTGCCCTGAAACCCCTTCAGAGCCCCAGCAAGCCCATCGCAGAGCCCGAGGCCGCTTGTAGAGCATGTCCCAAATGTTTTGGACCCTGGATCTAGTCCATAATCCCCTCTCAATACCTCTTTCCCAGTAGGTAAGAGCTTGCTTCCCCCAAGTCTTGACATTTCTTATTTTAGCATTAACATTCAAGCAGGTGACAAGTCATCCAGTTTCCTGAGGTAATGGCTGTGTCTGTACTATGGCCGCTGGCTGTGTCCATACTGCATTAAACAGGGAGCATCCCCAGCACCGAAGCTCAATGGTCAAAACCACCCCCTGTCCAGAGCGGTCACTATCCCAGTTTTACTCCAAGCCAATTCATATCCTCCCAGCTGGTGCCCAAGCCCAGTCTGGGACTTATCCTGTGCCACTGGGCCCGTCTCACAGGGCGGATGGCACATGGTCACTCTCCAGGAGGGTGCAAAAGTTCAATAGCACAGAGGAGGGAATTTCTGTGCCAGTTGGTCCCGGTGCTGGGGAATGCACCTAGATACATTTTTTTCATAGTCACAGGTGATGTGTTAATGTCATCATGCCTAACTGGGTGGGAATCCTTGGGAAAAAAACCCTCAAAACTAGAAAAGCGTTTTTTCTGAAGCCCAGGGCTGGGGAGAGCTCACGAGCTGCAAGCTCTCGCCGCAGCCACCAGCAGGAAACCAGCCCGCTGAAGCATGACGAAAAGGCTGGCAGTTCCAGCATGTTGAACAAAGCAGTGGGTTTTCAAAGGGACCAGAGCAAAGAAAGTGAGGAACACGGCTAGAAGGAAGGATAAAGAAAAATCTTTAGTCTCTAGAGAAACAGCCATCTGTATAGAGGGACATTATCGTGTACCGCGCTGACTTGACTTTGTACAGAGGTTTCTTTCTCCCATGTGTAGGTTCGATGCTGATTTCATGTTGTTCCTTAGTACACACACTTCATACTGCCTGATTCAGTTTTAAACCTTTTCTAGTTTACAATCCATTCATTTTAAAGATGTGGAAACTGCAGAGATGGATATCCAGTGCTACAGCCCTTCTGCTCCACTATTTCTCCAGAATGAGTAAATTGTTACCCAATTGGCATATTATTATTATTGTTATTATTATTTTGTTATTATTAACTGTCTCAATGAGAGACTAACATGCTCCACTTTTCTAATGCTGTATTGTGCCCAATATGTGTTTTCTAAACCCTCCCTTGCCTGAGGCGAGCACTGTGCGCTGCGTAATGGCACCGCAGCTCCCGGCTGCCACAGCCCCGCACGCAGCACTGCCACTGCCATGCAGCGCTGTCGCACATTTCGTATTTCACTCTGCAAGAGGGAAGCAATGTCTAGGTGCTCTCTTCATAAAACTTCAGGGTTGAAAGAGATAAAAAGCAAAGGACATTTCTGGGCGCAGTTTTCTCCTGGTGCTTCTGTTTTTGTTGAATTCAACCTTTATGTTTTTGGCCTTGGAGTATAATGTCAGTTGGGTTCCAGAGAGCCAGGGGAGCATTTACCTGTCTCCTCGTCTGCGGCTTTTCAAGCACATTTGATTGTTTTTATTACTTCCTCTAGACATGGAGTGTTTTCCACTTTCCCTGGATTTCCCAGTCAGATCTGGCTGCCCATGCCTCTGTTCTGGGGCAGCAGCCTCCTGTCCCTGGGGACATTGCTGGCCGCATGGCCGGTGGGACGGGTCTAAACCTTGACCTTGCTGCATGCTGGAAATGCAGCTCATTTTATCAGATGCTGAGCATAAGTAGTCTGTGTCACTTGGTAGCAGGCAAAATCTGTCACGCTGGGACTCTTCAGGCTGTGGTCCTCATTTAAACCCCTCCACAGACTCACTTGTAACCCCAGGCAAATCACTTAATGTCCGTGGCCATCCCAGTCAGATGAACGTGACCACGACTATGATGTCTTGGCAGGTCCTTTCATGGAAGCCATCACATGGTCTTCTTTGGTATTATTTGCAGCTTTACATCAAAGCCCTGCAGAGCATGAGGATATTGGCTGAGCTGTTTTGAACTGAGGGGTTTGGTAAAGCAGGACCCCAGGCTTTAGCAAAGCAGCACATGGGCATGACTGCATGAAAGTGTAAAGTTTTTCCCTTTCACTTGCAAACAGAAGCTGCTGTGTTCATATTGCTCCAAATAATACAGAGGATTTAGGAAGACTAGCATTTAGGCATTTTTTCAGAGTCATTGAATGTGTTTTAATCTGTATTAGCCTGGAGCAATTGTCTCCCAGTGAACTCACAGAAGGATAGGTATAATTAAAGATCTGTCCTGCGCAGCCTCCATGCATTTATAGCTACACAACTGCTCTCACTAGTGAAACAGAAATATGTCTTTCTAAAGGAAAGCTTAACAACAGGAAATATTTCTTTCACAAAACTGAGCACAAGTCTTTCCTCCAAGCATCATCAGATAAAAGCAAAAACTTTCTTAAATTTCTAGTTCCACTAAACATCAGGCTCTAATGTACAATTCCTTGACGTTGTTCATTTTTTAACCAAAACGTGTTTTAAAGTGCGGTTGTTTCATCTGGTAATAAAAGCCTATTCAACCATTTGCGTGCTTCATCAGTGTTTGCATTTATTGTTCTGTATCATATTTTGTGTTTTGCTTCAGTCTTGCCACTGAATAATCAGTGTTGGCCAACTTGCCACTGTGCAACTGGATATACCTCCCTATTCCTTACTACTTAAAGTTGGTTACCTAATTTTGCTTGTGGGTAATTTTGATCCAGATTTCACAGAGTGCTAAATTTGTCTGTGCAGACAATACAGTGACAGGCTTTTCTCCCAGTCGTTTCTGAAATCCCTCACCCCACCAGTTGCAAAGACTTACGATTGCTGCCTCTCAGGCGTCTGGCACAAATGGAAGCGGCACCGTTCTCTGACATGCTCGTTACTTCAGGCATTAGTCTTGAGAAGTGCTGGGTAATCGGATGGTTTGTCATGTCTGCTTAAGCACATTATTCCTGAAACTGCTCCTCCTCCAATCAATAAAAGACTCCATAAAATTGTTTAAACATATTAAGAAAAATGTGTTTTACTCCAGGAATCTTTATTGCATTTCATTATAAGCTGCTGAATCTAATATACAAAGAAGATCATTTTAATTACAAGTGGACAAAAGGAAGATCTACGCTTCATTCCCACTAAGCAACTATCAGCGACGTGCACCTTCTCCATCTAATGCAGTTACATAAACTAATTATGTTTGGTGTTTCTAATGGAAACAGTGGTTAACTATTTTACACAGCCCCCAAGAGAAATTGGCATCAGATGAATTTGTTAGGTATTGTGGTATCTGCTCTCAGCTATTTTTCTCCTGCCCTAAGGAAACTTATGAGATGATAGCCAAAACGTGGGTCGCGAGTTCAGACGATGGGCCGTTGATCTCCCTGTTTCATCTCAAACCGGTTTCACTGTGCTCGGTGCTGCCCTCTGGAAGCTCATCAGATAGCAGAGGACCATGGTGTTTCTCTCCACTTGCAGACCTGTGCATGGCTAGTTTTTGTTTTACAAAGTGAAGTGCCTTGGTGTCATTCACAACTGTTTTGCATTTCATTGCTATTTCATATCCTGGGTGGACAATTTTCAGAGGAGGAAAAGAGAAAATTCAGTCCAAAGTAATGTCCTAGGGCAACAGCTCCGCTCCAGCTGAGTTCTTCCCCATTAAGTGGACAGTTGACAACTTTCATACAGGTTAATTTCTTGACTTTTTGCATATAAGCACCTGATAGTCAAACAGCAGAATCAAACATTTCCTGTACCCTGCAGCATCTGAAGAGTCTGTGTTACTCACTGCAGGGGCAGCCCTCTTTAAAACCGTCATTTAAAATATTTGACACATAAAGAAGACACATCAAAGGGTGAATATTATGTTATTTTGTTGTATGAAGTACTTTCAGCCATGAATATCTGAGGGTCATTTTCTGCCTGTGGAGGAATGGGTGTGCTGAGGCTAGCAAGGAAAAAAGGAGGCCCAGCAGCAGATCGATACATGATGTAGCACTGGGGATGCGGGATCGGGAGCTCAGGGATGCAGGAGTGCAAAGCCTGAGCGATGAAGCAGCGCCATGTGTTCAGGGCACTGCTGCGTGAAGGTGATAAGCGGAGGGGTTCCTCCATGTCTGTCATGGTGTGGTTTGGAGGGAGCACAGGGCAAGGTGCCTCCCCACTGTCACAACCGAGACAGTCCCGGGCATGTCCTGGAGCAGAAGGATGGCTGTCAGGAGGTTTCAGTGCCAACAGCCTCTGTGCCCTGGTAAGGTTGGACAGTGCCCGATGAGAGTCTGTCCTGTGCCGGTCCCCCTGTGAGTCCTTGACGACCCAGGAACCTTGAAAACAGACCCCAAGTGGTCCAGGAGCACAGGACCAGCTGATAGGAAAAGCCATAGAGATGTTTTAGAAAATCCTTTCCTCCCTCTTCCTGTGCATTGGTTCAGTCAACACTGAAATGCAGCTGTCACCCAGTAATCTTTGTAAAGTGGTCAGAGGTCTTCAGATGAAAAAGCTATGTGATATTAATAAGTTATCTTGTTCCCTATAGGAAATGAAGGGATCACATTAAGGAAGAAAAACTTTGTAGAAAGCGTGAATTGCTCCATCAATACTGAATAGAAACTGGGCACATGATTCCCTTTCCAAGAAAATGGAAAACTTATTATTTCACAGATTTGGACAACATATTCTGCTAAGCCTCTTGACTCCAAGGTTAAGCCAAACCAGCTGTGAATTTTATTGAGGTTACTTGTAAATCTTAATTTCAATTACT
This sequence comes from Nipponia nippon, assembly GCF_047370975.1. Classification (NCBI taxonomy): domain Eukaryota; kingdom Metazoa; phylum Chordata; class Aves; order Pelecaniformes; family Threskiornithidae; genus Nipponia; species Nipponia nippon. The sequence continues at coordinate 23,087,322 of NW_028262290.1, forward strand.
TTTTTGCAATAATTGTATTGCTGCTCCCAGTACCCTGTGAATTGACAGAACTGGCTGGCTCTCCTGACCTTTCTGCTGCATCCTGGCACCCGCTCGTCTGCTTGTATAACCCTCTGCTCACATTCCTGCTGCTCCACATTACTGATGTGCAGCGGTGGGAGATTACATACTGCAGAGGAAGACAGAGATATTGTAAACACATTTACTTAACATGACTGCCTTTGGGTCTCCTTTTGGTGATCCTTTGTGCCAGAAAGACTCTGCCCACTGTAAGAAGTGCGCTTGGTTTTTAGGATGTTGTTTCGCTTCCAGAGGAAGGCAGGACAGGAGGAGACCTCCTCAATCATCCAGTCAGCTGCAGGTATCTACATCATATAGACCCTATTTGTGGATTTTTCAAACTCCATTTTCACATGATCTAGGCCATTTGTCTTGTGATCTTCAGAGAAGGCTGTTCCACAGACTTCGCTGCTCCAGTGGTTAGAGATTTGCTTCTCATTCCCAGCCAAAATGTATTCATGGCTAGTTTATACCCATTTGTTCTTGTGCCAGCATTGTCCTTCAGTTTAAATAGCTTTTCTCCTTCCCTAGTGTTTACCCCCTCTGATGTATTTATAGACTACAACCATATCCCCTCTTGGCCTTTCTTTAGCTAGGCTAAACAGCCGAGTGCCTCTGGTCTCCTCTGAGAGTACAGGCTTTCCATTCCCTTATTTGGCTTAACAGCCCGGCTCTGCAGCCACTGCAGGCCAAAATCCCTTTTCCTGAGCATGCTTTCCTGGCCACGTACTACAGTAATCCAGGTGAGTCCTTCTACCACCAAACACTTGTACAACCTGCTGAGTTTTCATTAATAGCATTGGTACTTCCCTCTCCCTGGACTCACCAGATCAATCTCAGCAGGTTCGTTAGGAAACGTCATTTGTCCCCTGCAGGTCACATCATATTGGTGTTTTACAGTTATCTGATGGCTATGTAAGATCTTCAGCTCTTCCTCCTGCTCCATCACTTCTAGTTAAAAGCATCAATTCTTCCTACTGGCCCTCAGAAACTGCACTTTGTAATAAGGTATTTCGTCCCATTGCACCATTCCAGTGCTAAAATCATCCCGTTCTTCTTGTGTGGTAGCCTGGCTGTCCAGCTGACAGTGCCCCCCACCTTGGTGTCATCAGCAACTGCACTGCTTTGAGATTATGCATCATGGTTATTAATGAAAATGTTAAACAAGATCCATGCCGAGTGTGGTGGGCTGACCCTGGCTGCCTGCCAGGTGGTCACCAAAGCCACTCTATCACTCCCCCTCCTCGACTGGACAGGAGAGAGAAAATATAACGAAAGGCTCGTGGGTTGAGATAAGGACAGGGAGCAATCACTCACCAATTACTGTCACAGGCAAAACAGACTCGACTTGGGGAAATTAGTTTCATTTATCACCAATCAAATCAGAGTAGGGTAATGAGAAATAAAAACTAAACCTTAAAACACCTTTCCCCAACCCCACTCTTCTTCACGGGCTCAACTTCACTCCTGATTTTTCTACCTCCTCCCCGCAGTGGCGCAGGGGGACAGGGAATGGGGGTTGTGGTCAGTTCATCACACGTTGTCGCTGCTGCTCCTTCCTCCTCAGGGGGAGCACGCCTCACACCCTTCCCCTGCTCCAGCGTGGGGTCCCTCCCACAGGAGACAGTCCTCCACCAACTTCTCCAACATGAGTCCTTCCCACGGGCTGCAGTTCTTCACAAACTGCTCCAGTGTGGGTCCCTTCCATGGGGTGCAGTCCTTCAGGAACAGACTGCTCCAGTGTGGGTCCCCTGCAGGGTGACAAGTCCTGCCAGAAAACCTGCTCCAGCCTGGGCTCCTCTCTCCACAGGTCCACAGGTCCTGCCAGAAGCCTGCTCCAGCATGGGCTTCCCATGGGGTCACAGCCTCCTTTGGGCATCCACCTGCTCCAGTGTGGGGTCCTCCACGGGCTGCAGGTGGATATCTGCTCCACCATTAACCTCCATGGGCTGCAGGGGGACAGCCTGCCTCACCATGGTCTTCACCACGGGCTGCAGGGCAATCTCTGCTCCGGTGCCTGGAGCACCTGCTCCCCCTCCTTCTTCACTGACCTTGGTGTCTGTAGGGTTGTTCCTCTCACATATTCTCACGCCTCCTCTCCGGCTGCTGTTCCACAGATTTCCCCCCACCCTTCTTAAATGTATTATCCCAGAGGTGCTACCACCATCGTTGATGGGCTCGGCCTTGGCCAGTGGCGGGTCCATCTTGGAGCCAGCTGGCATTGGCTCTGTCGGACATGGGGGAAGCTTCTAGCAGCTTCTCACAGAAGCCACCCCTGTATCCCCCCACTACCAAAACCTTGCCACACAAACCCAATACACTGAGACTCGTCTTTGAAGAACCCTATTGTAACCAGCTTCCACCTGAGCTTTCCCCTTTCATTTCAGCCCATGATCCTTAAAGAGGAAATGTCTGACTGACTCTGTCCAGCACATCCCTCAGCAGGAATTATTTACTTTGATTTTACCTAAGTGGTTTTGAATTAACCTTTCTATATACATATATCTATCTATTAGAAACAAAAGCTTATGTGATGGTTTGAAAGTCAGTGCAGGCAGACTTTCTACAAGGTTTCCATATAAGGTCAGTTCTGCCAAGAAACTTCAGTTCTAACCTCTAACATTTCTACAACTTCAGTCTGAGATCTCTCTTCAGCAGGACTTGCCAATTGTAGTGCTCAAGTCGGGGTGTTAGCAGACGGGTTTTGCTCTACTTCAGTCTCCCAGCGGATTATGAAGCCAAATTCATGATTCAAATGACTAAACTCATTATTCAGCCTTAGTACACTTTTTCATGGGAATTTGGAATGGGATGAAAATTCTTTTTGTGCTCTGGCCCGTGTTACTCAGATCTTGGCCTGCAGAGGAATAGCAAAAATGATATTTGTACCCTTTACATTCAAAATGGGTGACACTATAAATATCTTGTAGTCCTAAAACAGCATTCCTGCTAGTTCTTCAATTAAGACTGCAAGACTTCTCCCTCGACATCTCCCTGTGATACCCTACAAAGATCTGACTGTCTTCCTTTCTTCTTTGTGCCAAAGGGTTTAGAGACTTTTGAAGGAGTTGGTGGTGACTTCCCACAAACCGAAGAACAGAGCTACTTGTCTTTTTGGCTCAAATAAAGCAAGAGAGAAGAAATTACTGAATATTTGGCTGCCCTTTTGATGACAGGAAAAACAGTCCTTGCCCTCCTTCCCTTGAATAGTTCAGGTTTTGGATATCTCTCAAAGTTATCAGCTACTTCTTCTGAATGTGTTGTATAAATGAGAACTGAATGATTCTCCCTTTAAAAAAAAAAAAGGAAAAAGCCTCCAGAAATATCAAATCAGTCTAGGTAAGCCTGTTCCCTGCGTTATAATTTTGCTTTGTTTATTAACGTTAAAGCATTCTCTGATCTGAAGAATAAGTTTTCACCTTTGCATGTTGAGGGCTGGCTGAGAAGCCTTCACCTCATGCCTACATCTGAGATGATCTAAAGCCAAGGACCAGATACTTCCATGACACTCCAGACTTCATCTGACTCGTGGTGGACAGTTATCCTGGCTGCAGCTCTGAGAATAGTTGATTTGAGGATTTGTCTGCTGAACTGAGCAATCGGGCAGAAAAGGCTTTAATTTGCCATGAGGTTGTATTTTCCAGCTCTTTTTGCTAAAATGAAGGAACTCCACAACAACAAATGATATAACTCAATTTGAGATTGGATGTTGAGCAAACTGAGACCATGTTCTCCTCAAGCAGTTTTGTGAAACTAGCCCCCAATATTTCTGTTTCTGCCTGAAATCAGCCTATGAATTTGGGCTTTTCTCAGTCACTCTCTAGACTCCAGCAATGGTAGTGAATAGATCTCTGTAGCTTGTATGGAGACAGCTAAATTTGGGCTTCTGAATCTGGAGTTAGATGCCCCCTGCTTTCTGTAGATAAGTAATGTGGAGAGTTTGATACTAAAATGATCACCTCCTGAGCTGCTGTCAAAGGATGTAACTTGGTAAAGGTTGTCTCTAGATTCAAAGCATTTAGCGTGTACCTGCACGCATGCTCTGACCCAGTCCAGCCTGGCTCTGTTCAGGCAACACTCAGGACTCTGGCTGTGAATTGCCAGCGGAGGATGCCTTCCACCAAGGAAGATCCCTGCTGACCTGAACCCAGCAGAGGGAACACTTTTGCTGGCCTCTGCCTCTCCTGTCAATACAGGACACAGGCTGAAGATGAGCAGAGCCAGGCAGCTGGGTCCCCAGCGCATACAGAGCTCGTGGTATCAGTCAGAGATGCCCCTGGGAGCTGCAGACCCCAAGCCACTGCACCGCCTGGTGCAGAGTCATAGTGCAGCCAGGTGCCTGGAGCCAGATTTCTCCCCCTCTCCTCTCCTCCCTTCCTGGAGCATCATCTGTTGCTGAGAAAATCTGGATGTAGGAAGCATCTGAACCAAAAGCACAGGGAGGGGACTGTACCAGCCTGCAGCTGCTTAGCATCTCAAAGGGAAGACTGAATTCCTTGTATCTGGCAATTGAAACACATGGCAGTCACTTTATTGACAGAATCAGTTCATATTCCAGTCCATCGTGTGTGCAGATAATGCACTCTGAGATTAAGCTACTGTAGCAATAAATTTGCTAACCTAATTGTAAAAGATAAAAGTTCCAGTGAAGCGAGGCTTCATGGCACACTCCACTCCATTTGATTTCCAATGCTTCAGAGGAGCAGGCAAGAAAGCCCCCTCTCAAGTAGCTGCTCCTCCTCTGAAATCAAATCTTCCGGGGAAGGAAATAGAGCAGCATTAAAACTCCCCTCCCCCTGGGTACCAGCATCTGCTGTCACTCTTTGCAGCTCATGTGAAAGGTCGTACGGAGCAGGGCTTGGAGAAGGCCTTCAAGCAAAATAAGGAGGAGTGCTGTCCTGCATCAGGAGAAGACCTGCCTCTCCTTGCCTCCTCCCTCCCCACTTCTGCAGCCGTTCCTGACCGCTCTCCTCTCCCCATGAGTTTCAGATAGCCACAAACACCGCCAGCCCAGCCCCTGGACCTCTTACTGGTCTGGAAACGGGTAACTTCTGAGTACTGGTGGCACAGGAGATGCTGATTCCCACAGGCTATTGCAGCTCAGCAGCAAGAAGTGGCATCAGAAGGAGGAGGGAGAGAGCAGCCTGCAGCATGGTGATGCTGGACAGACACCTTGGGGATTTGTACATGTTTCGGGGTGAGGGATGGCTGAACATGCTGGGCATCGAACAAGGTCAGATGGTGTCTGGGGATTGCTCAACACCTGTAGGCCTCCTGTAGCAGCAATTTAGGGATAGATGTTGCAGCTGGTTAGGAAACCCGAAGAGCTGGGCATTTCAAGCTGGATGGCAGCTCAGACCTCAGCAGAGGAACCACTGAACTTGTCCATCTCTGCAGCCTCAGAGATGGGAATGGCTCTACCAAGGAGTGGCCAAGACCTAGCAAAAGAGGTGGCTGCATGTGCATGGGGCAGCTGTGCAAAGAGGCAGTCAGGTGTTTTGTGCCCCCTGCCTCCAAGGCATCACAAGTCTTAACAGGCCATTGATCTTCACTCATGATCGAGCTGCCTTGCATTGCTAGTGGGACCAGAGTTTCTTATGCAACTTAACTGAATTAAATTTTTCATCTGGCCACGCTGCAAGGATGGCATTGTTAGAAACCACAGGCATGAAGCCTATGTAATGTTAGTGGCAGTAGCTTTATTTCTCTTGGCCATGCTAGGGGACTTTGCAAGCTACACTAAACTTTCCCGAGAGTTTGGTTGTCTTCATATTTGAAAAGGCAGTATTTACATTGCAGGCTTTAGCAATGTGCTCGATATGTGCTAGTTCAATGTTATTTTAAATAATTTAAAAGGACAAAAAGAAATCCATGTGTTGGTTATGTTGTCTTCCTTTATGAAGGTCCAAATGTACGATGCTCCAAATGGTGTGCTAAAAGCATCTGCAGATAGCTGATGGTGGCGTCTTGTTAGCATGGAATACACATTGCTTCTGTATTACCAAAATCCAAATAAGTTAGTGCTGTTTGAGTGCTTACGGTGTGCTGCAGTTCAAACTCACACAAAAAATGTAACATTGTCAGGTACTCCCACCCTGTCCATAAATGTTGCCTGTACAGAAAGCTGCTGCAACGTATTTACTTGCACCAGCTTCACACCTGGACTCCAGCCAGAAGCTGGAGTTCACCCCAGTTCTAGATGTGAACCTCAAACAAAATTTTCAGGAAGCCTTCAAAAATACCAGTCGATGGTTTCAGCAGGGTTCACCAGGACCAGCTCCCCAGGCCTTCCTTTGCTTGCTTATTTTCAGGTCTTCTAGGCATTTCACTATGTGCACATTTCAAAGAAAGAGAAGTGTTTGCAATTTTTTATGAACCATGGCTGATTTAGGCAGTTGGGTGGAAAAACACTTTTTGCCTGGACTCTTTGGCCAATATGCACATTGCTTACAAGCTCCTGTTTGAATGAGTTGTCACACAGGTGCGTAAAACACTGCCCTCAGGGAAGCCCTTTTCTTCACTGCTGGCCTTGCTATAAGCAGTTTCAGTCATCTTGCACAGCTCCTGAAGCTGGTTATCAGCTCTGTGCACAGCACGCCTGTATTATCCTCCACCACCACCTCTGTCTCAGCCCCTCTCTGCTGTGGTTCTTATTTTGCTGGGCTTGGTCTGACTAATGACCTTCTTCTCCACCTGTATGTGCTTGAGGAGCTGCAGTGCCTGGCGGGATGCAAGGTGGGGTGGGCTATCCAAACCACAGCCCCCGGGCAGGACAGTGTTAGAGGAGACACCGGAGGCAGCAGGGCAGTGGGCAGGGTCTGATGAGGGCAGGTGTTTTGGGGGAGTCTCAGCAGTTTCCATCAGTTCTCCCTCGGCCAAGCCGAGGGGGTCTCCAGGCTCAGTTCTTTGGGTTCTTGTAGCTGCTGGGCTTCATTCTGGTGTAAGCAGCTATCGCTTCACTGATCTAAGGGAGGGAGACAGCTGCGTGTTAGGGGAAGATCTGGCCCACTTCCATTATGCTACATTGTCATTTTCCACAAAAGTATTTACCAGCAATTGCTCCAGCCCATTGCCAAAAAAGAGCAGTTTTTCTTCCTTCAAATAAGATCGAATGTAGCACTTGAGCCACACCATGTTCTTATAAATGATAGTTTCTCACAATAAATGTGCCACATACATAGGAAGAAATCATAATAGAGGGACCAGCACACACGTCAAGGCTTTGATTGTAAACTTCCAGCTCTGGGAAGGAGATGAGCAATCTTTATGTTGAATTATAACTGCAGCTATTTCCTTTTTCCTAAGGTAGTGTCTGTTACCATGGCCACAACCTTCAGAATTTTCTGGCTATTTTACAGTCATTAATAGGAGTGAAGGAGCAGATGATTAATTACATTCTTCTTATTCCATTCACTAAGGTACAGCTGACATTTTAGGAATCTTCAGTAAAAAAAATCCATTTTTATTGCTTATCATTTTCCTAGAGAAAAATAGCAGAAGTTAATTAATGTATGTCAGCATGTACTTCATCTACAACTTCTAAGTAGGGGTGAGGAAACCAGTTTCTTTACATCTTAAAGACTGAATATTAGACTGGTATTAGCAGCAGTCAGAGGCAGGTGAAAACCATGCTGTAGAAAATAGACCAGGAGCTTCCAATTCTTGTCCTGGCCACCAACACCCCCAAAGGACTGACCAAGTCCTTTGCACCCTCTGGTTTCCACCCAAAGAAATGCTGTTGAGCCAGGGACCCTCTCTCTATGTATTTGAACATCACCAGCAGAGTCCTGCACGGGCCCTGCAGGAGCTCCTGGTCAGCTGCCCAGGGGCTGTGACTGCAGGTACACTCTCAGCATCCCCACTGTGCAGACAAACCTCTGAGATTTATTAAAACACGAGACCTCGCAAGAAGCTTCTTCACCACATTGTGGCACTTCTGGTTTGTGAAGAGAGACAGTAATTACCCAGGAGATTGCTCAGTCAACAGGACAGCAGTGCATGCAGTCCCCTAGGTCTCTCATGGACTGTCCTTGGTCTGTTCCTCTTTACTCAGACGACGTTACCACATGTGTCACAGTACAGCAAATCTGTTCATTAAAGCTTTCCGGACAGAGAAAACCGATATAGCGTTGCCTAAGTTTAACATTTTGTCTCTAAATGGTGGTGACCCCAGCACATCATGAGAGCCTTGGCATCTCCCTGTGCGCACCTCCCCACTAGACTCTCTCAGGCCAAAGGAACAACTAGTTTCTGGATCATAAGAAAGATCAGTATGAGTAGGTGCTGAGTCCTACCGAGACTAGTATGTAACTTGGTTTATGCTGAGAAATGTGATAAGAAGGCAATCTCTGATGTCTGCACACTTCCAGGGACAAATAGCTGCTGAGCAGGGACTTTTGGCTGTTTGGCTTGAGTCCGTTTGGATGGAGGGGCTCTATTTCTCATCTTGCTCTTAGTTTCAGTGTCTAAACTTATTTGGATCTGTGACTTGTTGATCTGTGCCTGAGCTCTTCACCTTGATGGACTGAAATCTTGGGAAGGTGAATGCCCTAGAGGTGTGGCTCCCAAGATGTGAATTCAGACCTGCATATTCAGGCTGCTCTCCCATTGCCTTCTAAAGACAGTTGCTCTAGTCCAGTGCTGTTTAACTCCTTCTTTAGTGTTTTCTTGACTTGAAGCTGCTAGGTATCACCTTTTTGATGAGCTACGAGATTTCATTGTTTTGCTGCTGTTGCCTGGCTCCTCTTGGTGTTGGATTTTGCTCTAGCTAGTGCTGCTAACTTGAAGCTATTCATGTACTAAGCTGACCATAATCTCAGCAGCAATTATGCTGAGGAATAGTTTTAAAGATTTTGCAAACCAGGGCAAAGGACAGTGCTGTCTTTCCCTCAAAAGCAGAGCGCAGGCTATAGAGGGAAATCCAGCATGGGATTCTCACTGAAACCCCAAATGGAAACAGAGATGCCAAAAGAGGGAGTTTAGGTCAGGGTCAATGGCTGTAGAAAGTCCCACAGTGAGAGATGTGGTCAGTGTATAGCAGCTTCTCACAATCCCTGCTGCTACGTGGTGCTTACAGCATCTCCACCGCGCAGCTGCCTCTGGGCGGGCAGGGCAATAGCTGACTGTTGATGGATGTGCCTCTCAGCCACGGCGGGGAGCAGGCTGGCTGCCCAACAGTCCCTTCTCCTTTGACCATGCGAAGGTTGGCTGTCATGTTTTTGCCTTTATTTTTGGCTATGCAATTATTTTGCTAAGTCGCAATCCATTTTGTTGCTGTAAAAGCTGCTTTTGTCTATGCAGTCTGTGTAACTAAATGTGTCCCCTCTCATTATTTCGTGCCTACAGTGCACTATCCACTACCCAAAACTCTCATTTTCCTGCACTTTTTCCCATTCACCTATTTCCCAGAGGTAGTGTCATTCCCCTGGTGGCACAGAGTCCAGCTGATAGAGGGCTTGAGCTTCGGGCTTTAGGAAATGAGTCTTTCTACAACAGTAGTATAATGCTACGGCCTTATCCTAAATAACTTGGTGAAAGCTTCATACCATGTTACCTAGGCTGGCTGAGTTGGTGTAGGACAGAAATAATCTGTTACCCACATAGAGCAGAAACATCATCTCCCTGGAGCAGGAGAGGAAGTAGGAGAGGGTCCGTTCAGTGGGCAGCACGTTTTTAGGCAATCCCTTACTTAAGGCACATTTTTAGTTTGCAGTCATGGAAGAGAAGCAAGTGCCCAGCTTCCAACATCTGCTTCACATTCCGTGCGTGTCTGATCACATCTCTCATGGCAGCGCCAAGGTCACGCGGAGGTGCAGTCAGTTCTGTGCAAAGCAGCTCTGATGGCTGACCTCAGACCTGTCCCATCTAGCAGATCTGAAAGGCTCGTTTGGTTCTCCTCAAGGCATTCACAGTTCAGTCTGGCATTCTGCCTCTGCAGCCTGCTCCCCGCTCCGGTTTGTACTAACCTCTCTGGTAACATAATCAGGGGGGCTCTTGTTTTCTCCTCTTGAAAGTGTGTCCGTCTTTCTATATTATTTAATCTAATGTGATATATATACACATATGCACACACATATATATACATATATAGCGTATATATATAATTCATACATGTACATATACATATATTACATGAAAAGATAAAGGTGAATTTTCAAAGTCAAATAGTTGGAAAAGTTGAAATTTGGGTGATCTGTGCTTTCATCTCTCAACTCTTCTAGCTTGCACCTATTTTCATATCATTAGAGCATATATATTAATGCAGTGAGACGTGCCTTTCCCTTATGCTTCATTTTTGTGACACTCCTTGGAAACTAGTTGCAGAAATTCAAGAGTGGGATCTCTTTGTGAATGAGAAAGATTGCTTTGGAGAGGGGGAATTTACTTATAATTCAAAAGCTGTGTACCCCTGAGCCTTTTATTCAGTGTTTCCTCAAATGTAGAGAGAGTCTTTATTTGTAAATTGGTGGAACCTCTGCTGTATTGTACTACAACTCTTCCCCCCCCCCCCCCCCCCGAATAGTTCGAGTCTTTCTGTGTGTGATTGTACAAGGGGACTTACGCACATTACTGTCCCATCAAGGGCAACTTTGCCCATGTACTTGAGCATGGGTCTGTGAATATCTGAAGAAATATCTGGAGAGCTTCCTATTTCGAACAATCCAATCTATATGTCTTTCTCAGAAATAATAAGATGCACCCAGACATCCTTGTTCCATGGTGATTACAATGCACCTTTCAGTAGGGTCACAGTGTGTTTCTAGAAGATCATCTCACTGGGGAGCCATAGTTTCCTCTGTGAATGAGATATTCTAGACATTTTTCAGTCAAATTTTAATTAAATATGCTCTTGTTATCAGCTAGTCTTGTAAATGAAGGGGTTTGGAATATACAAGAGCTGCAGACCTCCCAGATGAAAAATGTGATTTCCCAAGTGGCCATTCAATAGAGACAAGAGTGGTAATCTGCTGAGATAGACTTCTGCAGAAAAAAATCAACAGAATAATGCTTTTTTGTTTGAGACTACTTTCAAAGTTGCATTTTTTAGGAAACAGCATACTGTTGAGTTCAGTGATGATATTTTTGTCCCTCTTTACATCAATTATTTGCTTTGCTTAAATTTATGTGTTAGATCTGGCAACAGTATTGGAAAAAACAGCCTGTGTTTTGTGTAAAATGTGTGTATATGTAATACAGTAAGATTATACAAATTTAAACAAACTGTTCATTCACCTCTGTGACCATTAGTAAGCTGGTAATTCAGCAGATACATATAGAATGATTCAGAAATGAGAGACAGAGTTATCCTCACTAGGCATTGTATCAAACCCCTGTTGAAGGCAGGATTTTTTGTCCTCGGAAATATAACTTCTTTCATCTTTTCTCCAGTCCAGCTACTACATACAGAGCATCTCATGCATATTCTGAAGAACAAATAATTTAATAATAAGCCTGAGCTGCCTCATCTTTCCTGAGCATCCTTGTATAGTTTGGACATGCTTTAAAGCTGTGCTTAAAATGACAGGTATTTATTTAATAAATAGTGAAACTGGATTCTAGTTGAAATGTGTATAACACTAGGATGTTCATGCTCGTGATTCCAAGGGGAGCTGGACAGCCCATGCTCTGCTCAGTGTAAGGCCCCACGTGCTGCCTGGTGCAGAGGGCGTTTGGAGGTATGTCCTCGAGTTGTTGCTACGTTTTTAGCCTAGGCAGTCTAGTTCTGCCTTCTACCTTGGGGCAGAAGGAAAAAAATGCCGTGCATGTGTGCATAGATGAACAACTCGAAGCTCTTAGCTGATAAGATGCTGGCAAAACTGAGCATCTGCTTGGCTGTGAGGTGTCTGTGTTTAGACCTGTTATAGCATTCAGGAGTTGCCTTCTCTATTTCTTCATTCTTTATTGTCACCAATCAAGAACTAGACAAGTGAATACATGTGTGCATGGATATACCTGCCCATATAGTGTGAAACAGGTGTTGTCACCATGATGGTTTAAGAGTATAAGAGATTTGTAAGAGAGAGAATATTTTTATTAGATTAGTTTACATACTGTGAAAAAGCAGAATGCACCTTTGATGTATACTGGTGAGTGTTACAGGCTGGAATCTACACGGAGAAATCTTTAAAGAATTACAGCCTGGTCTGGAATGAGGTCACACCTGGAAATAATTTTTTTCCTGAGGTCTCCCACGTGGTTTCAAGTGCCCTCCAACCTTGCCCAGTTCATCAGCAGAAGTCAATTGTCCCAAGAACCAAGAAGCATCAGGTGAAATCAGGCCTTGCCAAAGCCCCCCAGGGTCTTCAAAATCAGTGGGTTCCAGACATGTTTGTCACCAGATAAGATACAGATCTTCTAACACTCCTTTAAAATGAAGAAGATGAGACTGCATAAGGTCTGCAAGTCAGAATGAGCTCACACGGACAACTGAGAAGTAGAGAGACGTATAATCATGATTAGGAAAATGTTCTTTTGTAAAACGGCCACTCTAATGCTGGCCTCACAGTCCTGTTCCTGAAAAGAAGGCCTATATAAAATCTTTAAAATGAGGTTGAGGTGTCTAATACAGGCCATCATCTCAGGTTTGGCACAGTTGGTGGCCCACTGCACTACACCTCTCACCACGCTTTTGCTAATCTGCTGCTTTTCAGGTGCTAACTGCCTGTCATCCGCTCCACAGAGGTTAATGACCACCTCCCCCTCCACTAATATCCGTCTCTGCTTCAAATCTCCTAATTACCCTTTTCTGTCATGTTTCTAGTGCATTAGCAATGATTAATTTACAGGCAACCTGTTTCTCTCCTGTGTTTAGCTTGGGGCTCACTGCTTTGTCTGACCCACCAAGGTACCTGTGAGAGTCCATTTATTTTTACCTCATCAGGTAGTCAAATAAAAGATTTGTGAAGACCTTTATTCACAAATACAGCTTTGTAGCAGTGTTTTTTAACCGTTCTCATGCAGTTCTGCAGTACTTATCCTTTTCTATACAATTCATGTGTAAAAGGGGTGAAGACACACAAGCTTCATGCTGTTGAGGACTACCTGCTGGTACCCTGCTAAGGTGCAGCATGGAGGAGCGCTAATGTAGACCTCCAGTCAGAAAGCAAACCCACTGTTGCATTTCCAGATGCATATCTAAGCAGTGGGTGGAGAAGGGTACACAAAAATTGCCAGAAAGACCTTTTCTTTTCCTGCATGAGCAACAGGGAAAATCTAAGTGATGAGACTTGCATTATTTCACAGCAGCTGCTCAACTTTCAGCTTTGTGCTTGAGGTGGCTACAACTGTTGTGCCAGGACTCCAGCAGACCACGTCGCTGCCAGCGTGGATCCTCACCTCTTGGCAAATACAGGGTTTTTTACCACTTGCTAGCCACATGCAAAACTTCATTATGGCTGAGCCAGCATCATGGGGCATGGAGTCTCCTCCATGCACTCACATTCCTGGTCCCCGGTAGTCCCTGTTAGAGGCCCTAGTATGTCCATGTCCTTCGCTCCTTTGGAAGAATATATAGATACATGGGCAAGAAGACTGCTTCCAGGTCTCTGTGAGATAAATCAGGATGCATTCAGGGACTGGGAATTGGGGGCTCACCATAGGATGTCCCCCAGCCCCATAGCACTGATGCACACTTGTGTCTGTACACATATAAAACCCAGAGCACAGGGATCCCATCACTGAAGTGAAATACATGTAGTTGAACTTTGACCTCTACTGTTTTGACTACAGCAGAAAACAAGGGTCTAAAAATAAGGAAATGTTTGCCTCTTGGAAATTTTCTAAGCAATTAATCTAAGAATTATTGATGTTTCTAATTTTGTCAGCACAGGGAGGACCATCAGTCACGCTCAGAAATGCCAACTCTTTGTTGATAACTCATAAAGTGGAATGGCTTTTTAATGAAGTTGCCAGAAGAAAGGTTTGCTGCCAAAATCAAGGAGATTGCTCTATTCCACTCCTACTCCTTCATCAAGGAAACTTCCAAGAAGATTCTGGCTTTCTCCCAAAGTTGCTGTGTGGGGGTTTTCTTTTTTTTTTTTTTTGAGAGCCTGAAAACCAACTCCAAAGCCAACTTTACTGCCAACCTTTTAAAAATCAGAGGAATGACAAGATATGGTGATAGGAGTTTTCACAAATTAGTATGAGATCACTGAAACCAGCTCCCATCTGATCACAAATGAATGAACGACGTGTGGGTTTGAACTGTGTTCATGATATGATGATAGCTGTATCTTTCATTTAGATTGAGATCAAATGAATCTTACCAAATGCTGGGTGGTAAACTGTTGATAAGTGACTGTTTTATCATCCTGTGGAGACTAATGTGAAAACATCCTTATTTTAATTTAACTGAGTGATAGATTTTAGAGCACCTTGCAATGAAGTATATACTGTTTCTTCATGAATGGCTCCCTTTCCTAGAACATTCATTAGAAAACAGTAAGTCTCCTGGGAAACGTCCTCCTTTTAATAAAGAAAAAGCAAGTAGAAAATCAGTTTTATATATATAGTTGCATGGTTATCAATTTCTTAATCTTTCTTGGAGGATTCCTTTGGCAATTCACAAGAAGATCCCTGTGTTGCTCACTGATTTAAGTGACTTTCCAGTGAAGTCATTAGAACATTAAGATATGAGACATGTTTGGTGGAACAGGACGTACTTTTATTATTAAATAAGTGATTTATATGGTGATTTTATATGGCACTTTACAAACAGTGGGCTGATTCTTCAGTGTTCATCCTGTTTCTAAGCAGTGGAGCTTCACTGGTTTTCATAACATTGGCAGCAGAGGAGAGAATTAGGAAATATTTGATGCATTAAGTGAGAGGAAGTGTGGAGTGTCCAGGAGTGGGTTGGGACTGAACTTATTGGTCAAGATGATGTGGAAGAGAAAACTGTCAGCTAAAGATATTTTAAGGACATCTTAAAAGCTATATGTAGCAAGCAGTAAGAGGGAGACAGTTAAAGTACAAGGCCTTTATTTTTATAAGGCATGATACTGAGAATGCAAGAGGTTAAGGTTACTGTAGAAAGAACGGGGCATATGGAGCATACAGAGCAAGAAAAGAAACTGGAACAAATAATGCCAGAGATAGAGATCTCTATCGGTGTGATTATGATTACATAAAAGCATATGTCACTGAAGGGATCTGAAGTATTGTCCATCATGTAGCTGGTGAATCTTCCATTAGCCACAGGCAAAAAATTCTGGTAAGAGTCAGCATCTTGCAAACTCACATACGTTTCCACTCCTTTCTGTGTCTGAAAAGTATTGTTTCCCAGCAAAAGGAAGCAGATCATCAAAATCTGAAATTCTAATCAAATGTTGGTGATGATGCTGTTCAGAGTTCAGAAACCGCTCTTAATAACAGCAGCACTGGTACTCTACCATTAAGGTAAAAGCAGCAAGGCAAAAGTATGGTGGATGAAATGGTAATAATTTGCTAGGAATTAGATATGGAATAAGTCTTTCCTAGCTATTTCTTTTGGATGATTTAATTAGAGAAAGTGACACAGAGATTAATCCATAGATGGTCTCCTTCCAAGCTTTCCAAACCCTGCTGCTTTGGTCATAATGTATTTCATTGTTAGGATACTATTTCAACATAATGTATGGTATAGGAAATGCCACTTCTTGGAAACGCTAATAGTAGGAACAGAAATACAGAGGAAATAGAGAAAAATTTAAGAGAAATTATATGATATGGGCTTTTTCAAAGATAACAGAAAAAGTAAGAAAGATGGTGTTTGTTCAAGGGAGCTAAGAAATAGTAGTGAAAAGTAAGAGATAAGAGGAAAAAAGAAATAAAACATCAAAGAAAGAACAAAGTTTTATACAATAACACAATAAATAAAAGTCCTAGGAAGTGAAAAATGCAGAGAGGCACTAAAGTCACATACAAGAAATTTCAGAGAAGCTGACATCTTGAGAACAGCAAAGAGGCAAAAGTAAACTGGCCTAAAAATATAATAGGATCAGTGTTTCTATTTATTTACCGTCACTAGGAAGTGGTGAAAAGTGGCATTTTATTCAATGTTGGATAAAATCTGGTTTTCCTAAAGTTAAACTTTGGAAAGAAGTTTTCTGATTCTGCCACTTCTACTTTTCTACAACAATAATACAAATTGTTTGTTGTTCACATGAGAAAAAGCTAGTTTGTTTGTCTGAAAACAGTTATCTGATGAACTTTGTTTACTTCCTCAGAGGATGTTAATAGTGAAGGCAGAAATGCTGTTAACCCATTAATTTGTGAAGGAGTTCATTTTAGTTGAATTTATAGAAAATTTTCAGTGATGGCAGAAAAGTTTTCAAACCGATATTTCAGATTTTTCAGTCTAGATTCAGTCCTAGTCTTTATACAGTATTCCTCACTGCAGTTTATGTAATGCTATGAACATGTAAATAATTTTTGCTGACTTCTTGCAATTTATTTTTTTTACTACAGTTTGTATTATGACTATACGATAGATGCCATTACAATATGGGTTTCTATAAGTGGCTACTACCTACACTTAATATTGAGAACTGCTAGGGTTTTGCTTATTGATAGCAAGTAATAGTAAGAGCATAAAGATTATACAAGCATTTGTTTATATGTGTGTGTGAGAGACGGACAGAGAAGCCCAGCAAATTATTTTTGCACTTAATTTGTAAAATGTTTTTCTATGCCTCTTAAGGGAGTTTGCTTACCGACCTTTATCATGTTGTTCAAACTCTCAAATTCATTCCAGTTGAGTAATTTCTAAAATCAGGCAGCACACTGCGTTATGCATGAAACAGCAGTCGGGTAAGACACGGGTCTGTGTTTTTCACGGTGGGCTGTCAGGAGATGTCATTCTGACTTTCAAAGCAAATACAAACCAAAATCTTCTTCCAGTAACCTTATAGATCATATCCAAGCTAAGTTTCCCATCAGGTTAGAACGTGAATGGTGCTCAGAGGGAACAGAGAGCAGTATCTCCCCATTAAATGCCTGTTGTACACCCCAAGATCCAGCCGTCTCAGGTCAGTTGCCCATGTAGAGTGGAGAGAAGCAGGTACCCTGAGGTGGCTTGAGTAATCATCAAAATGTTATGAAAAAGAGGAGATGCTGTCATCACCAAAGGTAACTGCGTTCTTGTCCACAGGGAACTTTTCAGGGTGGACAGCAAACTGTCTGAACTGGGGTCCATGGCTGAGCTTAGCAAGCAGACTGGATTGCTGGACCAGCTTGGGGGCAATTACCTTATCTGCAGAATGAAGAATGTATCTGTGAAGACAGAGAAGAGCTTTTAGCAAATATAACAAAGACATTGTCTTAAACAAGAATTAAAATCTTATTTTATTTTGTTGGTGCTAAAGTCCTTCATGTCAATATGACTTCTCAAATAGAATTCAAATTATGACTCATCTGGATGAAGTTATTTTTTGAAAACAAATACATTTATCTTCCTATTAATGTTTAAAAATAGGCATTTATCATGGAACAAGTATTTTATTTAAATTATCAATTTAAAACCTTTGCAAACTGAAAGTATCTTTCTGCACTGTAATTTGGGAATTATGAGTTCCCTTCAGATGTAGGGGCTGTAGGCTGTGCCATATGTCACTGGGAGGATGTTTTCTCATACATTCGCAGGAAAATCTTGGGTTTGAATGATGAATTCTGTGAATTTGGCAAGACAGCATGAAGAATAAAATAAAAGTGGCTAGCCTCAAACTTCCCTAGACAACTAGGAGCAAGAAACTTGCCATATGTCATTGCCTTCCATAAGCAATGTTGAACAGTAGAATATCACCCTGTTCTGCAGCATTACATGCTGCCCTAAGTCATTAATACAAAGCAGATGGCTTTGTTGTTGATTAGAGCTGGTTAGAATCTGAAATTCCCCTTCCAAAGGAAATTTTGACATTTATATTTATTTTCACTGCAAATCGGAACAAAACATCAAAATTTCCTGGTGGGATGGAAGTTAAAAATTATCTGGAAACACCGAGTTATTTCACTTCATTGGCAATGAATTGTTTTCTCAATAATGTCAAAACCACTGTAATGCTAAAAATTAACATCTAATAAAATTCCAAAACAAATTTAATAAAAAGATAAAGTTATGCTGAAACTTTTTGCTTTATTAAAAGGAAAAGATAAAGTTGAAATTATCAATTCTGACATTTTCCCAGAATTTGTTTTCCTGAATGTGACACATTTCCACAAAACATTTTGATTTCAGCTAAGCTGCATTATCTGATGGAAATGGGTTCTGCTGAAAAAATGTTCACCCAGTGCTGTTCTTCCAGGACCAGTAATTCACAGCCTCATCTTGCAAGTTCAAGGATGTAAAAATTCTGAAAAAGAAGACATGCATAAAGAGTAAATTAACACTTTATCTGCAGTTTAGAAACTTCTTTGAAAACTGCTTTAAAAAATTCCTACAACAACGGTCAAGCACTGGAACAGGCTGCCCAGGGAAGTGGTTGAGTCTCCATCCCTGGAGGTATTTAAAGAACGGATAGATACGGTGCTCGAAGACATGGTATAGATGGACTTGGCAGTGTTAGGTTAACGGTTGGATTCGATGACCTTCAGCGTCTTTTCCAACCTTGACAATTCTATGATTCTATGATTCTATGATTCTATGAACTCCCACAAAATTCCTTTAGTCATCCATATCACCTCTTATATTAGGTCCCTTGTGTTCAGGCACGCTTGACAGTGCTAGGTGCTGGACAAATCATCCCTGGCGTGGATCTTCATATTTATGAACTTGTAAACTCTGACATTATCTTAGTGCATCTTGTTTCCATCTCCTTAGCAAGATTCTGGTCCTGGCTGCCAGAACCTCCCACTCCCACTCTCCTGTTGCCGACTTTTCCAGAGAAAGTTCCACTAAATTTCTTCAATATGGAAAAAAAAACTCACAGTTACTCTCCAGGTAGGAACCTCCGCCATCATTTCTTTCCCCATCATAAGAACATCTTTAAAAATATCTAGTTTGCCAGTTAATGGCTCCATTTTTTCCAATATCATGCTTTCATTTTATCTGTCAACACCAAGTCTCTGCTGTGGGATAGAAGACCATCTGTTAACGTTTTTTTTAAGGGTAGAGTAAGCACAAATGTCACTCTTTGGGAGTCACATGCTGTTTATTTACGAAGATAAAAAAATCAAGATCATGAATTCACATCAGCTTCTTGTGTTACTTTGTGCAACAGTAGCTTTCTGCTTTAGTTTCCACTACCTTCCACCAAGCTATTGCATATATGGTTACATAAAAGGACCAAACGAGATGTAGGACAGATTAGAAATCCGATAAAGTTGCTGCTAGATGAGTTTGATGACTGGTGCACTTGGGTGCATTGGGGAAGATTATGTTACTACTGGTGAGTGCCGTACACAAAGGAGAGAAGCACTTCAGAAGAGAGGAGAATGAACGGCGTTTGAGGTAGCTGGAGATGTGAGTATCAGGATAAAGACAAATTGCAGTGACGCAGACAGGTAGGAAGGCTGGCTTTTCTAAAGCACTCAGGCCCTCGTTAGGTACCAAAATAAGTGGTGTGGTTTTCTGGGAGATCTCAGTTTACTGGGTGCAGCTGCTTTTTGAGAAGCTGCCTATTACATGTGTGCCCAAATGGAAGATGTGTTTCTTTTGAGAAGCCCGAGTTTAATTGTGGGTGCTGAGCACTTGAAAAATGTGACCTTGAGCATTTTAGGAAATGTGGTACAGGAAGGGACTGTTAAACAGAGAAACATCAGGCTGCCGAGTTTCTCTCATAATAGGAGACACAGTAACTGCAGAAAATGTCATTTGGATCTTGATATATGGTCTCCTTTTGAAAGGACGCCACTAGATAAAGTCACCTCCAGCTGGAACAGGCTGAGAGATTTTGCCAACTTCCCTGCTGTTAGCTTAACACCCATGTTTATAAATACTGCAAATGTCCTGTGCTTAGTGAAACAGTTGAACACAGTAAAATCTGGAAAAGCAGCCTCCTGAGGGTGCATGTCCTAATGTACTGTGTTAGCAGTCTCTCTTGCCCTTTATCATACAAAATTAGGCAAAGGCAAACGTACTTTTACAAAAATACAATTTCCGTAGAATCTGAAGAAATCAAATATGTAAATATATATCTAATTCCAATTCCCAAAGGAGTCATCTGAAGTCTGCCAAGACAAAGAGTTAGTTAAAGACCTTAGATGGTTCTACCCAGCATTAATGAGCAAATCACTGTTTTTTCTTACAAAGCCTATGGTAAACTGTTGTTCCTCAACTCTTCACAAAGGAATGATTATGAACCAAAAAAGTGTGTGAATACTGGCATGACTTTTATTGTTGTGAGCTCTTGAAGAATGAGGAAGAAATGAAATGAAATCGTGAGACCCTTTGGGAGCCTGGGAAGAGGACTTAACCTAATCTGTGTGAGCTTCCCCCCTCTTGTCTGGTTTCTGTTTTCTTTTTTATTTCCTTATTTCTCAGTAAGCAGGGAAAATTTTACTTTCAAACTGTTCTGGGTGGGTGAAGCCTTTGCTGGTCAGCCCTGGGGAATGGCTGACCAACACTTACAGCATTATTTCTCACCCTGCTTGTGGGGCGGTGGTCCTCTGCATCACCTCCCAAAGCACTCTGGACAAAGCCCAGGTTGCTGAGCAAGGCTGGAGGTCCAGACTCGCCTCCGTGTGCACAGGGGAGCACAGGGCCCCCATTTACACTCACTTAAACCTTGGAGGGTCGCTGCAGGATTTGGGAACATTGGTTGCTTTATGTGTAATTCCAGTAGTCCCTTTTCCAGCCATCTTCACTGCCTGTCTACCCCTACGTGGAGGCAGAGGTTATACCTTAATTGACCAGAAAATCTTCCTGAAGATGCTCATGTGCACTCTGTCTGAAATGGCAGAGATTTTGTTCTAAGGTGAGTGACCTCCACCTCCCCTGTGTAACAGCCGCGCTCTCAATGCAGCAGCAAGTAGCTGATCACCAGTAGCTTAAGAACAGACCTGGTAATGCCCCACCACAATCAAAATCTGGTGGCGGAGGTGGAGCAAACGGAGTTCATTACATAAGCAAATACAGAGACACTCCTCTTCGATGGGCAGATGTACACCACGTTTCAGTTAGGAGCAGTTTCACAGACAAGCGCTGAGTCCTAAATGCAAGGCTTTAAGGTGGAAAGAGTGACCGACTGTGAATGCGAGAGGAGTCACTGCACAATATGCCACGCTGAGCAAATCTGCATAATGTGCTCTTTTCCCCCAACTCCCAATATTAGAAATACTCATGCCTAGTGGTTTTTCCCGTATCACACACTCAGCCTTACAGGAAGCGCTTTGGAAACAGAGACCTTCTCTGGAAGCCCCAGTGATGCTGAAGCTGATGCAGAGGTGAGGGGGTGTGAGGGCATCATCCCTTTTGCTGCTCGAGGCAGGTCTCAAAACAATTCCAGCCAAGACCGTGGGCATTGCTGAGAGTAACGTGATAAGCACTAGGCTTATCTAGTTAACCCACTGATGCTGCAGACCCTGGTAGTAATGTACTAGCATTTATTGACAGGGGCACTGCCTTTCTGCTGCTTCTCCCTCCTCCACCCCCATGCCAGCCCTCATTGCTAAAATGCGCAAAGGAATTATGATAAAGAGAAACAGGAGACAACGTGGAGCAGCTGTAGCATTTCTCTGCCAGAGTAAATCTGAAGGGATAAGAGCCTGGGCTTTTGATGTTCGATATCCATAAGCGTCTCCAAGTTTGAAACACATGAACTCTGTGCAGCTGCTCCTGCTTGGACTGCCCACCTCAAGTAAAGCACAGACCTATAAAGGTTTTGCTTTTAGTTCTTGTCTTGAGTTTCTCCTCGGGGCTGTAACAGGAAAGCACGGAACAAGTTCTGTCAAAGGAGCACTTAGGGGCACCTTTCGTAGGGGAAAGATCCCCAGTAAGGGGGCTGGAGGAGCAGGAAGGTGACACAAAACAAAACCGTAATTTGCAGCAGTGAAAACATCAGGATCCTGGAATCAGAGTAAAAGCCTAATACAAAACGAGTGAAATTTATTGTGACGAACACGTTATGAAGTACCAATGGGTAACTGGACAGCACATGTCCCCTGTTCCTTCTATTGACAAACAAAGTATAAATACTGAATGATGATCCCATCCACAACTTTTCCTCTGTTTTTTTTCCCCTTCATTTCTGCATTATTCTTCCTTCCTGTTCTTCAATGTCTGCTATACTTTTAACCAGAAGTTTTACTCTGTAGTATGTGTTTCTGGCCTTGAGTACTTGTTACACCACACTGCAAATCTGTTTACTGCTGTTCCTTGTGAATATTCATAAGAGAGTGTCAGATTTTTTTAATGAATCTTGCTCATGAATTTTATCCACTTTTTTGCTCTTTGCCAATATAAGCAGATAAATTGAGGATGGCAAGGCTCAGAATTTTACTCTGCATGTATTTATTTTGTTGCTAAGTCCCTCTGTGATTTTTAATAAGTTTGGTTTTCTTTCAAAAATATGTTCCAAGGCACTGTTTTTAAAAAAATTAACCAAAAGCCTTTCTTGGCAAGCATTGTCACACTGGTTACTCAAATGAACGTGTGAAAACAAACTAGAAATGGCCAGAAGGAAACAAAGTGGCTGCTTCCAAGAGCCTGCAGGGTACCTTTCTGTAGAACCAAGAAGAAAAATCTCCTGGCCAGGTAGCACTTGCACTTCATGGCGAGAGGCTAAAACCTGAGAAGCTATTCTTTCCAGTGCTGCTGCTGCTTAAACAAAAAGCACTATGTCCCACGAGTGGGATCCTGCACTGGCACTGAAATTTCCAACTGGAAGGTGAAGAGCGGCGCTGGAAGTGGCTCTGAGGTCGTGAACATCAGAAAGGCAAAATGAGAGCAGTGCGAAAGAAGAGCGCTCTGCCCTACCTGCTCATTGGGAGCTGAGTGAATGATTACAGAGTTTCCCTGTGGAGTGGCACAGCAGAGATCACCGAACACACGCTCCTGCCTTGCTCACCTGAGTCCCACTGGAGAGCTACAAGATGACAAATAGTGCACTGCCCACATTTACTGTCGGGTTTGCATTCATGATCAGGCCATGGCAAAGTTGGTGTTCCAGCCACAGGGAAACAGTATACACAGATGGCAAGAAAATGTGTCATTTGACAGAGCTGCTGCTTTGAACCATTTCATTACATAGCTTGTACAGCAGTTAGCAGTATTACAGCCTGAAGGAATAACTGACCTTATGAAGGAAACTTGGCTTTTATACCAGAAAGTGTTCACCAAGGCCTTGACTTTTGTAAATGCACATACCTTCCCCCATTCTGCAAGGACGCGGACAAAGAGGAACCAGAGATGCATCTGGAAACGTGTGTACATTGGATCGCAAATTACAGCAGGATTTTCAGAGAGTGACACGTGCTGTAATTGGTGAACTGGCTTTTGGTATCTGAAGCTTTACCAAGCAATGACAGCAGCTGGCAGAGAAGGAAGACAGTAGCTCTTACTGTGAAGAGTGTTGAGAACAGGGCAAAATTTTGGCCTGGAAGCTCTGAGGACACATTCCCAGCCAAGTGCCATGCTCTGAGTTGCACTGTAGTCTCCCCCTGGCATCCGCCCTTAACTGCAGGGTAAGGGGATGCCGTGCTACAAGGTTTGGTCAACCAGAACAGAGCAGCACCCCTTCTTTGGACTTGTGACAGAGCAGAGTTGCACAGTGATGGGCAGAAACGTAACTGGAAGGAGTGGCAGAAAGTGATGGCAGGAGAATTTAGCTTGTGGGAGCCCTAAATGTTGTACCGTGGAGGCTGGTATGCAGTGACAGCTGATGACTGTTGGTGGGTAGGACATGAAAGAAGGTGAGATCCCGGCCGCATCCAGATGTGTAGACAGCTTGAGAGATGGTGTATATGAGTCCACTTGTCACATGTCCAGGTTTTTGGAACTATCAGCAGTTATGCTGGAGGAAAAACGGCAGCGGTGACGGTGAATGGAGAACCACAGGGGCTGCAGAAAGCACTCGTACTGCAGACAAGCCATTAGGCATTGCCACAGGGGACTGACTGGCAGGTAGCAGCGCTGGCTCATAGTGTTGTCCCACTCGGCCTTTGGCTCATTCCAGTAGTTGTCAGGAGCTTCAGCTGCTCGGCAGAGATTGAAATCCCGCAATTGCTATTCTCAGGGAAATTCTCAAATTGTGTGATAGAAATTTTAAAGACAGCATTGCCCCCATAAGCAGATTATTTCTTGGAAACAGGTCAGACCGTGTGTGTGAGAAACAAGAAACAGCACTTCCTGAAGACAAACAATAATGAGGTGGTTCATCCCTGTTTTCTGTAATATTACAGAGCCATATTACTAGTCAAGTAAGCTGGTACTGGTATATCCATCATCCAGCTGTCTCTCCGCTATGCTGGAGAAGTGTCCTGCTCACTTCAGTGCTGTGTTACTGAAACTTTCTCCATCCATGCCCCAGAATTACCTCTGCGTGCATCCTGTGGCTTTAGGACTGTATGAACCGACTGTGTAAAAGGCTTCCTGCATTGTCCAGTGTTACATCTCTGCAACTGAAAGACTGTTCCCTAAAGCGCATGTTTTGTTATCTAGTGGTTTCTAATTTTAAATTGCGGAATAGCACTGAAATCACAAAATGGAGCTTTCGTTGCTTCTTTCTGAAAGTCTTCTGCCTCCGTTTTTACACAGTTGGTCTCTGCAGCCAAGCCTATGGTGTGATTTGTCTTGCTATCCCCACTGGAAATATAACAGGCAGGACTTGCCTTCAGACTGATTCTTTACACCTTTCAGGTGCTTTGTACCCTGTTAGCTATGAAGGACCCAATATTCTAAATTCTCCATTTTTAGAACAACACTTTCCCCTGGACGAGTGCCCCTTTCTCATTTTAGTTTTTCTCAGTAGTGGCTTTTTTCCAGGTTTAAGCCTAAATCAAAATTAAGATGTCTCGCTGTCTTTGGTGGACTGAGCTCAACCAAAAAAAAAAAAAAAAAAAAAAAGAGAAAAAGAGGGTTGTCTTTATATGATGATTGTCAAGTTTGAAGAGCAAGAGCATTGTTAGAAATGTGTTGCTAGCACTTGCTGATTATAGCAAACCCCCAACAGAAGAAATAAATTTGATTTCTTTTAAGGAAATACGTTTAGATGCTTGCATTGCATTCACACAGCAAAGGGTCAGCTGCATGCTCTTGGCTGCTGCAGCTTCCCAGCGCCCAGAAGCGCGGCTGTTGCTTCAGCAGGCAGTATGTTTGCCTTACCACGAGGTTTCAGATGGAGGCAACAACTGTATGTGAGCAGCAGCAAACTGCTGACAAGAGACATGTGATAAAGTAAGTGTTCATTGCCTTTCTGTCCAGTCAGCTCTCCCTGTTTGAGGAGAAGTCTATAACAGCATTGATGTCCTGTCTGCACACAATATACTGCACTGCAGGGAAAGTCAGTTGCTGTGGTGCCAGTCACCACTTCACTTATTTATTCTCTTAGATGCTGAATTGTGACAGCCTGTTGTCTGTCAAAAAGCTTTGTCCTCAATCTCGTCTTAAAAACTTCGCACCTAGACCTGATTAGAGCAAGCTCTAAATATTTACTTTATGGAGCAACGCCTATGACATTTCCTACAATAATCAGTGAACAGAGATTCTTTCCATAGCAACCACACAGCAGTGATGCTTTCCTTTCCAATCTTCTGTAGTTGTTGGCTGAAATGGTATCAACCCTTCAAGCCACAAACACATCACAACCTTTTACCAAACAATATTGCCTCCAGAATTAAGACCTTAATATTTTTGTATGTCACGTTGTTCCATATAGGAAGTCACTCATATATATTATGTCTAACACCATTGTATCAAAGGAAGCAAATGTAGAAATGCAATTAAACATAATCATTAAACACTTAATTTGTCTTTGTTTTGCATACCTGCAACATCCATTTCTCAGTATTGTCAATATTTTACTTCGCCACTGCGATTGCCGTTCACTATTTACTTGCTGTATTTTTAGCATTTAATCATTTATTAGAAATTTGAAAGATCTACAGAGGTCATAAAGTGTGAAAAAATGCCTAAAATCAGAGCCAATTTTATTTAATTCTGTGCGTTTATTGCTGTCATTGTTAGTTGACATTCTCTTAGCTCGCTGTACTCTGCCCATAATCTAATCTATCCTGAAGAGGCAGGCAGCAGTGTATGAAGTGATTATAAGGATCTTTAAGAGTCTTCAAGGATTTTCTGTACTTGGACTGCAAAAGCATTTTGATCTGTTGTTGATAGAATGGGCACAATAAATCCCATTGTTATGGTTCTAGAACACCACCTATTAATAAGGAACAATCTGAAGGGCAAAGAACATGATGATACAAATTCACCACAAGTGGACTCAGAAATAATCCTACCAGTTTTGACTGTGGTGCCTGGCATCACAGCGGCTGTGAATTTCAGCCCTTACTGCAAGTCACATATGGTTAGCTCTCCCTCTGTGCCTGGAGAACATAGATTTTTCTGATTGTGATGTTTTGCTCCTACCAATGCAATGCAGCGCATTCTGCTATTCTGTATTTTTTATTATGTGGTAAAAATATGTTGCACATGCAGCCATGTGCAGCTATGAAGGCATAATTTTTTGGACTGAAACACATTCTTATTAGCTACCTCTTGAAGGTCACTGCCTGCATGTTACCTCACTATTTTATTTTTCAAAAGACTCTGGACTGGAAGTGTGCAAGCCGAGTTTTGCATTTTCAAATGCTTGAGGTATTAAAAAGCAGCAAGAGATTATATGGCTAATGCCAGCTCACTCCTACCGCAGCTGGCTTGCACATTAGTCAGAGACCTTCCCTTTCTACTCTAATGGTCTGAAAAGTGAGCAGCCCCTGGGGCTGCGGAATAGCCAACTGGGGGTGTAGGTAGCTGCTACCTGCTCTGGGGATTTTACTGGTTTGTTTTCTATTAAACTGGTGAGGCTCTAAAGTAAGCCTGGCCACTTTACTTGTCCAGTTGCTTTTCCATCCTGCTGACAGCCCCTGCTCGTGTTGTTTTGCCTGACGTAAACCCATCTGGCTGCCCTAATGTAATCCGTTCACTCAGCTAATTCCCAGGTTGTTTATTATGGACCCCATCCAACACCCGCTGAAGGCAACGCAACCTTCAGTTGCCTCGGCAGCTGTTGGACTGGGCCTATAAAACAGGGACTTTTTTGCTATTTTCAGGGTATTAAGAGATTGGATTACTTAAAAACTGTACAGCATGTTTTGATCAGGATGAAAGGAGAAAAGGCAATAGAAAAAATTACCTTTGAGGTGGCATCTTCCACTTTCCAAGTGTTTTGGAGACACTTTGGAGGAAAAGACATCTTTTGGATCAAGGTAGCAACCCAGGCCCCTGAAATGGTCAGGAGATGGAGAGGTTCCCATCGGGCAGGACTCCTCACCCCTTTCAGCCTCCTCTCTGTGAACAGGGGAGCCTATTCTCCACCAGCTGTGTAGGCAAGGAGTTTAGACTAGACATCTAGTTGCCAGACAGCCATCAGTGGATCCTGTGGAGACACAGATAGATCTAGGATGGATCCCACCATTTTACCCTTGAGATATAAAGGTTTTGGTCATTCTGGTCCAAGAATACAGGAGATTAAGGTGTCAGTCCTCTAGCTGCCTTGAGGAGTTCAAAGTCACCGTGGGGAGAAGGGGAGATTTTCACCACAGGAAACAACTAGCATCAACCCGGGGGAGCCTCAATTTCTTCTTCCCAGTGCCAAACAGAAGACACATTAGATTAGCTTCAAATGGTCGTACATTTCTCAATAGCTGCTTCTGACATGTAACAATACTGTATTATTCTTAATTTTTTAAAAGTATTACCTTGATCTAGAAACAGTTTTTATTGAACACTCATTAGCCACTCCAGACATGGTTCATAAATCTGTGGCCCAGAGACTCTGTTCTGACAGCAGCGTGGGAGTCCTGTATAAATTATTTTGCAATTCTACTTAAGTTATCCATACATCAGATTTCAGTTGTGACTGTCATTCGCATGACAAATTCTCAGGCAGGTTTCTGTCGATAGAGAATAGCTTCCCACAATTCAGGTATAATGCTAAGCTTCCAGTAAAACTGATGATGTTGCCGTTTGGAGCCAACACACTCAGGCTCCAAAACTTAAAACCCAAAGGGCATCAGTCGTGAGTAAATCTGCTGCACAACGTGATATGTAGCAACTTGCCTTAAATAAAATATAATTAAGGTGATTTAACAGAAGCTGTATCCAATAATATTTCTTAATGGTTAATTTAAGGGAAACAAATTTCCAATTTTGTTGTCTGGGTGCTTTTTTTTTCTCCTCCTTTTTTTTTAAAAGAGGTTTTTTTCAAAGAGCTGTGACCACCCAGATTATGATTACTTAGTAATAGATCCGATTTCTGGCTACAAGGAGAATTAAAAAACACAGTAATATTTTGGGGTGGGGGAATCCACCATTGATAAAATCTTTTCAGATTTTATCTGCATTCTGAACTAAAATGGGAATTGGTCCATGCCAAACAAGAGAGGCAACTTCTGGGTTGCTTTGTTTGATTCTGGCTATAAAGATATATCTGGAAAGGCTTTGGAGCTCCTGGTTTCAGTGTACACTGCAGATGCACCTTGATCCCATTTTTGAACACAGCCCTGTGTAGCAACTTGGTTTCCACCAGAGGTACAAAAAAATGTACCGCATTCAGGTCAGGTCCTTGGGACAGTTGGGTGGCCGGGATGGAGGGTGTGCTGCAACACACAGCTACCGGTCAGCTACACCTTGCAACATCCATTGCTTGCCTCATGATTTCAAAGGCAAAGTAGGATGGCAATAAATTCAGGATAGTTACAGTTCTCGAGACTGTGAAAAGACAATGTAATCAACATGCAGATTAGGCTTGTTAATTTTTTCAGAGTATACTTGTAGTAGTGCACACTGCCCAAAGTTTCAGTTGATGCCCAGGAGTGAACTATCATCAGAAAACTCAAAATCCAGCACACTGTCCTTCTACAGCCTCCAAGTTAATAGTTATTATGTAATAGTAATAGTAATAGTAATAGTAATAGTAATAGTAATAGTAATAGTAATAGTGATAGTAATAGTGATAGTGATAGTGATAGTGATAGTGATAGTGATAGTAATAGTAATAGTAATAATAATAATAATTCACATGTGTTTGTTTTTCCTCTGCAGTTAATATTTTGACACCAATATGGGAAAGCAAAACAGCAAACTACGCCCTGAAGTCATGCAAGATTTACTAGAAAGTACAGACTTTACAGAACATGAGATCCAGGAGTGGTACAAAGGCTTCTTGAGAGACTGTCCAAGCGGACATTTATCTATGGAGGAGTTTAAAAAAATATATGGGAACTTTTTCCCTTATGGGGACGCTTCTAAGTTTGCGGAACATGTATTCCGCACTTTTGACGCCAATGGAGATGGAACAATAGATTTCAGAGAATTCATCATAGCCTTGAGTGTAACGTCAAGAGGTAAACTGGAGCAAAAGCTGAAGTGGGCATTCAGCATGTATGACCTCGACGGGAACGGCTACATCAGTAAGTCAGAGATGCTGGAAATCGTGCAGGTATGTGCTGCTCAGAGGCACCCCTTGGCCTCCCTCCTTCCAAGCAAATTGTGAAGCAATGTTGCAATGAGACACTGAATTAAAAACTCTGGCAGCATTTGAGGGTTTATGTTCTTGGTTCTCTGTATAACTGTTTGAATACAAAATGTTATTTCATTTGGCAAAGAGCGTGTCACAATTCAAACTACAGCATTTGATATCCATTGCAAATTCTTCCTGAGCAACACGCTGCGTGGGAGGTTCTCCTTTGGGAGTTCTGTTGGGCAGAAGCACAGCAACTAACTTCCTGATAAATGTGATTCTGTCCTCTGGGAAATCACTGTCAATTGATTTCAATTAATTACAGTTGGACCAAGTAGGTATCTTAGATCAACCAGGTAGTGTACTTTTAAGGAAGGCAGGCTCCCTCCACAGTAAGAAACAAATCTACTTTGAAATCACGTTGTTATGGAGAACCAGCTCACATATTTTAAAAGATGTCTGTCTGCCTAATTCCAGCAAGGTCGCATACTTAATATCATACTAGCTGTCTTCATATGAAGTTGCCAGTATAGATAAACCTTATCTGGGTAGACGATGATTCCATATGCAGCTTCTTTGGATGCATTTTCTTGTGGTGTTAGTAGGAGTCCCACCTCACTTGGGCTTCCTCTAACATGTTTTCACCCTTGAGGCACATCACTCTACTGAAAGCTTTAAAACATTTTTGATATGGTAGTATATTTACACAGCTTGAGCCTGTATAATACAGCACTGTTTAAAAAAAAAAAAAAAAAAAGCCTGTTATCAAGATCTTTTCTTTCCCTGGAAATTTTGAAATGCTGTGTACTGTTCAGATTTATATTTGTGCTGGAAATCAAGGGAAAGGAATGCAGACAAATTACAGGCTGTGGTGGCAAACTGCATGTACGGAGTCTGCCTCAGCCTAACCCGTGGTGCCCTTGTCTTTCTACCAGGGCTCTTCTCACGTCCTCCAAACAGTAACGAACATCAGAACTTGCACTGCTTCAGCAAGACCAGATAGAAAGCCCAGCTGCAAATGTAGGGTGTTTGTGGTGTTTTTCACTTGTTCTGTTTTGTGTTCCTGAGTCTGAGTTAAAGAGCAGGATTGCATTCAGACGCGGAGACCTCCCTGTCTCTGTGCCATGACAAACCCCATGCAATATTTGCATTAGAAGATACTCTGTTCTTACACATCTTCCTCTCCCCCGGGTAGGGCAAACAGGCCATCATTTATTGTTTTCCTAGCTGTATTTCTCCTCATAAGAAAACAAAGAGAATCCCAAGAGAAGTAACGAAGTACAAAGCAAACCCAAGCCAGTGCCTGCCCCTCAGGAGGAGGAGACTCCCCAGGGACCGCAGGACCCCTTGCTGCTGTCCAGTAGCCCGGGAAGGCCTCAGTGCCGAACGGCAGCACAACCCCCCCCCAGACCAGAAGATTCACAAACATGGAGAACAATGCCACAAATATGTTCATGTCAAATTTAATGAAAACACCAGTGGCTGTATTCTCTGTAGCGAGCCAAGCAAGGACCAGCAAAACCAGCAGCTTTTTCTAGTTACCCCAGATCTGCTCACCAGCCTGATTAGAGGCAGAAATGCTCTGCCTCCTCTTCACAGTTGTGTTGGTACCAAATTGTGGCATTTTGTCCTTTATCACCATGATGCTATCGTCAAATGAAACTGCAGCTTAGGGATCAGTGTAGGGCGACATCTTGTCAATTTGTACATCCAACCCAGAGCAACACTTTGACTGCATACAGCCCTCAGCCTGGCACTCCAGCCCTCCCACTGCACTTCTTGGGAGGTTTGGCTCTCTCCTCCTTTCAGATTGCACCTGAAACTCGACTGAGTGACGCTTTCTTTCATTTACTCTCACCCCACATTTTGAGGGACCACACAAAAATCGACTATGGAAGTAAACAGCCTAACAAGCCTGAGCGACAGTCATTTCTGCACCATAGCCCATCAGTGGTTTTACAGTCGGGAAAGCTGCCCTTTCTGTGATGGAGCTTCCCACGAGGCAATGTGTTTGTAGATCTCACCCTGTTCTCTTCTTCCAGGTTTTTATGGTCATAGTGATCTCCCTGTATTGCACTGGTCACCTGTAGCTCTGCCCAGGGGAGCAGGATTTGTTGCATAGTCTCTGCAAGCATGTTTGGCTGATATATGAAACTGAAGTAGATGAGCACGTTTTCTTGTTTTATTGAGAGGTTCCTTTGATGTAGAGTGATTAGACTTACAAAAAAACAGCTAACAACTATCACTTTCATTTACAAAAGATGATTATTTTTTAATATGGAAAGACAGGATTCTGTAGCAAATGTCTTCCTGGAGGCCCTCAGCTGTCACGATCTTTCTGATAGCGAAAAACAGAACTCTGTTATATCTCTGATATATGTCTCAGAGGAACCTATTACAAGTCCCTTACCTAGCATATATTTGCATACTGATATAGCAGGATTTATTATGTTTTCGTCAGGATTTTTGCATGAGACAATACATCAAAATGAACACTGAAAGAAAGACCATCAACCTAAAAGTCTTAGTTTCACAGAAAAATACTGCCCCTGTTACTGTGGGATTACTGTATCTTAAATAACATAGGGGCAAGGCATGCTTTTCTTCTTTTTCAGTCTGCTTCTCTTTGTGCTTTGAAAATCCTCTCTCTGTAGTGATTTTCACTGTTATGCTGACGGTTACTTGCGTTTCCTTTCTCATGCTCTAGCCTAATCTAACACCGCTGCAGGCAATGCAGGCATTGCGCTCTTGCTCAGCATTGCAAGAAGGTGCTTGCGGTAACAGTGGTAGAAGCAGCAGCGCTGAAACAGCAGAGCTACTGGTTAAGATGGCTCATGTCCCACAGAGGCCCTAGTAACTAGCCAGCTGCCAAGGAGATGAATGTGAATGGTCCATAACAGCTTTTTGAAGCCTGTTTTCTCTGCAAAGCAACGGGCTGGAGGGCAAAGCACCTGCATTCCTTTAAGCTCCGTTTACCATAGTGCTGTTAACCACGTACACATAGCCTGTCACAGGCTCACCACGCCTGCCCACGAGCTTCCCCTAGACAAGTCTTCAAAAAGCCCTGCTTAGAGACAGACATGAGCCATCCTCATGGAGCTGGTGCACAGTTTGGAGGATCACAGAACTTGAACTTGGAGGATCACAGAACTTGAAGGAATTCAGTGGTGGGCTGATGATTGCAGAGCCTAATGAAAGGTCCAAGGGATACTGCTACAACTACCAGGCGCAGAGTACTGTGAGAAGATGCTTCATAGCCTGCCCTCTTGACACACCTCGCCACAGATCCTCTCAGATTTTCCTGCTCTAGAAATACTTTTCATGTCTCCCATATGTTTACCTATAATCTAAATAGCCCAGTCCACTCAAAAATAGCTGCAAACCAGCTAGAAGATTTGTGTTTGTTCCCCTTGCTGAAATGGGTTATATTTGGTGAGAGTCTCTTAAAATAAGAGTTCAAATAAGAGATGGAAACCTTGTTCTAAGGGTACATTTTTTCACTGTATGGAGTCATAAGGCATCTTAAGAATACTGAGCTGAGAGACGAGAATAACACTTTCAGTTTAATACAAATAGAGCACACACATTTCACTTGCTGGGCTAGCTTACAAATAAGCCAGGAAGAAACAGAAGCTGATAAGGGAAGAAGCAGAAGCTGATATGGCTCTCAGTAAAGACAGTGTCAAAAATCCTCATGAGATAGAGAGGAAAGCAATTTTTTCAGGTCAATTATTCACTTTGTGAGACTTTTAGCTGTCAAAATTTATTTCAACAGAGTAAAAAGGATTGACTGAAAATTTGCGCTGTCATTGCTGCCATCACCATAAGGAGCTCTTCGATACTTTGCCAAGTACAGCAGGGAAGTGCAGCCCCAACCAAGGTTTCTGGCCCGAGTGCAGCCAGTGAATGGGAGCAAAACCTGTGCAAATGGGCAAAGGGGTGAGATTTGCCCTAAATCACCCATCACTGCTCATCCACATGCAGATGGAAAATCAAAGGGGAGACTTCAGGAGGGAACCGGCCAGTTCAGATGAAGCTGGGGCCTGTGCTCGCTCCAGTGATGCACACAGGGCTCTGGAGGCAGAAGTTCTTGGTGTCATTCAGGGGTGCCAGGGAGCTGTAAGGACCCCTCCTGACAGAAGTCCACCTGCGAAAGCTGCCCTGACCCAGGTGGCTGCTGATAGATAACCACCTCCAAACCTTCTCCTGCTGAAGGCCACCGATGGCTTTCAGCCCAAGCGCTGCAAGGCCGAGGAGTCGTACTTCATGTGGAGTGGAGCCCCTGCAGCCTTTCGGTCCCAGGTTACAGGCCAGGGTTAGCACAGCCCAGCTCCATGTAATTATCGCATGAAACCGGCTTCCTTTGAAAGCTTGCTCTTTCAAACGTGCAATAAAGAGCTCTGTGTAGCAGTGCTGAATTAATATGGGACAAGTCTCAAGATTCTTAATCAGCTTTAGCTGGCTTTTACTTTGGGAAAACTTCCCACTGAACTTCTGAGTAAGGACATAAGAATTTGTCCAGAGTAACCATTTTCAGCATGAAAGGAACGCTTACTATGTTATTCCCATCTGGCTTTCCTAGAATATCTCATCTGTTATTCCCTTCACATGCCTCTGTGAAAAGGACCCTGTAGGATGAAGTCATCTTGAAGTGCCTTTTTTTTTGTCCTAAAAATCTGCATATTCTTACTATGGTTACTTTGATCAGAGTAAACACGCCTGCACTCCCGGTCCGGGGCATTCCTCCCACACTTTCAATACAGATTCTCTGCTTTGCCGTCCTCTCACCCAGAGTGAGGGAATGACCCCTCCACCTCTCTTCCTACCCCAGACAAAAACCAGACAGCTTAAGATGCTTAAACACTGGCAGATTTATAAGCCTCATCTCTGCTCTGACCTCTGAGAGTCTTGCATGCTGATGAGGATGAGGAAGGTGTAAATTCTTACTGTCCACCTTCTCCTCTCCTTTTTTTTCTCCCCCTATTCCCTCTTTCCCCCAGCTCCCTCATCCCTCATCATTCATGTGCTTGCATGTTCATCCCTTCTTCTGTTCTCCTGGTTATCAGATGATCACGTTTGTGTGGACAGCATCCCTGCCTGTACTGAGGCTCTGCCCAATACTCTGGCACCCAAATTCATTTGGGAGCCTTTGGGCATTCCTGCAGTGCAAATCATGGTGACGATGATGATGATTAAAAGGGTGCCCACCACTTTTCCAGTCAGCCAGCAGCTGTTCATGCTGAAATGTTCTCCTCTGTTCCCCTGCCCGGGTCCATAGCCAGCGTTACAGACTTACCGGAGGGCAGACCGGGAAATCCACGGCCATGGTGTTGGTGACATAACTGAGGGAGCAGATGTTTGACTGCGCAGAGCATAAGCGACGGCTAATTAATTAAACAGAAAAATGCCTTTCTCAGGGTGTAACTCTTTAAGTTATTTGAAGTCCAGGAGACGTGAAAGGTGAGCTGCCGACAGAGAAGTCAGCAAGATGGCCGAGGAAGTGGGTGCTCCCTAGTCTGAGTGTAAAATGTCTGTGCTGCTTAGCGGCATCCTCCAGCTGGTGAATCTGTGCTGTCACGTTCCTGGAGCCATCCCCTGGGGACCCTGGGCCACAGGATGGGAGCGTGCTAGGCAGAGTGCCTTCATGAATGGGAAAAGGGGAAAGGGGAGATGCAGTGAGCTATCTTGGGCTTGCGCCAAGGACCCCCCCTCCCAGAGCAGGAGGAAGCGGAGAACAAATAGCTAAAGCAATCACGTCTGCACTGAGTTATCAGCTGACCACTGTGGACACTGTGTTGTGGAGGAAACAAGAATTTGAATCTGTGGAAGAAAGCGATCCACATCTACAGACCAGGGCTGGAGGGCAAAGTGACTGCCCAGTGCAGTGCCCATCAGCCAGAGGCCAACGAGCTGCCACGGGGGGCAGAAGGAGCTGGTCAGACCAGGGCAACGCTGCCTCGAGCTGGGATGTGCTGCCTCTCCAAATGAGAGGCCAGGAGCCTCCCCTGCGGCCATCGCCCTGCAGCCCTCTGGCTGCTGCTGTTCTCCCAGCTCTGTGGCTCCACAAAGATATCTAACACACAAAACACTTGTTTACTGGTACTGCATGCTCGCATTTGCAGGCAACATTTGGCTAACCAGTTCAGAGACAACTACTCATCCTTGTTTTAAAATTAACATTACCTCTCTTTTAGGTGTGGCTAATACCATATGTGACTAGTGGATTTGTCTGTGCAGAGAATAGCTATGGGTGGCACCAATGCCGTGTGGGACCAGAACATCTGCTCTCTGTGGAACGAATTGTGAATGGGGTTTTTTAGCTGTGTATGTGCACCAGTCCCCGAGGAAAAGGCCACCTCCTTGCTGGTCAGGTCTTCATTACCTGTGAGACACAGCAAATGCAGGGAGTGAGTGACTGCTCTCCCCGCGGGAAGGATGCTGACCGAGGCGGGAGAGAAAGGAGATGCGGGGGGAGCAAAGGCGGGGTGAGGGGACGGGGGTGGTGAGGACGGAGACTGGGTGGCCGAAGCATGGAGACACACCACAGCGCGGGACAAGACCTTGGTGGTCTTACCGTTCCCCCAGGCACTGGGAGCTGCCAGTGCCTAACGTGCTGTACAAGTGATCGATTCATCCAAAAACTGTTTTAATAAGGAAAAAATGTAACCTCAGTCCAAACCCAGATTGTGTTCGACCATGACTAAATAAGGAAACACAGTATTTCATAAATGAGTGTCCCACTGAAGAGGGCAGCTGCATGTACTGGTGCCACCCAACTCCCTTCAGAATCCAGAAAGCAGGTCCCAGATGATGTTCCCGGGATATTTTCTGCCTATTTCTGTCACCAGGCGATAACCATACCTCTGCATTAAGATAATGCATTTCTTACCAGCTCTTTGCTCCTGTCATATCACACAGGCAATCTATAAGATGGTTTCTTCTGTAATGAAGATGCCGGAAGATGAGTCAACACCAGAGAAGAGGACAGAGAAGATCTTCCGCCAGATGGACACCAACCGTGATGGTAGGCACCCTCCAGATGCTGGGGCGGCCGCCTCTGCCCCCATGCTGGGTGGCTAGGGTGTCCTGCCCACACAGGACGATCCCTCAAACCCACCACTCCTCCTTCAGCTGCCCAGGCAAAGCCACCACCATCCATAGCCAGCGGGGTGCCGGCAGGCAGGGCTTTGCCTTGCGGGGTTGCTTTCCCAGGGATTTTCCATGGGGTCCCCCAGCTTCCTTCCACCATGCTTGTCCAGAAGCTTGGCAGGTGTGCTGCAACCCACCACGTGCACTAAGCAAATGTGTTTCTTTTCTAGGAAAGCTCTCTCTGGAAGAGTTCATCCGAGGCGCCAAGAGCGATCCATCCATAGTCCGTCTCCTGCAGTGTGATCCCAGCAGCGCCGGGCAGTTCTGAACCCATTCTTTGGATGAATTATGTATCTGCTTTTTTTTTTTTCCTTGCCAAACAACATTCATGGTAGTGTTGCCTCTGTACGGCCAATTATGCCTTCTTTTGTGGCATCTTATAGCTTCTTTTGTTGTGGATTGATTATAAGAATGCTGAATTGCTCTTAACAATTTGTCCAGAGCACGAGCAGTACTGTTTTAAACAGATATTGTGGTGTTATCATTGTTTTAAAGATTTCATTTTGTTTTTTGTTTTAATGTGTCTGTTTTGGAAAGTACGAGTTGAGAAGGAGGAAACCAACAACAAAACCCTTGGCAGCAAGACACACTGACAGATTTTTAGATTGCTGCTTTAGTAGCTGAGTATTCACCCGCAGGACCTGAAAGTGTAGTAGAGGTTGAACCAAAGGGGTTGTGATGGGTGGGGTAGGATTCACCTGGAACCTCCTCTCCTGTCCAGGAGGCACTAGTTAAGGTCAAAGACAGGATCGAGAAGAAGTACGAAAGTGCAAAATGGGTGCGGGGTGTGTCGTCCGCACCCCTGCTCCTACGCCTCATTGTTTCAATGCTGTGAACATTTTCCAGGTTGTGAAGGAGAAGGGGAAAAAACTAAGATGGACAGTTTTTCCTAGGTTTACAGTGTTTGATTTCACGTGGCTTTATCTGAAAATTCAGCAATTTGCAATCCTGATCCCCAAATCCACAACTGACGATACCTCTTGCCGTTTGGGATCAGCAAAGGCAGACACAGATACGGAAAACTGGGTCTTGACAATGAATTTAAGGGAGATACATGTTGAATGTGAAATTTTCAGGTTAGTAATAAAGCAGTTTCTACTAAGGAGAGTGGGCATTCGTGTGAGGAACCCACGGGCACGCAGCTCCAGCTGAGGCACGTCTGCTGTTCTGAATGCTCTTGCGTAGTATGAAGGTTTGAGGGTGTTTTTGTCTCTCTCCACGTAGCTAACAGAGTTTCTGGGCCTGCCCTTAGGGGGAGGCTGTCATCAAAACTTGTTTTAAACATAAAATTGTAGCATTTATATTTCACTTATTTTAGTAAAGTTCGAAAAATCTGTACTGAAATGAGGAAATGGTACGCTTTATGGTATATTTATATATATAAAAATTAAAACAAAAAAAAGATCAGCTCTTGAGAGAAATGTTGAATGTTTATCTTTTCGCCTAGATGCAGGAGTTCTGAAATTTGCTGCTGCAAAACTTTATCCTTTGGTCAAAGTTGCTGTATGCAAAGCTAGTACACATACGTGGGATTTCTTAGGGACTTTACAAGCGCTGCCGCAACGGAAAAGCTTTAGTGACAGGAGGCATTATGCTGACTAAATTGGCATTAATCTGTCATTAGGTAAAGTCTGCTCTGTGATCCTGTTGCAGAGGTACCCATGTAGGCAGTGCGCAGCGTTGGGAGTTCGTGAGCTCGTTAGAGTAACCTTTGCCTGACAGGCAAGGTTGGCGTTTTGTCAAGTGACCTTGTAGACGCTAATCCCCAGTAGCCTTAATTTAAAATAAACTAAGTAAAATAAGTCTGCTTTGCAGATGATGATTAGCTAAGGACTAATTAGAAGTCATGAACAAGCAGCCGAGTATGAATAATTTTTTGTTGAACACCAGCTAGCATGTACAATAACTGAGCGAAAAAATCCTAGACTTAATTTTTCCACACCATTTGCTTTGCCAGGTGTGAAGTGCAGAGCATATTAAAATAAAATAAAAATAAATTGAAAATAACATCGCTAATCAGTTGTACTAAAATTATTATAAGTAAGTGGCTAATTACACTCGATAAATATCTTCAGGCACACACCTTTGTCTCAAATCATTACAGAAATCCAGTTGATGATATATCCCCATTATATTAATCAAAACATCGAGCAGAAGTGTGTGTGGGAAAATGAGAAAGCAAAAGAGGCCCAGCCACGGACACAAACAGATTTCAATACCTAGCACTTTTAGCTGTTACAAGCATCACTGGCAAATTTTGCACCACTTCTTCCAGCTGATGGAAATGTTCCCTATCTCTTTCTCCCTAACCTTAGTTAGACATCCTGTGCACAGATCTAACCCTTCAAAGGAGATCTTTGCCTGCCTTCTTCAAGGTAATCTTCTGCTTTACCTGGAGAGGTTCTGGCCCTCTCTCCCGTATCCATCACCTCATGCAAAGCCATGTTCCCTCCTGAGCGCTGAGGGTTGTTTTTCAGCAGGACAAGCCTGGCCAGGCTGCTGGGGATTGCTGCAGGAAGGTCAGTGGACGTGCACTGATCAACACCCCCCCCCCCCGTCAGACGGGAATGACCAGCCCCGCTGCCCCAGCCGCTGCCGGGGGCTCCGTCACCACCACTGCCCGGGCAGGACTGGGTGACACTAGAGGAACCCTGCTGAACTTCTAACCTACCGGCTCAGGGCAGGCACCCAGACCCAAAGCGGCCCAGACCTACAGAAGCTGGCATTTACTGAAGGTGAACCTGGATACCTTCTACAGTTCCATCTTCTTCTTAATATTGTGAAAGCAGTTGCATGTGACTGAAACTTTTAAAACATTGCCTTTTATTTAAGCAGCTGCATACCATCTCTTTTTAGTTTTATAAGATATTTCTGGCCCAGAACCAGTTTGTTTTTGCTCAGTAGTTTTGGGGCTTTAGGGCCAGGCTTGTTTCACGTGTTAATACTGTACAACACGTGTTTGAAAACACAGCCTGATATGATCCCAGGCCAGCGGAGATTTAATTCTTCCCACAGCTCACAAAATCTGGAAGAGTAAGAATTAACCTACAGCTGCAGAGGACATAGCTGGAGATAAGACTGTTGTATAAACATTTACAGAGTGAACTAAGGTTATTCTTTTACCTGACTAGCACTGATGATTGTTATTGTTTTAAATTATTAACTATCCCTTTCTTTCTCTGCCTCTGCACGTACTTTAAAAGTGATCCGTAGCTGGAGTTGTGATAGGAGCATCCGCAGACCTCAGATCAGCAGGACAGCAGTGGTGTGCTGTGCCTCAGATTGGAATTTTCTGCTTTGCTGCCATTCGCATTTGCCGTCATAACTACCTTCATGAACCTTTTGAAGACAAAATTACCTATCCTGTATAACATAGCACAGCAAGTCAGACACTTTCAAGCTATCAATTAGCAATATTTCCATACAGGAAGGGTGGCAGACAGCATATACTACTTCACATCACCTCTTAATTTTGTAGATGCGTTCTCCAGTATTAGTTGCATGTGAAAGAGGTAACCTTCACTCACGTGTTGTCCAAATGAATTAACGAGTAAATCCTGCATGTAAACTGAATCTGTGGAAAATGCCAGTCCCATTTATCCGACATTCCCAGTCAGCTTGTCAAACTCTAGGCCAGAAGATGTGAAGTGAGGACTATGGCTCGTGTGATCTGCAGCAGCCTGTCTTTGTTTTAGGGTGCTTTGGGAAGAGAAAAGGGAACACAACCCGTGTACAACCAGCATGCATGTGTTTTTGTGAGCACTTATGGTTTGAGAGGGACTGAAGAACGATCTATGTTTCAACATTATTTGAAGCCCTGTTTGTTCACAGCAGTGGATGTTCCTGAGGTACATGGAGTTATGCTGTTCCTCTTGCTGTTCTTAGGAGCTTGTAGG
The DNA here is from genome assembly GCF_047370975.1 of Nipponia nippon. Classification (NCBI taxonomy): domain Eukaryota; kingdom Metazoa; phylum Chordata; class Aves; order Pelecaniformes; family Threskiornithidae; genus Nipponia; species Nipponia nippon. Next base: position 23,128,021 of record NW_028262290.1, read on the forward strand.
CTTTTCATCTTATTATTGAAGCATTTTGTCCTTTGTTGTTCTCTGTTATAAAGCATGACCTCCACATTTTCTAGACACTGCTGCTTAAAACAGTAAGCCTGGAGTGTGTAACTTCTGCAGCTGGATGAGGTCTACGCGCAGAAGTTATTGCACACCAGCACAAGAAATGGTCGCACATGAGCAAGTCCCCATGGTTTAATAACTGTCCCTGGGGGCTGAGGCCCAGGACTTTACAGCGTGTGCTCTCCTCACTGATGGCAAATGTGCAGTAATGCGGCTTAGCTTAATTTTCTTTCGCTGCAGACCAGGCTAAGTCACATTACTTTGCATTTGCTGCAGGCTGCAAGTGCACGCATGGGCAGAAACCTCGGCTCAGCTGACTCATGGAAACTTGGTGAACTGTGGTAACTTGATGTTGAGCCCTAATCCGCAGACTAAGCCGAGATGAGAAAGTAGCCATGGCTGTACGTCTCTCAGTGAGAGACATGTGAACCGGGGAACACGGTGACAACTGTCAGGTCCCTGGGGACACGTGGCAGTGGGGAGGGAATCTCCTGCCTCAGAAGGAATGCCCTCAGCTCAGCTGTCTCCCTTCTTTTAAAACTCTTTTTTTTTTTTTAGCAACGCTGGTGAAGATGCAACATGATAGCAATATAGCGCGGTCAGGATAAAGGAGGCATCCTTCAAAAGAGTTGCCTTTTGAAGCCTAGCGTACAAGCGCCAAGTGAAACAAGCGGAGGGGAGGGCTGGACAAGACCTCCTGAACACCCGCTACACCAGCACCTCCTTCTGTCTTTCTCATGGTGCTCCCTCGCTTTCCTGGCAAGGTGGTCCTTGGGCTCGGGAGTTAGGTGCCAGGTAACTGGTGCAAGACCAGTGGAGAAGAATATTTCACCTGCCCTTTGCACAAGCATGTGGGTGCATTCTTTGCTCTGTGTCTTAATGGGCGGGATCTCACGGAGGAGTCTTAAAGTGGGGGAAGTCGGTTTCCTTGGTATCGTGGGCAGGACTTGTGCTTAGAAATGCAGAGAAACTTGGCAAGCGTCAGACAGCCGAGCAACGCTCAGAGCTGCATGTGGCGTTTTCCATTGACTGTGCAGGAGGCAGATAAGATACAACGCAGTGATATGTCAGACTCGTGGTGTGATGTGCTCTGAGATAGGGCTAGACCAGAAATGGCACCTTCTAGCTGAGCAGCTCTGTCTGTTGCGTATTCAGTTAGAGAGGCTGACAAAATACACTTCTAAATACCTTCAGCAGCTGCAGGAATAGAATAACTCTGCTCTTTCTTGCATATAAGCAACAGAGATGTTCGCCGTGCCCCAGTTAGGAGTCAAACAAACAGCTCCCAGGAGGAGCATAAGGCATTTCCTAAGTGAAACTGAGGGCAAAACGCTGCCTGCAAGAGCTTTCTTCCCTGCCGTGGTAGACAAGAAGGGAAAGCTCCATTTGACTCCCAAAGCCCAGGTGCCATTTTGCAGGCTGGGCAAGGTGAGAAGAACAGCTGCGTTTTAAGCACATGGAGGGAAAAAGCAGCGGGGTTTGTAAATTGGCATGGAAAGCAGTGACACTAGAAATAAGGACCATCGCTGAGGGGCTGCAGAAGCCGTTAGGTGCCTCTGGCATTGAGAGAGGTAGAACGATCGGTCAGATGCAAAGTCAGTCTCCTTGTCCCTTGGAGAAACTGTCCCTGGCTACCATGAGTGTCTCAGTTAGCAGCACCCTTTATTCCAGCCTGGCTTTTGCTGCTGTTGCTTCCAAATCATCCATACTGAGACGTTGTTTCAGGGGTGGGGATTTTCACAGGATATAAAGCCTTTCAGATGTACTCTCCACATCTCAACAAGTAACAGCTGGAAAGGCCAGATGTTAGGGTCTTCTTGCAATGTACAGATTTGATTTCCTTATTGCTCCCACAGGTTGTAAGTGTTATTTTAATATGTTTAGTTGGGATTAAGCTATAATGTGTAAAATGCTGACTAATGCACAATAAACAAGGCAAAAAAGAGCTTGGGTTGTAGTGAACAATGTGAAAAGACTAGAGAAACGAAAAACTCTAAGAGACATCACTGCCTTTAGATGAGGGTCTGAATTCACAAGGTGAAACCCCCTTAGCAATAGCACAGAATGGCTCTTCTGTGCCAGCCCAGTCCGCGGGACCTCCTGGGCTGCTCCGTCCCCATGTCACCATGTGCTGAGGCTGGGGACCCTGGGTCCTGCCACAGAGATGGTCATGGGAGCTGAGCCTGCTATCTGCTTCCCAGAGCTTAAAGCAGATGATGGCCACCCTCTCTATAATGTTCACTTACTGTGCAGCTGAGACATGTCTTAGATCTTCCCCTCTTGCCCGACCTTATACCAAAGATGTTCTCACCTTCCCAGGGCAGGTGCTCAGGGTGTCCAGCTTTCTGAGGTTTTGCACCCACCTCCCGGCTGCCATCCCTACCCTCTGTGTGAATGAATAACTAACACCAGCCCTTGACATCTGGAGGAGCCAGGCTTGATGCACGTAGATGGAACAGCTTCTGATTTGTTTCCCAGCCTGTGTGTACCTTGCCAGCCACGCTGTTTATTTCCTATTATTAAGTAATGGCAGTATTAAACATTTCAAGAACACACTGAACCTCTAGAACAATGTGGTTTTCATTACCATGTATGTGTTTGTCGATGCACTGCAGACTGAACCTGACCGGTGCTTGCTCTCCACTCCCATGGTTTTTTCCACAGAGAGCTTCTTCCAGGCCGGAGCAGCATCTTCCTATGCGTCACCATGAGGCGTGCGGTGCCCCGATGCTGCCTGGAGTGCTCAGATGCAGTGGACCAAGAGATAATTTTGGCGCAGTAATGTCAGGCGGAAACTCTTCCTGCCATCTGTCAAAAACACGTGTCGAGGCTGCGACCTCTGGTTTTCTCCTCCCTGGGGACAGGGGTTTCAGTGGTATTCAGGGTTGCCCTCACGTTGCCCCACCAAACAGGATGATGGTGATTAGTAAACCCACCTGAGAAAATCCTCTTAAATTCTAAGCTTCGTTTGTGCTGTTAATTGGCTGCGCTCAGAGGGAAGATTAATGGGTCCTATGCGGTTGTTTGGGGAAGAACTCACAATTCCTTGCCAGCACCACCTTTTTATTTCCTGTCATTAGCTTATTCCCATTTCCAGCGCAACCAACTAGTTTTATTAGCATGGCAGAAAAAGAAAAAACAAAACCAGAGTTTCAATCTGATAAGGGTCTAAGGAAGCTTACTAAAGACATTGTGCTCCATGTTAGTCATATCAATGCTCTACAAGATCATGTTTTTTTGTGTTTAATTTCCTTACTTGTGTTTTAGTTGTGTTTGTGATTTATTTATTTATTTTGGATCCTCGTAGATTCAGCCCTGCCGGTTGTTTAGCTCATATGCTAGCAAAAGTCCCAATGATCCCAAGAGCAGAGCTGCCTGAGAAATTACTAGCAAGGCGGGCTCACTGTGCCTAGTAAAAATGAAGTGCTTAATTACGTTAGGGATTATTTTTGTCCACACATTTGCTGCAAGGAGACAGATTGAGCTGCATTTCAATATGCTTATCTCTTCCACTTGCTCACTTCAATTCCGTCTGAGCAGTCTCGTAGTTAATATTCGTATATTCAGTTCTATTTCGCTCTTGAACCCGAGGTGACCAATATTGGCCTCTTCTGACAGAAGTACTTGATACCTTTTGATTTTTAAATATTGCTGAGTGAATGGCGTGATGGATGCAAAAGTAAATAGTTATCCATTTGTTTGTGTAAATTTGGGCAGACATGATTGATGCTGTAGAGACTAATAAATTGAGATAAACCATGGCCAAAAGCTGAATGGATCCAAGTGCCCAGTTCCCATTTAAGTCCACGACCATTCCACAGGGAGAGCTTTCTCATCTCTGTTCCCTCAGGCTGTTTCTACATTGCAGCGTAGAGTAGAGGTACCAAATCTAACTTTAAATAAGCTACCACGGGCAGACTAACTGCAGCAGCATGGAGTTCAGCATATCCTGTGTCTTGGCAAAATTAGATACCTCTCTAGATGAATGCTTTGTAAGCAAACCTATATATCCTAAGGAAGACTTTTACAACTCAGAAAGGAGGGACAACTATGAATTAAATTCATTTGGTCTGCATAGTTTTCTTATGGCTGTCTAGAATAGCTAGTGTCCTGCGTGTAGTTGCCTATAGCTATTGTGTTGTGTTAATTTTTCCCACTGATTCTGTTGTAAGCTCATCTGGTGATATTCTGAGTCTCCAGCCAGTTCTCAGCCAGGCAAAGCCCATGGAAAGGACATCTAGAGGTGAGCTGCCTTCAGCAAGACTGAGGGCAGCTCTCGGGATTTGTCCCTGTGCTGTTGCATGCTTTGGGAGCGTGTACCCGCAGAGCAACGCGTTAAACCTACCCGGTAAAATGGAAATAGATGATCAGGCTGTCGGAGGAGACGGAGAATTTGGCGGAGGGCTGTGTATGTGTTTTGTGCCCCCCAGCACGCACACCGCTCCCCCTGCTATTAACTTCCAGCTAGGACCTTTCTTGAACTCTTAGTGTTGGAGTAAAGTTTTCTTATGCTGATAATGTATTTGTATTATGCAATGTACCAGAAAAAAAATAGATTATCTCTCTACGACTGTCCTCTCCTCTCGAGAAGCTGTTCTCTTCTGTACATATGATATGCAGAATGTATGGGAGTCTTGCATTTTTAAGACTGTACTAATTAATGTGTGATACTATTGTGTTTTCGTAGTGGCATCTTTGATGTAAGATGTAAAAACTATTTAAAATAATTTTTTTTTTGTTATTGTTCAGCTTTTAGAGATAGCACCAAGGACTGCATGTTCAGTAGAATCAGCCTTTTTCAAGGCCCGTCATAGCTGCACGCAGGCACCGGTGGTTCACCCGGAGCATAGTACCTGCATTCTCGTTTTAATAGGGGTCAGTTTTGAGCGGAAACTTAATTCTTCCTGAAAAGTCTAGTTTTCTGTCTTTCCCTCTCTCAGACTCAAGCTTCCCGCTCCCATGCTGTGTGCCGGTCCCGGCCCCAGGAGGAGACCCGGGGGGGTCCCGCTTGCAGCACCCCGCTGGCCCCAGCGTCAGGCTTCCTTACCCCTTTGCTCACCCATGTGCATGCTCGGTGTTCCCTGGGACTGCTGGCTATACCAGGACAAAAACGATGGGGTCACATTTTAAGACCACTTGTGCAAGTGATTTTAAAATTAATTAACTAAAATTTTGAGGAATTAAGCAATTAAGGAAAAGAAGAGCCTGAGCAGCAAGTTTGGGGTCAGAATCTTATCGGGGTGCTTAATACAGCAAGAACTTGGGGTCAGTCCCTAAAAGATGGGACCATTTGTGGGGGCATAGGTCTACATTTCTTGTTGGGTTTGGAGAGGGAAGAGGGGCTCGGATCCAGCCTTTTGGGCAGGGCTGACTTACTCAACGGATTGAGTCTGAGAGGTGCTTCTCCAGATCGTGTCCTGGGCCAAAAGACAAGACATGCTGCAGCTTAGGAGGCTTTTTTCTATTAGTTTTTTTCTTTTTAATGGAGAAAGCAGTTCAAACTGCACCTGGCAAAATGACTGACTTCAAAAGCATGTTTTTCCTTGTTACATAGACACTCACAAAACAGCATTGTGTGGTTAAAAAGGCACGTTTGTGATAGTTTCTTTTTCAGTGCCAAAATATATAAGCAGTATTGTTTGAAGGGAAATAAGAATTTTTTTACTGTATTGTTATTACTGTTGAGCAAATATTGTTTTTAAATGTTAGATTTTGAAGACTTTTGTATTGTAAACTGTTTTGTGACATGGTGCTTTTTCATACTGGAATTACTGATTGCACCTAAATATGAATTATTTTGTTTTCTTACATAAATATGTAACCTTGAACAATCTTGATGAAAAACAATGTATGGTGGATACCGACAGTTCAAACAAATTCTCCTACTGAAGTCCCCTAAATGTTCTTTCCTACTAATAAATATTCTGCTGCAGCTAGCTATGATGTGCCATGTGCTGTTACTCCCTTCACAACGGAGCCTTGTAGCCCCATGTAGCCCCAAGCCTCATGTAGCCCCATGGTTTGGTGAGCAAACCTCGGAGAAGCCTTTGCCTGCTGTCTTCACAGCCCCCAGCCCGCTCACCGCCACGGGCAAAGGGGCAGCAGCCAGGCAAGCCAATTTGGAGGGCTTCGCAAGGGCTAAGGGCGCCCAAGTGCACAGGCGCTGTGCCGGCACCGTGCAGCTGGCTGGGCTCTCTGCTGCTAACACAGTTTTTCATCCAGCAGCTAAAGCCGGCAGCTGGGCATGGGGTGAGATGACACGGAGTGGTTTATAAAAGCCAAGGAAGGACAGCACAAGGCTGAGAGCCCTGGTCCTCTGGAGCTGGAAGGCCAGCTTAGCTGGTTGGTGGAAACTTTCCCTGCCATAGAAAAATCCCTCTCCAGGTTTAGGGCATTTTTTTATCCCCAAGTGACTAGCACACCGTCAAGAGGGCAGGATTTGGGGAGGGACCGTGGGTTGGTAGGGTGGTAGCCGTGGCTAGTCGCTCTGAGACGTGGCTTGGAGGGCAGCAGCAGAGCCCGTTGCAGCAGGGGCTCCTGCCAGCCTCAGCTGGGCTCTGGAGGGGCTGGCTCGCACTCCTGGTGCTCCTTAATCTCCTCAAACTTTTACCTGGGTTAAATTTGGAGTTGGGATTAGCACCAGGGTGCTAAAAGTAGTTTAAATCCCTCTGGAAGGTAACTGAAACCAATGCCTATTTCCTCTTGAGATTAAAAAAACCCCAGACTATTTGTGGAACTGCACATTAATATGGGCTTGAAGCAGGCTGGAGCCTGGATGGAGCACCAGTTACACCGCCCAGGTACCCCGCATGCTCAGCGCACCTTCAACCTGGCTTTACTACATGAGCTTCCAGTGTGCCAGAGCCCCTGTGACATACCTTCCTCTCACTCTCCCATTAGGGCTATAATACGATGTAGCATTAAGGCGTAAAAAAGGCAGAAGTGTAAGGAGGTGTTTATTTCCATCGGGATGCTAAAATCCTCCACTTACCACCTCTGCTGGCCCGTGCATCTCGCTGTGTAAAGCCCAAGGCTTCTGTCCCAGGACAGGGACGTGGACGTGCTCCCAGTGCAGAGCCTGGCTTCAGGTGATGGCCACCACCAGGCACTCGAGCACACGTTGCACCTCGGCAGCCTGGGACCGTCCCTCCCACCGCTTCGGGGAGGAAGGGACCTGGGACCCTGCGGCTCACTGGCTTGTGAGCCCTGGGTCTGGCCCCATCTAGAAAAGAGCACACTCTGGAGTCAGTCACTGGTTTTGGCAGCATGAATCGAGCTGAGAGCTTGGAGAGGTGCTGAAAAACACAGCTTTGCTGCCCCATTGAGTCCCCTGAAGATTTGGTCGAGAGCTGGAGGAGGGGTGTTCTGCTCCCCGCTCCTAGGAGAGGGTCAGTTTTATTAAAGACCTTGTCAGCCACCTTGCTAAACCCTTGCTCTGCCACGCCAGAAGCGGCCCGGCCTTTGAGCACGCTGTGGGTGCAGCGGTTCCCGTCAGCTAACACACTTCTCGCTCCTCCGTGGCCTCGCAGACAGAGCACTTCCAACCACCCAGCCCTTAAAGCACTCGCATTTTAAGAGCCACTCAGTAAAATGACTTCCTATAGAACACGATTAAACCTCTATCGCAGGCAGTGCCCAGGAAAGGCAATTACTTTAAAGAGCTGGTCCTGGCTCACCCCACATGGCTTGTCCAGGCAAAGCCAAGAAACTCCCCAAAACCTGCTGGACTGAGGAGTTGCAGTGGCAGGGATGGCACGTGGAGCTGTGAGCTTGTCTGTGGTGGCTACCAGCACCAGCAAACTGCAGCCAGTCCCACAGCTGCCACCATAGATGTATGTATCCCTATATGTATGGCATTATATACACACGGCTTTTGGTTTCTACTGTAGCTCAGGTGCTGACTGCAGACGGGCTGGTGGGAGAACACGGGCTGCACTGGAGACCGTCGTCAGGGCAAAGAGCGTGTGGGGGGGGGGAAATGAGTCTCTGTGGTTTCGGGTGCATCTGGGAAGACCTCTTCTGCTCTCGGTCAGTCAGTCATACTCGCCAAGCTAGGGAGTGCTTAGTGCCTAGCTCTCCTGCTGTATCACAAACAGCTGACAAATACTTTTCAAAATGATTAGAAAATGCCAAGCATACAGGGAAAGCCTTTTCTTAAAACCTTTGGTGGCTGTGACAAGGCCTTTAAGAGCTGGACACAAGTGGATGAGTTTTGCTTGGATGGGGACGGGGAAGGGCTGGAGGAAGCTGGGCTCTGGGAGCCAACACTCTGCTGGCCAGGAGAGTTCAGGTGAATTAACTTCCTTCCTCATTGCCCAGGTGTGGTCTCTGCCTGACACGAGAGATCTCAGGGGCTGGTTCTCACATGGCAGCTTGTCCCTCAACAGGAGCACTGAACTTCTCCACCCCACAGTAAACCTCCCTTTGGTCAAGGCAAATGCTTTCCCAAGCAATTTCCCACTTACTTAGATGTTCTGACCTCCTGGATTCTTGTTTGAAAAGACAAAGTCAACTGGTGGAGAATAAAATGGTTGATACAAATGTTTTACTGCAAGATGCGTGGCCAGGTTTGCTTCGGTGCTTTGGGCACACAGGGCACAGCAGGAGCAGATGCGGGTAAGGATCTCATCCCAGGTGCCCTGGACTCAAAGATGTCAGTGCTGGGGTCCCAGGATGCTCCAACGTGTCACAGAATCATGGAATGGTTGAGGTTGGAAGGGACCTTACTGAAGTGCAGGTAGACAATATCCCACTGGTCTCCCCGTCGTCTACCAGGCCAGGCATTTAACCCATGTTTTGGATCTTGTTTTCTCAGTAGAATGAATTTCTGTTTTCTTCTTTTTGAAAAGTTTTCTGGGCTCAGAAGTAGGAACCCAATCTCCAGTATGCAGTAAGACACACCGCAGCAACAGAAATATTATTTCATACATAGGAATATTTATTTTTTTCCTTCTTAAAAATGTACAAAAAATAAAATAACTGTATTTACAGTTTATCAAACCCCTCTCCCAGTTGCAACACTATTAAGTTACATGAGCTATTTTCTTAATATAAAAGCACACTATTTATACATAAAGTTTCCTTGTTTGCCAGAAAGAAGGCTTGTCACAAACTTTGGCACAAACATTCCTGTTTGTATCTTGTCTCAATTCATAGGAAATGGAAGAGCATATAAACATTTCATAAGCTTTACATTTTTAAAGTCCTAAAACACTCCTTTCCAGTTCCGTATCAATCAATATACAGCATCTCTGACAGCTAGAGAGTTTAGTTTTTACTAATTGTTTGAATTAATTTACAACATTTAAACAATCCATAGACTGAAAGAGGAAAATATACAAGAAAGACACTCAATCTCTGAATTCCACTGACCAAAAACTTCATGAGAGAGGGCATACGGGGAAAAAAAAAAGTTCTTTTCTTTGTAGTTTACATTCAGTGGTAAAAATCCTCCAAAATGTCTTGACGGGGATGTCACCATACGTTAACAAAGCTTCACTGCAAGGTTGCACTTTATTTTGGGGATATCAGCACCTGACTGTGTAGAAAGAAACTAAAATTTGAGATTTGGGGGTTTCATAATAAAACATCAAATGGACAGACATAGTGCCAAACCTGTAGCAGGAACCAAAATTAGAGCTTAGAAGACTATTCTCCTTTTGCACATCTCTATCAGAGTCTTTCGAAACACAACATCTACAGACACCACACTGCTCTAATTCATAGAATCATAGAATCGTCTAGGTTAGAAAAGACCCTTAAGATCATCAAGTCCAACCATTAACATAGCACTGCCAAGTCCACCACTAAACCACGTCCTCAAGCACCACATCTACCCATCTTTTAAATACCTCCAGGGATGGGGACTCAACCACTTCCCTGGGCAGCCTGTGCCAGTGCCTGACTGCCCTTTTGGTGAAGTTTTTCCTAATATCCAACCTAAATTTCCCCTGGTGCAGCTTGAGGCCGTTTCCTCTCATCCTATCACTTGTTACTGGGGACAAGGGACCGACCCCCACCTCGCTACAGCCTCCTTTCAGGTAGTTGTAGAGAGCAATAAGGCTTTGCTGAAGTCCAGGTAGACAACATCCACAGCCTTTCCCTCATCTGCTAAGCAGGTCATCTTGTCATAGAAGATCAGCTTAGCCAAGCAGGACCTGCCTTTCATAAATCCATGCTGACTGGGCCCGATTCCCTGGCTGTCCCGCACGTGCCGCGTGATGGCACTCAGGATGATCTGCTCCATGACCTTCCCCAGCACCGAGGTCAGGCTGACAGGCCTGTAGTTTCCTGGATCCTCCTTCCAGCCCTTCTTGTAGATGGGCATCACGTTTGCTAACCTCCAGTCAGCTGGGACCTCCCCAGTTAGCCAGGACTGCTCACAGATGATGGGAAGTGGCTTGGTGAGCACTTCTGCCAGCTCCCTCAGTACCCTTGGGTGGATCCCATCTGGCCCCATGGACTTGGGTGTGTCTACGTGAGTTGAGCAGCAAGCCACCCTTCAGGCTGCACTAGTTAAGATTCAAGACTGCTGTCTTGAAGATGGAAAGGAAATGAGAGTTTTGTTGCTTTAAATAAACAACCACAGCAGTGCCACAGAGACAAAGAAGGCAAGGCAGATATTCCTGTCCCCTGCTGAACAGTAGCCATATCTTACTTCCATTTAACTCATAATATTTGGAAGATCCAGTGTTAATCAATATTTTTCATTAAACAAAAGCAACATGTATATTTTAAACAGTATACATGCAAGAACTTTGTACTCCTCAAGACCTTTTAATCAAGCAGGGCAGGAGGCAGGCCACTGCTTCAGAAGTTTGCATTACTTGTACTGGCCCTTCCCCATCACTTTGATAGCCTGATTTTGACCAACAAGGTGAACCAGGGCGCAGAGTTGAGACTCCTGCATACATTTACTCCTACGCTTCTGCAGCTTCTGCCCAGACATCATGACCAACTGAGAGATCCCAGCTAATACCCTTAGGATCCCAAACACCATCAAACAACAGGGAAATACAAGAACTAACACCACTGCTCACCAGTCCTGTGTGCTGGTCCCAGTTCCTAATGCCACCTGCCAAAACTGTCCTCTTTTTTTCTTTAGGAAAAAAGTATCTGGGCTAAGTCAGCATAGACTTTTTATCTGAGCCTGAGCCAAGTAGAAACAAACTGAACCACCACACATCCCCCGTACTCCCAGGATGTCTGCTCTTAGCAGGGTAGCAAGAGCATCTTTGCCTGAGTACATCTTTTAAAAAGATAATGGAATTAATACAAAACTCTGCATCAGAAGAAGAAAGAGCACATGACAAAGAAAGAGGGACGGAGGGAGGGAGGAAGACAGAACAGACCCTTTGCTTTGCAGACGTATGTGGATTCAGGGTATGTTAGCCCTAATGCTAACAGACTGAACTTTTTATAGGTGCTGGTCCCACAGAAACTTTAACAGGTACCTAATATTTCTATTTGAAGTACGGATTTTAATGGGATGTTGTTGCTAATGAAGTAAAGAAAGTGTGCAAGAGCTTGCAGGACAATTCATGCACAAACATGACCCAGTCACGCTGGTCAGCTATTCCAGCTACTTTGCTTGAATGTAAATAGCTCCACACAGCCCAAAACACTACAGAATGAGCCCTGTTTAACTAGGCAGTGTTTCTTTACACCATTAACCACCTAATAAAAAAAAGATTCTGTGACTAAATGAAAAAAAGATTTCAGAAGGAAAATAAAATAAAGAAACTCTAAAGGCTGCATGTAGGAAAGCACCCACATTTCTGTCTGTCGCATGGGATCTACATACAGTGCATAGAGAATAAAATGCTTGCAGCTGAAACTCACAGGATTGTATGCTGAATGAGGAGCTCTCTACAAGAGCCAGAGGAGCTGGAAAGGAGAGAGGTGCTGGGTCTGGATGCGCTGGGGACATTCAGGCCTTGAACCCCTTTCCTGGTATGATTTTAGCCTGCAACTTTCTCTCTTCACAGAATTCATGAGACAGGGGTGGAATTTGATGGGATAACCTTGTAGTTCAACTTGGGTTCGGATCAAGCCCTTGTGAGAGAGACCTATCTCCACACCTCAGTTGTGGGATACTCAGTCTCCACTAGTAAAATTGTTCCAGTTTCAATAAAATATTTACATCAAGTCCAGGTTTATACCTCACCCAGCTGTGCCAGGAATCAAAAAAAAAAAGAAGAATCATCCAATGGAGATACAACAGCAAGTACCCTTAAGAAGAAGAGTCTGAAGTCCTGTTTCTTACAGTCTAGAGGAATCCTTTAATGAGCAGGCTGCTGCAGAAAGCACCTTTCCCTCCACAGGCTTGAGAAAAGCCCACTTTGAGAGCCTCCGCTTCATCAACAGAACAGGCAGAAGTCCCTTCTGTACCTCTAGGCACACCAGGCAGCAGACACGTGGTGCCTCTTACATTTGGTGACAGCTGGATGGGACACTCAGGTATCTACAGCTGGGACCTGGGCACCTAACGTGGGTCCCATTGTGCCAGAGCACTCCAGACCCTGTAGCATGGTTTGCTCCAATATTTCAGTATAAAACTGGGTGGGCAAGGGTGGAGCATATGAGTGCAGATGCAGTTATCAGCTTCTCAGTACACACTCCGTAACAGATTGCAGCAATCTAATCTTCTAGGAAAGATTCTGTTAAACCCTAAACCCAATACATACAAAAACATAGTGGCAGTAAACATGCCCACATACAGTAGTTAAAATATATTATTGCATATTATAAACATTATATACAAGGTTAAAATGGTTTCTTTACCATTTACTTACAAGTGACATTTGTAGCTGAATGCCTTACTTACAAGTCCTCATTGCTACGTGCTGAGAACTACCAGAGGTATTTGGCAAGACTATACACTATAGAGAGATATGGATCAGTCTGAGCAAGTGAACTCTGTCATCAGCCACTTTCCCTATCTTTAGCACTGCACCAGTTTTTTAGCAATGACGGAGAGAACTACTGGTAAAGTGATTTACACCAGATTTCTGAAACTAGACCAGCATGGTTCCTTAACATGTTTTAGAATGAGCTTATCCACACTAAAGCATGGATTAAAATGCCGCATTTCACATTTGCAGTGGGTCATCTGGTTACAAATCTGGGTGCTGGTACCTGCTTGTACACTAGAGAGTGGGAAACAATAAATAAGGGACCAGGTTAACGTGAGTGGCCTTGTGCTTGACAAACCCAAGTCTATATGCAGTGGGTGCGCATCTGCAGAATGGACAAAGCAGTCTTGTAACAGTTTCTCTGATCAATGTCTGTCAGGTTCCTGGGGAATCTTCTGCTTTCCAAGAAGGATGAAATGCTGTGGTTCCTTACAAAAAGGCTCTGCCTGAGGCTAGATCTCTGTCAGTGTGATCTTGAAGCCTTCGACCATGCTCTCCATGTGCAGGATGAACGTGTCCTCGTTGGAGTAGTGCTCAATAATGTTGTCATCCATGTTTACCAAGATACTGGTGACAAAGGCAAAAATCAATATTTTTATGTACCAGGACACTGAAAGGGAAAGCCATGCACTCCACCACGTGTCCTCGCTTCACTACAATGCAAAAACAGACTCCAGCACATGCCAATACAGGGACAATAGTGGGAATCATCATCAAGATCTGCCCCATCTGTCCCTCATAGTCTTTGGATTAGAGGCTGCTCCTTGCCAAAGTAGTTAATGTAAGAGACATGACAGTGCTGGGATGTTAACCCACTTAAGCTGCCTACCAGGTGAGCTGCACTCCAGATCCCTGGCAGACCCAGCTAGCTGGTGTTCCCCATGCCTGGTGCTGGCTTCTCCAGGTACACCACCATGTTACTCCTCAGCCACGCCACGTGAGCTGCTGCATGTCTGTGGTGGGAGTCGCTAACACGGGGAAGCAGTGTAATTTGTGCTTTGCACACAGCTCACAGGCTTAGAACTCAGCTTGGATGTGAGAATATCAACAACTATTAGAAGCGTATATGAGTGTTTTCCTCACTCCTTACCGTCAAAGCGTTTCTTCCAACAAACATATCACTTGGAAACGGTGTTAGAAAGTAGCAAAACATGAGAAGTTTCACCTGTCTTCTCAAAAGCTAAAGAAATCCCCAGACAAAACAATGCCCTAAGCTAGAGTTACAGCTGAAAATAAATGATTGATTTAAAATTATAGCACTACAATATTGTGGTTATATAGAAGTAAAAAGAGTTAAAGTGGAGACATTTAGAATTATGGCAAGGAGTAGTAGCCTAGCTATTCTAAAATCACAGCTGTGATGCTCATGTCTAAATTTACTCAGCTGAAACCCCTGCAGCAAACGTTGCCTGCCTGCCTTTCAGATTCGGACAGTGGCCTACTTCTTCCCAACACTGCAGGGGAACTCCACACTGCATTCACAGTAAAGGCTGCACCTCTCCCATGCTGGTGCTCCACGATGTTATTAAGCATATAGTCTACAAAGCAGACTTTATCCAAATACATTTTCCAAACACAAACTCTGTTTCTTCACAGTAAACCTATGAATACTGGTCAGACACAGACTGGAGATTCATCTTTCCTCCTCTGCCACCCCTTGCTGTCTCCACAGACATTAAGATTTCAAGCGTATGGGCATGTCTCCTAAAAGTGTTTATACTGCCCAGCATCATGAGGCCCCAAGCATAGCTGGGATCTCTAAGTACTCCTAAAGGATCCTGCAATAGCCCCTAGTTAGTTTACTTACCCCTTTTTGCTCTTCTTATAAAGTTTTGCAATCTTTTCAACTGGCAGCCCATATTTCTCAGAGATCTGAAATCATAAAAATAAAAGAAATATCATTAGAGACTAATGAGAAATATGAAATTATCACCTCTCACTTTACATAAGGCACTAAAACACTACCACTGCAAACTTTGATGGGATAGCTATACAGAAAAGCCACTCACAGCCATACCATAGCTTCATTTAAGGATGATTTGGGAAGGAATAATCCTAAACATCTTGATCAAAAAAACACAACAGTTTCCATCCAGAAACTTGGAGACTATAGTTCTCATAGGGTGTGACTCATCGAAACTGCCTCAGCATCTCCTACCGCTCTGCTCAAGGAGTCAACACTCTTTCCAGCTTCAGATTTTAGCAGGGAATTTCAATCTGATCAGCTGTCTTTCTGTCATTTCTTATTCTGATTTTCTCAGCTCATGGAAGCAAAAGGCTTCTTCCACCAGGCAGAAGGCAGATGAGCAGCAACAAAACAGGAGCTGATGGACTGATGGATCAACAAAAAAAAATGTGCACATTTCTATTTCTCAATGGCATTTCAAGGTTTGTTAAGCTAACAGGACCCTCCATGGTACTCCTTTTGTCTGAAAAGTATCTTCAAGGTACCTCTTATTGTGAGAGGGCTACAAACATGCTACACACAGGATTAGGAAGCTTCTGTATTGTTGGGGAGGTCCTAGTTACTAGGGTGGCAAAATGAGAATACTATTTGGCTCACAAAACATCACCTGAGTGTACAGATAACAAGACGAGATGCTGCAGAGAAGTGTGTTAACAAGGTAAAGGACTTCTAAAATAAACCTCTTGCCAGCTACTCAAATGATAAAACAGAAAATATAGGAAAACTTTTGAAGGAAGAGCTACTTCGCTGACAAATTACCAACACTAACAAGCACTTCACTGTGATGCTTCAGCATTGTTTTACAGCAGTGTATTAGTAACTTCTTTGGATATCCATTCTGCAGTGAGCCTGTGGTGTGCTCGGGGAGACGGTGTCCCTGAGCCCTCTGCCTGAGACAGGTTTCCTTTCCAAATTATGACTCTTCTTCGAGGGAACAGGTCTCACAGCTCATACTTTAGAAGAGGATTGTCCCAAAAGGCAAAATAATTATGGAAAGTGATTTTTTTGTCAGTGATTAATATTCTGTGGTACTCTACTGCCAACCAAAGTAAGTTTTCTGCTCTTCCCAGGTGAAATGAAGTTGCAGCTAAATAGCTGACTATTTATCTTCTGCATTGGAGAACTGAAATGCACAATTAAAAATCCATTTAAAGACTGCCAAACATCAGTCACTGTAAAATCCTTTCTTTGTGGTTGCGTTCAGACTTCCGCTGAGAAAAAGCAATATTTTAGAGAAGTAAATTAAAGCAATTATCATGAAATACAAAATGGAAAGAAAGCAATGGATGAACTCAGCACCAAGGACAGATTCCAACAGCCACAGGTTGAACCCCAAGCACAGCTCCCATCCAGAGAGCCAGGAGTCTCTGAGAGCATTACTTAGCCTACACTTGCCTACATCACCTATACTTGTATAATCGTCATCTTACTTAAGATAGAATTTTGTACTTAAAAAGTATAGCGTAACTCCAAGATTTTGAAGAACTAATAAAGCTTCTTTTACACTGCAAACAGTTTACTCTGACCATAGAGTACATCTGTGGCTAACAGAAAAAGGAGGATGTAAATAAGGAGTAACTGATAAGGTACACTAGACCCATCCACTCCCTAAGTTTTGCACCTAGCAGAGAACAAAATACAAATTAAATTGTGGGTTATATTTGCTACTTCAGTTTTACTCGCACCAGAATGTTTCACTGCCCTTTTGGATATGGTGCTGGAGATACTGATGGTAGTCCTGGTTCCATGTTCTCGCCTGCCTTGGGAGAGGCCTAATTCAGCATCAAGGCTGCGCAAGCTCATATGCTGTATGGTCACACTCTCCGTGCTGTGGGGAGCAGTCCACTTTGTACATTTATGAGAAGGGGGGCTTCACCCCATTTGTCTTATAGCTCACACAAGCATCCTCACTACTGGACTACAAAACCAATCTTTTTCACTCTGAGCTTTATGTAGCCTATGCCAAAGGGTCTGTATAGCCTACGGAAAAGCTATGTAACCACATGCACACGGTGGAAATGCATCCTACCAAGAAGTTCCATAACAGCTTATCTGGAGCAAGTTCAAGCCTTTGCTCCAAACAGGGCAGAACAAGAGTGATTCGAATCCAGGGTTTGCCATAACCCTGTGTGGAATGTCCTAACCTACTCCAGCTACTCTCCATCACCGATGGGACAGGCTGCCCCACCAAGCCTTCGTTGAACACCTGTCCCAGCCTGTGCACATGAATCCAAGGGAGAATCCATGGGCAGGATCCCCAGCAGAAGGAATCACCTATCTCTGGCCAGAAGCACTTGTGTAGCTACCCACACCTTGCCCCTCACTCACACTCTACCCCCGTCTACCACCATCTTTCCAAGCCTCCCTTCCTTCGATGCCCGTGGAGAGCAGCTGCCTGACCTGAGGCTGGTGACTCCTCTGGGGTACCCAGGTGCCACGCTGTGAGGGCAAATCTTGACTGTCCTAGAGAAGTTCTCAGTGAAACTTTCATGTTCTCCTTTTATTCTTTCTTACCCTCTAGCTTTGCTTACCATAAATAGAATGACATCAGATGAGCAATCTCATGCTTAACTTTCATATCTGTGGTTTTGTTGTACCCCTAAATTTAAGCTTTCATGTAAAGCAATAATAAAAATGGTTCCATTTCATCAGATTGTTGAAAAAATCCTTCATAACAGGCATCAGAGAAAAACTGCAACCTGAAACTGCAGAAAATGTCACAACTGTGCAAGCATGAGGAAACAATATATCTTCCTCTCTGGGTTGTTAACTCTGAAGCCTAGTGATATGGTAAAGATCAGTACTTGAATAGAGTTTTCACTGACTCCACGCAAATAAACAAGCAGAGACAAACATTCCTGTGCCAAGGAGGTTTAATAGCAGCTAATATACAGCATTCTGCACATTCCAGCATAAAACTTCCCTAGAATATTTGGGATACCTAACACTCACACATTCCAAATGTTGCTCAAAGTGGTTTGGGACTCTGGGACACCACTTCCAACATAAGCTATGAGAGGCAGGGCTGAGAAAGCCTTGCCCGTCACACTGCCTGCGACAGGTGTAGGATTTATATAACATGCAGGGATTAGTGAGCTTTGCAAAAGACTTCCAGCTGGCTGAATAAGCACATTTCTCAGGAACCCCTAAGGATTCAACCAATTATACCAAACGGCAAGCTGTAGAAGCAAGGCTCAAAGTGGGGGTATGGGAGAGCCTCCCCCTCACAGGCTCAGAAAACAAGCCTCCAGTGCAAATGTGCTAAGTCCTGCTGCAGAATCTGAGAAAGCAGAGAGCTAGCATCTGCTAGGGCATCTCACTTAACACCCTCTTCTGAAACACGTTTGTTGCCAGCTCAGGGGGAACACCACTACTGCCAACTTCCATACAAAACAACAGGATTTCTCACCTGACCCCAAGCAGGCTACAATACATTTTTAAAATATATCTTTATTTGGAGGAATGTTTTCCTTTGTCATCTCCACCGTCCGTTTTTCAACCATCTGAGCAGAGAATTCTTTCCTTCCCTTAGGATGCCTGAAACAGTGGCACAGCCTTCAGAGTGGCACTGAAATAACAGCCTGTGTCCCTTTGGGTTGCAGTCCCCTGGCATGGCAAGTTTGTCTGTAGCACATACCCGATGGCACAACCCACCAGAAATGCTTTCTCTGCTGGAGTCAGGAAGACAGAAAGGGCGACACCTGGGCTTGTTGAGACATGTAGGAAAACATCTTTGCCAACTTATTTCTGTGGAATGGTCCAGTCTGTTGCCCTACATTGGCTGGAAGGACACATACATACACAGGTATGGACAAACTTTGGTCTAAGCAAGCTCTATTGAGCTCAGCTGCTAGCTTTTAATTTTAGAAAGACTTTGGGAGATGCCTGAATTTCCCAATTTAGATTGCCTTCTGTAACTTGAATGAACATGTGATTCTGACAATGTAAGACTGGGGTACCTACTGAGATCCACAGAGGTAACCTGACTTTGGATCAGGCTGAGAGCAGGATTTAGACCTGGTCAGTTGCCGTATATGTGCGATGTTTTGTGATGGGCACTTGTTTCACTATTTTCTGTTGATCAAGACTGACTAATATAGGACGCAAACAGCTCAAAAACCAAACATTTGCATCGCTTTCTGAGATGTACTTGTATCTCTGAAACCTGAGACCTCTAGATATTTGCCAGAAGAAAGAAATCTGAGAAGGAATCTAATTGTTCACTTGGAATGGGGGTATATGAGAGAATAAAATAAACATAGTATCTAAGAAAACAATATCGTTAATCATGGAAAATTAAGAGAAAACCACAGACCAGGAATAGTGATTAACAAAAAAAAAAGTGGAATCCATAAACAGAGAAGGAGGGTATGATTCAGGATCATTGGTGCTGTCTTTCAGATCTGGGGCTCTATAACATTCAGAGCCTCAGTTTCTTAGTACTGAGTTTAGAATTGAGCATTTAGGATGTGCACAATTACAAAATTACAGGATTTGCTGAAACAACTGTAGAGAGGAGTATTTAAGAATATGCAGTTTGACAGCTTTTTGGCATTGATTTATCCACAATAGCCTACCAAAGAGAATTAAAATTTTCTGAATGTGTTCCTTCCAGCGAACTGGGACATTTTACAACAGATCAGATTTCTCTGGTGCCGAAAACATGCCACTGAGTCAGCAGCTGTGCTGACAGAGGTATGCAGAAACCTTTCCTGCTTCTGCACCAGCTTTGTTTTTATGTTACACAGTGACTGCAGAACAGGCATGGAGAGGCACAGACTACTGGAGATAAAATATTCATGCTAGCTTGAAGGGTTATAGAAGGATTATAATATACTTTTAACTTCCATACAAAGACAGATGAAATCGTGTTGCGGCTTATCATGAATCAGACTGCAGCCTCTTCAAGCGAAGCCTGGCTTTTATTATACATATGTGTTCTGCCTAACAACTGAGCTGCAGTCACAGCTAACAAACAGTATCAGCAAAAGCACAGTTAGGACATCCTTAGAATGCAGCTGACTCTCCTCAGAGATACCCTGATCTGAATAGGTGCTTTAAACAACTTCACTAATGCACAAATCTTTTTTTGCCTTCTGCTACTGGCCAAATATTGACTAAATAACTCAGTCTTTACTGCATTTGAAGTGTCTGGTACACGCAACGAGACACTGTGACAGTTTTATGAGAGTATGAATATACACACTTCTAGCACTCAGCTAAGCTCTCTAGGGACACTTTCATCCATTCCCATCTTCTCTCCTACATGTAACCAAGGCTGGAAATCAACTCAGCATCCCACCCGTCAATCTCACATTAGTCCCCTCACCAAAGCATTGAGACACGTGGTTGCTTCTTAACTATTCCCTCACCAAATCTCACACATCTACCAGCCATCAGCTCATATAAACAGAATTAAATGCGGAAATAGCCACTTATGACCACAGCTAACAGGTAACAAGCAAAAACTCAAGTCAAAGAAGCAGCAAAGAGGCAGGCTGGTAGGTAGGTCACTCTGGGAGTGAGGGCTAGAGAAGGAATTTGAGACAGGAGGTATAATGACTAGTCTGCATTGCCTCAGCAACTGCCTCTTATAGGCTGGAACAGCAATTGCACAAAAGCCTTATGAAATTCACATGGAAACAGTGCATCCTTGGGCCTCTTCTTTAAAAGATGGCTGTGAACACATTGATGGGCATTACAGAAGATTCAACAGGCTCTGAATCATCAGTTCAGAAAGAAGCATTTCAGAATATGGAGCCTGCACCTCTCTGCTTCCCTGACACTGGTTAATTACCACCATTCCTCAAGGTTCAGGTCTCCAACAAATCAGCTCTGTGACACTATTTAATCCTAGCGACCTGCTGACAGCACTGCATTCAGAACATGCCAGCATTTCAGAGGCGTGCTCCAGAAAGCCTTTATGAAATGCTTTAAATCTATTTGAGAATAACTTCATTTTATATTATGTTTTATCTCAATAATACATTGAAAGCCTCAAGATTTTCTTGCCAAGAAAGACAATGTGAGGACATCGGATACTTACCGCTTCCATTAGCCCTTTTACTGTGGGTGATTTCAGCATCAAAGCATCAAACACCTCATCTGTCTCCTTCCTCACATACAAAAGCACTGAAACAGAAAAAAAGTCAAACTTGGAGCAGGTTCAGTCAATTGAACAGATGAAACACCCCACACTGAGCAGAAAAACAAATATTAATCCATGACAGATAAAATGAAGTACTGAAGATGGTTTTCTCTTAAAAAAAAAAAAAAAGTACTCTCATATCATCAGTGATTTAAACATGGAAGACACATCATAGTTGCTTTGAAAACACAAAACCAAAATTCAGCAAATTTAACTTAACGTGATTAATCTACATCTTCAAGAATTTAAACCTCCATTTACTGAAATAAGAGAAGCTGAAAACACTGGGGCCCTGTCCCTGGGTCATAGGACAAAACACACAAGCTACGTCTTCCTAAACCTGTGTCTTGGCTTGCACCTCTCCGGGCTTCATCCAAAAGGTTGGGAAAGAACATTCAGAAAAGGCAAGTCTGCTCTGCCTTTAGCTGAGCCTTTGAGAGCAAAATCAACAAAAAGGAAAAGAAATACTTCTCTCTCACATTACCACGTGGATGCCTGTAAATGGACCTGGCCAGCCTGAAAATAAACACTGGAAACAATGAGTCCAAAGTCATTTGAGACTTTACAAGGGAGACATTCAAAAGCACAGCTGGCAGGCAGGCATTTACCTGCGTGCCCACCCCTGCTCAGGTACCCAAATGCTGTTTGTACTCCTGAAAATCTCCTCTTCCTCCCTCAGATGTCCTGCTGGGTCTTACTGCTTCACAGGTACCGTGCCCTGCCCTCTCTAGCTCTTGTTCTCCCCTCTCCAAGTCGTACAGGTAGAAGGAGGAAACTTGCTGTTAAATGGCAAAAGCAAAGCAGACAGCTAAAAAGCGAATAAACATAAACACTAGAGAAGTGTTTTACGTGTAATCTCACATGACTCTGATAAAGCAACAGGTTAAGTAAGATGTTCTACAATTTATTTTGTTCCCTAAATTAACTGCCTTTTCAAATAGCAATGCTGCACGTTAGGAACAAATACACATGCACTGTCAGGCATTTTATGTCTGTGTGACAAACTACATTGGTAATCATCATTTATTTTTTTTTGGTAGACAGAAAAAGGTATCTTTTGAAACTGCTAATCCTTGTGATCCCAAAGGTATCTCCACCAGGTAACTCGATAGATGACTCAGATGAACCAGAAATGATGGTATTTTTCATACAGAAGCAATTGTTTGGAAGCTAATTCTCCAGTCAAGACTGTAGCAGGATGGACTCAAGCCCATTTGCAGAGAATTGTAGTGTCATGGTTTAAGCCCAGCCAGCAACTAAGCCCCACACAGCCGCTCGCTCACTCCCCCGCCCCCGGTGGGATGGGGGAGAGAATTGGAAGGGTGAAAGTGAGAAAATTCACGGGTTGAGATAAGAACAGTTTAATAGGTAAAGCAAAAGCTGCACACGCAAGCAAAGCAAAACAAGGAATTCATTCACTGCTTCCCATCGGCAGGCAGGTGTTTGGCCATCCCCAGGAAAGCAGGGCTCCATCGCACATAACAGTTACTTGGGAAGACAAATGCCCTCACTCCGAACGTGGCCCCTCCCCTTCTTCTTCCCCCAGTTTATATACTGAGCGTGACGCCATACGGTATGGAGTAGCCCTTTGGCCAGTCTGGGTCAGCCCCCCTGGCTGTGCCCCCTCCCAGCTTCTTGTGCACCGGGCAGAGCAGGGGAAGCTGAAAAGTCCTTGACTGGTGTAAGCACTACTTAGCAACAGCCAAAACATCAGCATGTTATCAACATTATTCTCATCCTAAATCCAAAACACAGCACTATACCAGCTACTAAGTAGAAAATCAACACTATCCCAGCTGAAACGAGGACATGTAGCTTCTTTGCCCAAGGTTTGAAATGACTGAAAAAAAGATTTAAAACATGGGCAGATCAGTCCCGCATCTTGGTCTACAAACCAGACACGCAGGACAATGGTTGGCTTTTTTAAATTCAGAAGCATGAGCCACAAAACTGCTACCACAGGCACGCGGAGCCACATCGTTTTCACCTGCGTCTCGGTAATTCTTTGGGACCTGCCTGAGAGTGTCCTTTTAAAGGACTTAGAAGCTGAGACAACTTCGGGTAACAACCTAAATAACTGTCAGAATGTAAGAGAACAAAAAAAAAATCCACATCACTAGTTATATTTTATTGGGTCTGATACATTTACTCGCATGAACAAGCACTCGCTCAAAGTGCTCATTTTACCTGTACTAACACTTTTATTAATTCAGTAATTCTTTTCTTGTGACTAGAGGGCTGTCCTGTAACTCATGGCTTTTCAAACATCTGGACTTCTGCCAGCCTTAATAATTACAAATGTATCTGAAAGGAGCAAAAAAATCACTCGGTCCAATGTTAAAGTGGGGGGCATCATACAATCCAAGTGCTGAGCTTTAAATCTGTTGTGCTTGGCGTGTCAGGCAACGTTACACTGAATGAAGGATCCATTACAAAGATAAGGGGGAACTTGAATCACTATTATACACACAGAGTGCCAGGATTAGTAAACATATGGGGAATTGTTGGTTTCTTCTTTACCCCGACAGGTGTGAAAATCCCAGCTTTGATTCACTAGGGCACCTTTCTATAAATGACTTCTGGTGACAGTGATGCCTTAAGAAGTCCCTGTCTCATCCTTGCCCTTATGCTCTGTTACTCCAGCCCATCTCAATGAATTTTCCTGGATGATGAACCCTCTCAAACAACAGATGTGAGTGAAAAAAGGAGAAGGCTGGCTGGCCCACAGCAGGAGGGACAGCCAGGGCGGAGGGAAAGGGGCTGCAAAGGCTCCATGGGCTCAGCAGCATTGCCACTGAATGCCAAGCCATGACTGTGATGATGTGACACACTTGTACTTATGCCCTCTGATCCTACTGTCACCATGTTCGTGGCATCTGGATGGGCTCACTTTAATAGTACACATCGCAATATTTTGGGGGGGGGGGGGGTAAATCTTGTACCAGGCAATGAGCTATTTTTGACTGAAAGTTAGAAGATAAATTCAAGTTTGTCTGACCTCTACACTACCTGGCTTCAGTTCTTAACCTTCTTACCAGAACTAAAAAACACTGTAGACCCTAATGTTCTTTAGATGTTAAAAAGAATTGCACAAGATGGGGGTGATAAATTTATCTTTAGTTACTTAAGAAATAGCCCTGATTGGCACAATTGCAGAGGGGCAACCAGCCTTTGCTGAAGGCAAGGGAGGTTAGTGCACCTGGGAGATTTTTGGAAGCCAGGCCACTGAACTGAGGATTTAAGTGTGAATGCAGAAGAACGATGTTAGATACCTCTTTTAGAAATGTTAACAGCTTGGCTCTCCATTGGCAAATCTGCCAAGGCAGAAAACAAGCAACAGACATGCAGCAAAAATCAAACTAAAGACATGATTTGTCTTGTAAGACTTGGGCCACTACAAAGGTCTGAGCCCAGGCATTACCAATGCTCCGACTGACACCCTATGAGCAACAGAATCATAGAATCATTTAGGTTGGAAAAGACCTTTAAAATCATCAAGTCCAACCCTTAATCATCAAGTCCAACAATGACTACAGTCTTTGTAAAGTGGTCTCTGGATGGTGATATGGCACATTTCAGTCAAGAGAACTACGGCTGGTACCTGGGACCTGGCTTGCCTTTCCCACATTTGGAGTTTTCCTTAATTGCCCAGGCACAAATTCCCTCAGTGACAGAGCGAATGCTGTCCTCCACAGGGATGGTTCACAAAACCCCGACTGTTATGAATTCAAAGTATTTCAGAGACAACTTGCCTGAGAGACAAAAGCTAGACAAAAATATTACTTTCTTCAAGCTGAGAACTACAGGACTGGAAATCTCCCTGATCTGTAACACAGCTGCTGGATTTATAATTAACAGGAAACTCCCTATGAAATCTGAAAGGGAAAGTGATTTGAAAACTCCTACTGAGAACTCAAAACAGGAAAAGGCCACAAGTCCAGCCAAGTAACTAGCTGCGCTCCACACTTGGTACAGATTAACATACTTTACATTTCTGTGTTGGGCACTTGCACCTCCTTTAGAGGTCAAGGAGATGAAAGGATAATTCACAAAGACGCAGCTACCTGTGTGAGAATATGAACCTTGTTTTACTGATGGTTTGCAAACCCCTTCAGACCTGTTCTCTTGAAGGCTGCCCCTTAATACTTTTGCTTCCACCAGACAGTATTACAATTAGGTCCATCAGGCAGAGGTGAGGCCACACACTGTCACTTCAGTTCTTCAGCTGGGCTTGGACCCCTTGCTGGGTGTTACTTACCTGCACTGCTCTAACGATGATACACCCTGGGATTACATTGCTTGTAATGCATATTTTCACATAACAGACCTGCTCTCTCTCAAACACTACACCAGTGCCTCATCTATGCCTGCTCTCTAGGGGTTATTGATTCTGCTGTACCAAATAAATCTGGGAGAGAAAAGGCTTCTAGTATGGCTAAGCCTGGGAAAAAAGGCAGGACATTTTAATACCCGGTGACTCCTGCGGCAAAGACAGTATTGTCAAATGGGCAGACTCAGCTGAGCTGTGCTCCATCAGCACAATCCCAGATGCAGGATTCCCGATGGCAGGAAGTTCACCAGAGCAACGGCCACGCTGGGAGAGGCTTGACCTCCAGCCAGCACAGTCCAAGTTGCAAGAAACACCGAACAGGAAGGGGATGTGAAGAGAGCATCCTCCAGCTTCTCTGGTTCCATGCTTCTCCTGGATTTAATTATTTAACATAGTTTTGCCAGCAGTTGAAAAACAGTTTTTTTCTTTCAAATCTTCCCCTTGAAATGGTTGCAAGTCCTGGACGATATTAAAACAACTTACCACAGCAAAGGACAGGAATAATCAAAAGCAAACCAATACCTCCTTGCAGGCAACTCTCCAGGCTTCCACCTGGGAAACCCAGGTGAAACTGCAGGAAATGACAGTTCTTTATGTAGCCCTTGTGGCATTCCCCTTCTGCTTGAAGGAGCCCTGATAATGCAAATTTGGTCAAGGCCTTGAGTCAACCAGATGCAAATCTGTGGTCAGTGCTGTCCCCTTCTGCTTGAAGGAGCCCTGATGATGCGAATTTGGGTCAAGGCCTTGAGTTAACCAGATGCAAGTCTGTGGTCAGTGCTGAACTCACATAATTAATTGAAGATTTAATTAAAAGAAGAATATGCTCACATTTATTCCAGGACAATACCGGTCTCCATCCTGTAATGTTGTATGCTTCGCATGGTTGAAGCACAACACCCTAACCAACAGAGAAACTTTGCAAATGCAGGCTCATGGAAAGTTGTTTCTATAAAGCTCAAATGAGTCTTACAAATGGTGCAACTAAGAACAACTGAGCTCACTTCTGTACCTTGTTGCTTTGTTGTCTCACAAACTGATGGGCGAACCTCAAAACATTTGCAAGTTTGAGTTATATAAGTTGGTCAAACTCCTGGAGCCTCCAATAGACTTATATGACAGAACTCATGAGACTGAAGAAATGGCAAATGTTCTCCAGGGTGTCTAACTGTGGCAGTGTAGGAAGTTACCACCTATAGCGCTGCACTGGAAGTGACTGTACACAAAGCAGATTTTGTGGACAAAACCACCATCTGCTCATCCTTACCTTCAGTGCAAAGTTTAACAGCTCTACCTAAGCCATTGTTTCAATGTCACTCAATTTCAGCTTCACTGTAGCAGACTGGAAAACAGCAGTTGGACTGGTATAGCACATGAAACACGACTGTAATAATATTCACTCAGGGCAGTAAAAACAGTTAAGGGAAACAAACTCTTAAAC
Source organism: Nipponia nippon (assembly GCF_047370975.1). Taxonomy (NCBI): domain Eukaryota; kingdom Metazoa; phylum Chordata; class Aves; order Pelecaniformes; family Threskiornithidae; genus Nipponia; species Nipponia nippon. The sequence continues at coordinate 23,154,880 of NW_028262290.1, forward strand.
AATTTGGTTAGGTCTGCTGGAAAATGTCTCTCCATGCGTTATATTTCTAATTGGGTAGGAAATTTCTGAGATTTTATTCAGGCTAATCTCACACTGCAGTCAGCAGGAGCTTGCCTGTGTAAGGTCTCTGTATTTGACCCAGTGCATCTGGTGTATTTGCTTGTGATCCCAGTCAGAAGAGAAAAGATGAGCAAAAGTTAAAAACAGACAACCACAGATTTGCTACTGGAACATTTATGAACCATGTAGCTTGGCCAAGGATCAAGAAACTTTCTAGCTTTTTTATGTTTTATATACACTTGTGTCCTGATCCCTTCTTGAGACAGCACAGTCCTTTTTTTTTCTTCTTTTTGGCTTTTAAATCATTACTAGCATTTGTTAAAATGTCTCCTTGTGTACTGGCAGGTGTAATGATCTCTTCTCCCATCCACCCCATGTGCACTAGCATCAAACAACTGACTTGGTCCAAGCCACACCTGCCCTTCCCAGCTTGAGGGCATGAGTCCCACGGCACTATTTTTAACTGCTAAGAATTGACTGTTACCTCTTTTCAGGCCTTCTTCTTTCATTTGTTTCAAAGGGGATGGACCAAACTCCTCCTCCACAGGCCGGAACATCCTTTTGACCAGGACACTGCTACTAGAAAACACACAACAGGGACCATGTCACAGTAAAACTGTGCTCCCAGCAGGAGAGGAGAGAACAGCAGCAGTCGTGACTCACTTTGTACTCTGGCAAAAACCCCACTAGCTACTCAAGCAGCACCAAACCAGAAACTGCAAGGATTTAGCTTTTCATGCTTATCTGAACTCTCCAGGCCTCTCAAATTGCCCAGACTGACTGGCTGGGACAGGTGACAGGAAAATACACTCCAATGTTATGTACTATTTTGAAAACCCCAAAGGCCCTTAACTGTTTAAATATTGAGGGAAGGGGGGTGGGGAGGAAGAAACAGCTAAGTAAGGAGCTGAACCCACATTTACACATTGATTCACCTCCTCTTTGGGGTCAAGGAGACAGCCTCAGGAAACACCAGCAATATTTCATTCTAAAATCCAAGACCATACAAGCCAGCGAGTTCAAAAGGACTAACATGCTGGGCCAGATCCCTCGGCGTAGCTCTGGCAGGACTCAGCATCTCCTTTTACTCTTGGAGGAGAGAACTGAAGCCAGTATGCTTGCTGCAATAAACCCCTTTGTTTCTTGAATTCTACTGCGAGCCTTATGAAGAACATCAGCTTCATAAAAGAAACAAAAAGGGCCTCGTGTTTGCAAGTCAATGTTAGCTGCAGGTGCCCAGCTACTCCCTACCACAGGCCACTTTTTGCAGGCTTACGTGAGTACAGTTGTCTTATTCCAAACTCTCAGATTTGATGGTGCTCACTTGGGATTGAAGCATTTGTATTGAACCTTATGGCTCTTTAAACTGTTTTACTTGGAAATGTAATAAAAAATAGATACAAAAAGCAGCCAGTTCACATGAAGGAAAAGAAAGTTACCATAAAATAAACCTCTCTCTACCAGTTCTACATATTATTCACCTACTGTTAGTGATGGCAGAACATGAGGGAAGGGGGAGAAAGGGGTTCGGTTTTATCTGATTTCGTGTTTTGTGCCTGCTTTCTATGAGTTTGAACTGCTAACTGCAAAGCTTGTGAAACAATAAATGTCTTACCCTTCTCTTTCATCATCTGTATTATAGTAAACCTGGAAGGGTGGAAAAAAAAATAACAATTATTCCCAAAACTCAGACACCTGCTTAACAGAATAACTTCAAAAGGGAGAAAAGACAACAAGTGGTTTGCAGTTTTTCATCTGTTAAAAACCCTTTTCCTTCTATAAAACACAAACATCTCTAGCTCTAATTGTGATCTGGAAAAATTGTGGCTTAGAAAAACTGCTGTTGAATATCATCTAGGGGAAATATATCAAAGCATTTTGACAGACCTCTCCCCTGGTTTATATCATTTTCCCAATTATTTTACAATCCTCTAAATCAGATCACTACTCACCCAAATTACCCCTAATACGATCTAAGCCACAACACTCACAAGCTTTTGTATGTATTTAATACTGTCTGAAAATCTAATTAAACTATAAAGACCAACATTAATCTACAGGCCTAGTGGAAATACAATTATTAATGGTACAGCTGAACTTTCTTGCACAGGCTGTGGGCAGCAGCACGAGTCCAGACTGTTGTTTTGTGTAAATCAGTATAGCTCAGAGTCACTAGGACCAAATTTACAACAGCAGCAAATGCGGCTAACAGTAGCAGGGGAGGTATAAAATCACAGTCTGTTGTCAAAGGCTTTACAGAACAGTCAGCCAAATTCCTCACAATGTGCCTCCAACCGCGGGTGCACCAGCACTCCAGCTGCCGAGTTACTGTGCAAGCGTGGGGCGAAGGCAGGGCACCGGCGCCCAGCGTTCTGCTGGGGCAGAGCAAGGCGCCTCGGGCAGGCTTCCAGCGCTTGTGCTGGCAAGACTCGGAGCACGCTCGGCTCTCAAGGGGAGCCTTCACTTCTGAACCTGTACAATGAAAATAGCTCAGGTGTGTGCGTGCAAAGCTGAGGTCTGCAACTCACTCTGTGACCAGGACCTGAAAGTGGCTACACTTTCATAATAAAACATTCATAAATAATAATTTATTATCATAATATATCATTCTGATATTAAGTAATACACAAAACAATTGAAAAGTTCAAGACAGCAAGAATGCTGATACTGCAAGGATATAGGCAAGGATTGCTGCCTATACAGCAGGAAAAGACAGGGCTGAACACTGCCTAAGAGCTAGCAAACTGGGATATCTTCCAGCTAGTTTAGAAAATTATTTACAGGATTACATATACCAAGGAACGCTTCCACCTTCTCCTGTTTTGAGACAAATCCACATTCTGGTTTGAAAGCCATGAGGACAGAAGGTACCCAGCACTGATATGTGTGTGGGCGTCTTTCCAATTTTGGAGAATAAGTCAGTGACAGCTGTGATTGCAATGTCTGTGCTCTTTGTGCTTTGCTCTACCACAATTATCACTGCTTTAAAATAAATGACAATTCCAACACTCAGTGTCACTTAATTACTTTAATATTTCGCAGCAAGATGCATATAAAATTTCCTCATCTACTATTTGTCTTTATAAACACATGCATAAAGGTCCCATTCTACTCCCTGAGATGTTAATAAATAACAGATTCATAATCAAAAAATTGTCAGAGCTGACCCTCCAATTCAGGTTTGCAGTTTCCCAGCAAGCAATAAAGTAGGTCTTAGAAGAGTCAAGTCAGGAAAGACTTCCTCACGCTTAATGGTGATAATGACTCCATGACTTCTGCACTAAGTCAATACTGAATATTAACATTAGCATGATAGATTTGTACTTTGTAGAGTAAAAATATTTTCTTCTAAGGAATTCCCAGATCTCTAGGTGATGCCGACAGAAAACGGGCAGCGGTGTTTAGTGAGCCTACTCTTGACTTCCTCACACGTCTTTGTTTTCAATTATCACAGGAGGGGGATCTCTGCTACCACAAGGTGGCACTTCATTTCATCAGCCAAATGGCATATTCAAAACCAGACCTTCTTTCAGTCACAAATCAACCTCCTATCTCAAAATTCTTGACTATTTGTTCCGTTCTTTCTTCCTAGCAGAAGAATGACAAAACCATAACAAACACAAACTAGTCAGTTGTTAACGAACTACAAACTCCTTTTTCGCACCCAGAACTCGGAGAGGCGCTCGTCTCTTGTAAGGTCTTTTTTAAGTGACTCACCAAAAGCTGCATTTACCAAAACAAGAGCTGAAACAAGCGGCCCCCAGGAACAGTGATTTATTTTCCTAGAACCTGCCTTGGAGCACACGTGGCTGGTCGGCAGGTGGGCACCAGCTCGTCTCATTATCATTTCCTACCTGTCCAGTTCTTTGTAGGTTTCCAAAGTGAACATCCGGTATGAAGAGAACTGGCTGGGAATCCAGGTCAGCCATTGTTTTGAAGAAGGTGATATCGCTCTTTTTTTGCAGAGGCAGTGCACTCAACTTCCCTTCAGCTGCTAGGAGGATCACAAAGCAACGTGGTTATGAGAGGAGGCATGCTAAGCGTGACAGCCTCAAACCAGAAAGGCCCGCCTTACTCACAGTTATTACATGAGGCTTGGGATGCCTGGCCTTTGCCTTTCTTCCTGTTCTGCTTCCTCTCTTCGTCTCGGATTTTCCTTTCTGCTCCCTGATGCAAAAAAGACAATCCACAAATATTATCCAAAGAGGAACCACTGTGAGCATCGTACCCTGTGATGCCTGGAACTACAGCAACGGACACATCAGAAATGCTGAAACTGAGACTGGTTATCACATTACAGATAAATCTGTGCAGATCGTTGGGAACGTGTCAGCTTTGGATTGATCACCTGTGCCCAAACTCAGGCTGGCACATCCAGCAGCCCCCAGGGCGGGAGGCAGCAAGAGAAACATATCCACACGCTGGCTTGGAGGAGATGGGATGGACGGCTCAGGCAGTCTTCAGTCTGTAGCAGGGCTGTTGCCACCACAACTTGTGCAAAGGGCATCCCGAGCTCAGCGCCTCTGCGATGGATGGAGTGCTCAGGCCAAATATTTTGCGTATGTACTGACGTAAAACACCTGTAGGATTGCTATCATCTTAGATCATGTCTGTGCTAAGCTCTTCCCTAAACCCTCCTTCACCCACCTTGTCTGGGGGTGGCATTGCTCCACTGTGGCCAGCTTTGTAGAAGCCTTTGAGATTTGCCAGTGCAAGAAGGCTACGCTGACAGCTTGCCAACAGCGCAAGGGCTCTTACAGAAAAATACAGGCATTTCAAACAGGGAGAAGCCCTCCAGAAACTGGAAAGCAATGTAGCACTGCCCTATTAGGCCTCAGGAACTCCTGGGAAGTTGCAGGCTTCTGTTATGTAAATACACTCTCAGCAAGTTTAGAAAATAAAACTTGTTATTGACATAAAAAGCAGCAACACCTCCTTTGAAGTTCTCCTAATTTACTTTATAAATGTGAATAGTCATGTTGTGAAGGGTATTAAAGATCCATATGCTCCCAGACAGTCAGCATACAAAATTAAAGATTTTTTCCAAATTAAAATTAGATGTTCCTTTAAAAGAGAAAAGGGGGAGGGAAGAAAGGAAAACCAAAAATATCCACTCAAGATGGCAAAATTCACACATGAGCCAATGAACCAAGCTTGAAAAGAATGCAAGGAAAGATGTACTCCTGGCTGTGATCTATCAATGGATTTCCAGAGGCTGAAAGAGGTAGAAGAAGAAACAGCTCTTTAAAAAACGTGAAGGTGTCTAACAGAAACATTGCCTCCAGACCCAGGTCTCAATCCAGTTGTCACTGACCTCAACCACAGAAGCAAAGGGATTCAGAGTCCTGCCCTTATCAAAACTGTTTCTAGGGGTACATTTGTATCTTTAAAGGCCACCTGTTCTTTAGCAGAAAGGAGCAAAAATACGCCTTACGGCCACTGCCCTGCAGGAGGCACATCCCTGAGAGCCCTGGGCTGCACAAAGCGGCTCCGCCAGGCAACCACAGCCCTACCTAGCACTCAGTGCTGCTGCTCTGCTGCTCGCAGGTAGCTGAATGAACCTTGAAAATCATTTTGTACATGGCAGCAAGCACGAGTTTCCTCTCGGGAAAGCAGAAACTGAGGAGGACTCAGCCTTTTATACACAATATATGTTTTGCTGATTTTTGTTTGATATTCTCTGTAACTATGAACTTGGTAAAGCTTCACAGCTTTGTCTTCATTCATTCACGGCAAGACACCCCCAAGTTCTCTGGGGTGTGGGCAATCTCTGAGCAGGGCAGCCATTCCCACCCACCAGTGCTTATTTGTGCCACAGCCACTTTACAAATGTGGCAACTGCAATACCCACAAAACTACCTACCAGCCCTTCTGAGCCAGGAGCACCCCACATGGCCCAGTGCAGGGGCCAGCCAGGCCTGTACATCATTGCTGTTGGTGCTGAGACAATGGACCACAATAAGATTTTTGCATACCAGAGCGTTTCTGCCAGACAGTTTTCACAGCTGAGCCATCTGACACACATCTAATAAGACTTTGCATATCTCTTCAGGGCAGAAGAAGAAATAATCCTCTCATAGGGTACTACAAATTAGGCTCTGACCGGTCAAATAATTGAATAAGTTTTTCACTTTTTCATTGATGTCTGGACTTTGTATAAATGTAACTTCTGCTACCAAACATTAGCAAAATGCAGCCTATGAATTTCAACTGATTCAAAATATTTTTTTCGCAAGTCTTCAGCTCATTTAAGCTTATGTCTTGCATTCTAGCTCCAGCCTAGCAAAGCCCTTACCATAAGGACCACTCCCATCACCATTATGAAGCTCATGTGTACACCTGTTTCTAGTTCAAGGCCAAAGCATTCCACATCTGGTAGGACAGGCCCATAGACTCCAGCCTTCTTCTCTCTAAAGCTGAAGATTAATAAGCAATTAGAGTTGCTCAATACCCTATAATAATCCATTTTCTCTATGACGATCTGAAGACGAGGGCAGGAACTGCGTGTATTCCAAACAACACATAATTTTTCAGAATAAAGAAAACGGGATTAATTTATTTGATTTTGGAACAATGTTATGGTATTTGCCAAGTCAAATGCTTCTGCTTCTTTTCGGCAAGGCTAATCACATACAGAAAATCAAAATATCTGAATCCGCAGTTCCTTCATACACAGTGGCTAAAGCATCTTGCGATATATAAATATAAATAGGCCTGGTAGCAAGTTTCCCTGACAACCCACTTAAGGAATAAAAATTATATTCCCTTATCATAATGCAGCATCAGTGATCTGCACATGATAAAAAGACTGCAAAGGCAGAGAGAATTAGCACTGAGAAAACAAGATGTGCACTGTGACACTTGCTTTGAAGATTGCCTACTAGAAAACAAACAGGGACAAAAGACTGGAGAATGAATAGGGAGCAAGCACACGATTACAACCTCTGCAGCCTTTATCTCCATACATTTATGTCACAAAGCGCATGTTGGATCTGAGTTGGTGTTGCTCTCTAGTTTATATGTAAATGAATACTAAATTTAAGCAACTGCCTGAGTAAATACTAAACTACATATAATATGTGCCACTTAGCTAAATGCAGTTTTATTTCTTCAGGGATACTCTTTCCACAACAGCTATGCTGTGTTTCAGCTGGAGGACATTAATTTATCAGCAAACATTTTCTTAAAAACTGGACACCTGTACCTGTGATTTATCTCAGTTAACACACCAACACATCTACTGGTCCTAAAGAGGCACCATTGCTTCAGAAAAACCATTTGCAAGAACGCTGTCAAGCACAGAAACATTTTTCCTTCCACGTTTCAAACTAAGATACATTTCAGTACTTAGGCGGGAGGAATTTACTGTGCAGTTCCTCTGATCCAGACGATTGTAATAAATCAGGCACTTTTCTCATCAGCTGCTCTTTGGGGTTGTCAGATTGGGGCGCAACGCTGCCATTCACATTTTTAAAATGTATAACAATTATTATATGTTTGCTGGTTTTTTTAAATGACCCTGTAATACTTCTTTAACTGATCATGGCAAAGAGGTGGGCAATAATTGCCTGAGCTTCAGGGCCTTTCCCAAACAGGCAGCAAACCCTGTCCTTGTCACTAGAGGGCAAGTCACAGACTCGGCAGAGAAACTGAGCCAGGACCCCTCCATTTAGCATCACCTCAAGCGGAGCCAGGGTTCATTTTGGCATCTTGGAAAGATGAGGGTACCCAGCCCCACCAGCTACCTTCCTCTGAGCGCGACGAATCCTCCCAGTGCCACCAGCAAGTGGAAATTCTCCAACCGTTTATTTACTTACAAAAACACCATGACGAACTGACGTTGGTAAAGATATAGCAGCGCAAGTGAGGGGAGAAGCATGCCTCAGTCTCTTTCCAAGCGCCAATTAGCACAAACTGTCATGTGAATTGACCTCCATAATTTGCACTCATTCAACTCATTTTGAGCCCTGCATTAAGTTAAAAAGCTCTGTGTGCGTGTATGCATGTATACGTTTATATTATACAGAGATATATCCCATTATCGATACCCTTGAGCCCTCCAGTTTCCACTTTCAATATAGTTTTGATGTGGATAATGCTTTAATTACCCCTGTGATCTTTTCTTCTACTTTGAGACACTTTTGATTAAAAGACTCAACATCCATTTCCTGCTTTCTAGTCTGGATATCTGAAGTACCAATTAAGCCAATAGATGCAATGAACATGTATTATTCAAAATCTCCACCAGTTGTGTCTTCAGGTCACCCTTGATGAGTTTGTGCTCTGAATTCCCTTCCTTTTTTCAAATAATTCAGGTTTTTCTAATTGCTTTTCAAAAACAGGTAGATGAAAACAACTTGTTACTTTGATATTTACTGAGCTTTTTAACATCCAGCTGTAGCTTCAAATCTCTAAATATTTGACATTCAAAGTTACAATTAAAAGCGTAACATTTTGACTGCAAAAAGACCTCAATGCATACATTTACATTCGTTACTTTCAAAGTTTTTGCTCCACTAACACAACTCACTGATTAGCTCTCAAGATCCCGTTGTCAAGACAGCAACAAGGGAACGAACTGAAAAAGGGGAAGGAGCAGCAGCACAGAGACCTGGAACAGTTGAACTCTTACCCTTCCATTAAAAAGTTAATGCTATGTATTGCCTGGGGCATGGCCTTTTGCCTTTCTATTCCCACCTGTGAGATGGCAAGACTAATTTGGATAAATTTCCGAGTCACTTAAATAGATGTAGGCTCCTGAATCCCTGAACCTTGACTAGAATCCAGGCATCAGCTCCCCCCTGGGAGATCTTTCCAGCAGGGTTAAAGTCATTGGCCGGCAGGTGTTAAACACAACTGAAACGTGGTTGCTCACATCTAAGAACCATCACTGAGATAACATTTCTGAGCAACTGTTTCTACTCAGTGATACATACAGCTAACCATGACACTGTCAGACTCGTTAAGTCATGATCTATGTTTTGGTGCTGAAAAATCTTACCAATTCTCACAAAGGAGTGGGGAAATCCATTGTAAACCACATTTTGCAAAAGAAGGAGTGAGCAAAAAAAAAAAAAAGGGGGAAAAAATAGTTACTGAACTACAAAATGGGAATGGCTAATGTATTTTTGCAGTTTACTTTTTATAAGAAAAGCTTAGCAACATAAAAGTCTCACTGAAGCTTCCGAAATAACGGTTTGTAATCAAGCGAGGGAAAAAAAACATCAGCTGCATCATTGGGACTCAGTGTTTTCCACTGCATCATAAAAGAGAGCTTAGCAGGCCTTTCTGAAAGGTGCATTTCTCTATCAGAGACCCCTCCACAAAGTTTACATGTTACCTATCCTGGCTGTTAGAGCCAGAAGGGATACCATCATCAGACTGGCACTTGTGTGAGCCTGTGGTCAGCACTGACCTTCCAAGTAGAGATCTTTACGTTTGTGCTTTCTATGACTTTTTTGATATTCCTGTATCATGACCTATAACGTGCTGCTCTTGAACAGTCCAACTATTGCTCACAAGCTGAGGAATCACGGCCAAAAAGGCTACAAAGCAGTAAAATAATTATATGATAACCTGTTAGATTTATGATATAGATGGCCCAAATTCTACCATGAAACACCTTCCCTTTCTTTAGGGAAAGAAAAAACATTTAATTAGGTCTAAAATACAACAATAATAAGCTGTCTAACAACGTTCCTCCTCTATCTATGGTAACTGTGCTTTCTGCTTACCTTGTCACAAAAAACCTTGATCTGGCAGTAGGCTCGGTGGATGGGTTTATTGCTGCGGTTGTTGTAGCTGTATGTATCGATCTGAATCATCAAAGGAAGTCCTTTTACTCCTTTTTGTGAGGAGAAGTCTGTGCTCAAGCAATTCACTGTGATGAAAATCTGTGTGCCAAAGAAATTACTTTTAGAATGTGGTGCAAACAACTATTAAACTTCTGGAAACACATGACAAGTAGGAAAATAAAAGCAGATACTCCCCTCCCACAAAAAAAATATTTTAATTCAACTACGATCCACACTCTGGCAATTCACGCATTTATTCTCCACTTCTGTCCTAACTACAGCAAAGATGCTCCCACACTGGGAAGAAGGACAAACTTTCAAGGCGTGTATCGATGTTGCAGTTTGGATCAGGAGCTCACATTTTTAAGTGAATCATTTGGTTGTCCAAACTTACCGTACTTTGGTTGACACCAGAGAGCTCAGAGTGCGTGAGCTGGATTCTTTTTTGAAGAGCCAGACCAGAAGATGTGTCCTAGGAACACACCTCACATGCTCCAGCTGCTAATAGTTGCTCAGTCTGTGGGAACTGACTAAAGATAATCTGAGATAAAACCTCCTAAAACGTGTCTCACGTGGATGTCAGGTCTTTAGCCCTGACTTGTTTCGCTCTACAAACCTGCTCTGTATGTTTGCACTATTTGTTAATATAGACATAGCAAGATCATCTTGCTTCGTCCCTTTCCAGCTGTCTTTTGGTCTGGCTTGTTCTTCTGACAGCTCACAAATTAAATCCAGTGTGGCCAAAGAGAAGTCCTACCCTTTTTTTTTATTTTACAAATTCTCTTTATACTCTCATCAGCAGTACTCCTTCCTCCATCCCATCAACGGATACTCCTGATCTTCACTTTAAGGGTCCTTCACTGTCTGTCTTCAATTTCAAAAATGCATCTCATCCTGTCTTTCAAACTGGGAAGGAGTTTCTCAGACATTTATAAAACTACACCCTTCCTCTTCTCAAAAGTCCCCTTTGCCAGGTAGCATCCACACAACATGACACTGCCCTTGCTTCTGGGCAAGCCCTGCCTGCCTTTGCTTCAGAAACCCGTCTCGTGCTTTCCTTCTACACCCACTTACATCTGTCGGTAGCCGCTAGTCACGTCCTGCCCTCTAACCTGCATCGGTACTACAGGACAAGGTGTGCCTCCTCTGCCATGCGTTTGTACAGCCCCTGGCAGATGGGTCTCCCACCACCAAGTCTCCCAAGGGCTATTTTGATGCCAAGCAAGATGTAATCATGAACTGAAATATCACTGCTATCTTTCAGTCAGGATAGCGTGCATGAAACTTGAGAGATGAAACTGGATTAAAAATCCAATTGTTCTTCCCAGTGATGAGTATGTGCACTGCATAGTAATTTGGGCCAATTATTTATTGACCTGATTCTAATTTTCACTCTTCCTCAGTTTAAAAAAAACAAACCAACAATAAAACCCCAAAACTGTGAACTAAGGAAAAGGACAGTGCGTATCTCCTGAACCAGGAGGATGTGAAACCCGCTCCAGCAGAATGAGCACGCTCGGGAAGGAAGAGATCTGCAGGGTCTCTCAAACAGACCTGAGGCACACCTGGCCGGGCAGAGGAGAGATCAGCAGGCCCCCGGGATCTGGGAGGATTCAGGAAGGGAGAGCATGAAGGAATCCCTGCCAGATCCACAAGCAGGGGAAAATAAAAAAACCAAACCAAACCAAAAAAAACCCAAACCATTTGAGTGACCAGAATACTAACATTCCTAAGAGAAAGGCAGCTGAGAAGAAGGGCTCCGGTATGGTACAGCTGGTGGGGGGATACTTTACCCTAATGGCAGAAGTTAACATTACAGTCAGGTTTTTTACAATGGAGCCAGAGCAGCTTGTTTGCCTGACTGAGCTAATGGCACCTCCGCATTTCTGCTTCTGATTGTATCACAGGGCTGCATTTACAAATGAAATAGTTGAACTTTAACTACAGGGAGAGGAGGGAGGCGGGGAAGGGCCCTAGGTGAAACTCTGATTTTGAAGCTGATAGTGTTATTTCTGTTTCAAATTACAACTCGGTCTCCTCCAGCTCCAAAGGTAAGCGTGGATACGGGTGCACATGCCTTCGAAATATGACGGCCTGAATTTTCGTTTGCCTTCAGACTCCTACAGTGTCAGGGCAATGCTCTAAAGTGTGTGTGAATGCAGAGCAGCAGAATGAGGTCTCGCATAAACCAGAATCTGGCCTTGCTGTATTTTAGCCCACACTTCTGCACAGGGATTTTCCAAACTGTACATTAAAATGTGAGAGGGGACGTGGAGGCTTTGCACCTACCCAGCAGCTTGTGCATCTACCACCTTTGCTGCACACTCAGCTGAGAAGTAAAAAAAGACCTAGTCCCACCGCAATCAACTACATGTGACACTGTGTGTCATCTCTTCTGCTGCCTCCAGAAACACAGAGCAGAGTAGGAGCAGCTGGGGAAGACAGACTTTATCGTTTCAAGAGTCCCCATACAGCAATAACAGATTATTCAGCATGAATAATAGATTGATGCCGTAAGATTCAATACTCTTGTCCTGACACTGCGCTACATCAGGATTCTCTGAGGAGCAATGACTGTACGTTCATGCGCATGAAGTGTACTACGCTTTCCGTCATATCATTTGCACCTCACAGACAGATGGATTTAAATGAACACAGATCATTTATTTTTGGGAAAATTTTCCGTCTCCACACAATCTTCTATTAGCTTTCCTGTAAAGCACAACACTGACTTTGGATTTGGAAAACACGGGGTGGGGGTGCACAGAGGGAAGGGGAAGAGGGCGTAAGTTGTGTTACTTGAGTTGATTTTAGGGTTTGGTTTTTTTTTCCCTTTGCATGACTGAAGACTTGCACCAGTTTTAACACAGTGGTGCAGCAGGCTGCTGTCATGAACGGGACCTGGGGAACCATCTGGACAGTCCCCTTCTCTCTGCTCCTGCTCTGACCAGAAACCTTCACCTCCCTGAGGCAGCGGCCAAGGAATGCCGCCTGCTCTGAGCAGCAATGATTTCATGTGTGCCTGTCCAAGCACAGCCTGCTTTGCCCTTTACAACCCTCATCTTTCCCTCCTTTGCAGCCCCTGTCCGCAATGCACGCACTCCCACTCTCAGTGGGACAAGGAGCAAAACAACCCCACGGACAGCCACGGAAAGATGAAGTCCCGCTCTACCTCTCTTGGAAGACACCCAGGTTTAAGATCCTCCTTGCTCTGGTCTCTTGCGTAGTAGAGTTACATGGTTAGAAAATGTAAAGTAGAAGTGACAGTAGCAGCAGTAAAAAGCACTGCTTTTATTTCCCCAGGGCCCTGTCTACACTTGACGTAGAACGACTTTAATGGATGTGACTATGGCTGTACCTGAATGCATTTACAAACTACTTTTTTTTTTTTCCTGTGCAAACTGGATTTTAGCAATATTTTGCTATCAGGAACAAGTTTGAGTTGTCATTATAGTGATGTCTTTTTTTTTAATGTCAGCATATCTTAGATTAGAGCAATTAATGATAGAGTTCCACCCATCTAGTCTCCAGCTCAGGCATGCCATTGGCAATGAAAAACTAATTTGGAGAAACATTTGGTGCCTGAGAAAGTTTCAAAAGTGGCCTAAGATAATGACAGCTCTTCTGTTTGTTATAGGCCATGTCTAGAAAAAGCACTCACTCTTTTGGCAAAGGCGCTCCTCCACAGCGTAGCTGTTATTATGTGAATTACTGACTGTTTGTTAAACACTGCAGCATAATTAGTGATGTACAAGACACAAACACAGTAACCTGCCCTAAGAGAAAGCAAGACTCAAAAATACATTTCCCCTTTTATCATTTAATCCAGCCAACATGACTCCTGCTGCGGTCTCTCAGCTTATATGCTTTAAAGGTCTACAGTTATGAAACCTCCGATATAAGCCTTTTATTCCTATTTACATTTCTGGCTCCCACAGTCTCAGAAAGAGCCAAGAGCAGAAGGGAGGGCAGAGTGTGTTATAGCACAAAATCAGAAACTTAAAGCAATTTCTCTGCTGAATACTGGCAATACATAGAATCTATGCTGGGGTCATGGGTCTTTACAAAACCCTGTTTTAAAGGGCTTCATCCCTCTGGACTGTAACAACAAAGAGTTAAATGCCTTGTCTCTTAAATGACTAACATCAATCCCATCATTCCTCCTATACACAGAAAGTGTGGTTTTATAGCTTCTCCTGCCAGCCGTTACCTTATAAATCCCATACAAAGGTAAGACCTTTGTTTTATTTCAATACAAATGTCTCCAGCAAATGTTTACACTACTCTTTTGAAGCTTCCTCAACCCACACCACACCCCAGCAACTACATAAAAACGCCATTTGCCTTGAATCCCAAATGCATACTTACTGAACCATTTGTATACACTGAAATTTCAACATTATTTGCTACCACAGGTTAACTCTTCTTTAATAGATACACCTGTGTGTCCGTGCATGACATATATATATATGAAAAAATAAATATGCAAACATACACACACAGACATGGTTTATTAAACCAGTTGCCAAGTCTAATCCTACATAGTTTCTGGTACTATTTCTCCCAAATAAAGTATCTTCCTCCAACCTTTAAATTTTGAGAGTAGAGAAAATATTAATTTCCTCCCTAATTAAATGAAATTTGATCTAAGTTAGGAAGGAAATTAATAATTAAGAACAAAATAATACTTATACTAGTCAAAGCTTGTCCTAAGCACTGCTAGCAACATTAAAGAAATACGGCTTGTCACAATACAAATCACTGATAGACTGTGCTGCTCCTACCAGCTTGATTTTACAGTTGTGCCCACTGGAATCATAGCGCACTTCAGCCCACAATGTCTAAGAACCTAATCCTGCAAATCAAATCACTCACTCATTGAAAACACAGCTTATTACTGTATGGGCTATGCCAAAACTCATTAAGTAACTGGAAAGGTTCCCAGAAGCCTCAGCATGCTTTGGATTAAAGATCTACATTTCAGTTAAATATAGCAGGACAATGATTGCATGCAAGCGTACACAACAACTGCACAGCACACAACTCCTGTACACACCAAAAAGCATGTGCCAGCACCCGCCTGAATAACATATCCGCCAACATGTCTGTTTACCACATGTCCAAGTTGCAGCGCTTTGCAGAAATCAGTAATTTCTTGATATCACTGAATAGCATTTTTTGTCTGCTTTAAGATTTTTCTTTAGCAACTGTTCACTGAAGTCACACCTTTGAATTTAAGGTTAAAAAGTACTTTCCATAAAAATATACAATTAATGTATTGTTTCAGAGCTAACATAATCCTAACAATTTTAAATTAGCAAAGTATTAATCAGAGAGAAGGCATACCTCAAAGAATTGTTATGATTTACGACAAAGATACTCTCCTTTGACCAGGACACTTCTGGTTCTTAATTACCTTTCTTGCAAACTAACTTCTGTCAGCAATAAGACTGCAAGCAGGCAGATGTGTGTCTATCCAAAATGAAGCTGAGCTCTCTGTTCAAAAGCCTCCACTAGAACTTTGTCAACCAGCCAGATGCTGCAGCAAAATCTTCTGTAGGGCAACAGCAAGGCTACTACCTACCTTCTAGCATATCATAAAAAGACTTTTAAAAGACAGTTAAAAAGTCAGCCAGTTCTTGGTAATTGTTGTTTGTTTCCTCACCTTTTTTTCCCAAGAACACCTTTAAAAATACCAGACATAGCATTCAGGCTCAACTAAAGGAAGCCAACAAATCACCTTGCCCATAAATGTTGCATATTTATATATACAGAAGTAAATACAGGAGTGAAATGAAGATGGACTGTACAAAAAGTGTTCTTCGCTTCCTAACTCTGCTTCCTTTCTGCATAGTATTTTTGCCTCAAGGAAGCATAAGGAAGAGTTTGACATGGCTGTAGACCCTTCCCCTTATTTCCCTGTATCCTGCTCTGAACCACACGCCCCATGGTGACCCTCTAGACAACAGCCCCAGTAGAAAAGGATGTTGTTCTAGAAAAAGGTAAGGATGTGCTGGGCCCAACTCTGCTCTGCCAGAAGGCACGGGGACCACTGCTGTCAACCAGATAGAGCAGAGGAAAACGCTAGTGGAGTGGTGTTTCTGACATTGGTGCTGTTCCCTCCGTCCACAGAAAGCAATGGTGAGATTATTCCACAGCTCAACACGTGCTGTCCAAGATTCCCTCTTCCATTGACTTGTTCTGCCGAGCAGCAGTCGGAAGACGAGGGACCGAGCACAAGCAGCTGAAGCCAACACCCCAGTTCCCTCCACGTTACCGATGTGACAGAGGCCTCTGCCTGTACTCTCTGAACGCCTGTTTCTTCCACATAAGATCCAACTGAGATGCTGCCTTACAAACCCTTAGCAGACTCACTGTTAACATGCAGATCCTGGCTGTCACACCCGCGCTGTTATACCCTCATCCTAAAGGGCTTCCAGGAGGAGGGTACTGCTCTGCTTGCATGTGGGAGGAGAAATCTGGCTTGAAATCAGCTGCCCTCCAGGTGGAGTAGGAAAGGGAGAAATCTGATGCTCCAGATAAGTCTTCCTAGATGCAGGTTCAGTCTCCCAGGAGAGACGGGGATATTTGGTTAGGTGATTGCTGCTGCTTCTATTTGATTTTTCAAGATCGCTCCCCTGTGCACTTCCAATGACTGGTCTGTTTTCCTTATTTCTTCCCAGGCCAGTAGAGCGCTTCATCACATCACATCTCAGAGGCCCTGGAAAGAACTGCTCTGTGCTGCTTTTGTCTGACTCAGAAGAGAAAGGTCTTTGTGCCTGTGAGGTTAGTTTTAATCTTGAAATTGTGGTGAAAAGGGAGAAACAACACTGAGCAGAAACAATGGAGCCAGTTTAAAGATCATCGTTCAAAAAGCTTAAGAAAGGAGAGTCTGTAATTAGGCCTTGAAATTCTTCATCTCTCTTGGATGAGGTAATTACTGGAGAAAAAGCAGCCTTCAGTGACGTGCCTTGGAGTCCACAGCCTTCAAACACCGCAGGGGCATCCTATGGGAATCCCCAGACCCAGCGCAACTGGTTACTGTATTAGGCTCTCCAACAAGAGCAAGCATGTGGGTACGTCTACACGTGTGTGGGGAGGGAGACACTTTCGTGCACAGTGATAAGCTTTCAGGTACAACCTGATTTATGCTTGATAGCCCAATACCAAATCGTGTTATGAATCCTCTTACTTTTATCAATACAATTGCTGTTCAAGCTCCTAAAAGATCATGTATTTGATAACTACCACCCAAAATAAATACGCATAAGTCAACGTGCATTTTAATGACTACTTCCTGCAGAAATACAAGTGGCTTTCTTAAATTTCATTCCTGACACTTTTTTAATCCAACACCAGTAAGAGAGTTATTATTTTAAAATCTTACTATGTTATATTTCCAGGGATCATTGTGAAAGTTGTATTCTTAATGTTCTGGCACCCAAGGCAGGAGCAATGTGACTGGTGTGAGATTAGAATAAAATGGCCAAGGACAACACCTGAGACTAGTGGATCTGACTTTCTTGCTCCTAGATCAACACGGTGTCTTGCTAAGTCTGGCCTGCAGCGCAAATGCAAGTGTGTTAAAGAACTGCCAGCCCTGGCAATGGGGATGGTAGTTGCCAGTGGGAGGAAGAGACAAGACTGCCATGCTCTAGCCCTGGCAGTGCTTCCGTAAAGGTCCTTGGGAAAGTCTGTCATGTTGGAGATCCCAAACCTGTATTTGCTTGCATAATGATCACACGCACGCAACGGTCATCTGTTGTGACTGCAGAGGACAACATACCACTGTATTTTGAAATGGAATCACGTAACAGGGGAATATCTGGGGCGATGAGAATGTAATCATTACACGAGTAAATACAGCACCATTAGCAACTGGGCCAAGTACAACTCTGTTTACCAAGGCCAGCTTTTGAAAGAGCTAGGTGGCTTTCAGAACTATTGTCTTTCCTTTAGTGCTCTATTCTTTTAAAACGTGCATCAGAGATGAAAATCCCTGTTACTACAAACCTCAGCACCTTCAGTCAGCAAGTCAGGACAGCAAGTGTTAACGCTGCCACTCCGTGCTTGATGCAATCTCTCTAAGGACTCACTTGCTCGATGCAATCTCTCTAACGCTCTGTTGGAAACACAGTGGGGAATCATGCATGAAGATGTGTCTGTATTTGAAACATCCTTAGCTTTACTTGAACATTGGGCGTTTTGTATTCAACATGAAAAGAGCATCAGGAGTTTGCTAAGCTCAACAGTGTTTGCTGTTTATTATTTCTACATCCTCAAGAGTCCCGCCGCATTACCCCCACTCACTTTACACAGCCTATTTCCCTTGTTGTTTGCTTTCCAGGGGCCAACTTCTTATAATTACCGGCAGCTTTTCATTGCTCCTACACTAGTCCATGCAGCTGAAACAGTCTGCCACCCTTTGGATAACGTTATCTATAAGAAACTTGTTAAGGTGTTCTGCTGTCCTGGCTTATAGGTCCCCTGGAGCAGTCACATCCTGAATGCAAAACCGCATGTCTGAGTACTTGACAAGACAGACAGAAGACACAGACAGAAAAGACAGACAGAAAGCACCAGTCCCCAAAAACAGTCCTCAAAAACACATTCATTCCCAATTGCAAGGACAGTCTGTGAAACACTATAAAAAATAATGGCACAAACACAAGGGAAGGCATACTTTAGCTTTCGGAACACTGATTATTGGACATGTTAATAGTGCAGAAAGGAAGTTGATAATTTAGAGAAAGAAAACATTCACCTTGTGTCCTACACTGACTTTGTAAGTAGGAAAAAAACTTCTACTGTTTCTCAGGCTGGGCATATTTTAAATGGAAAATCACTGAGAGGCCACAAGTAAGAAACTACACTGTGAGAGCCCTGCAGGTTTTCCTCAGAACTACATTTCTGTTTGTCAGTGATACAGGTGTGAATGCAATATCATCCCGACAGCTGTTAAATACCGTCTTGCCTTTTATGCATGGCCAGAACCCCTGGGGTCAGTGAAAGACCACAGTTTACCTGGCTTGGCAGAGACTGAGCTCGCTCACCTTCACCTACCCTTCTTCTTATTTGTTAAAAAGGAGAGAAGTGGAACAGTGACTAAGGATGGATGGTACTTATAAAAGAGATACCATCTGCATGGCTTTTCCTCACCTTTGCCTCCTCATTGACATCCCAAGTAAAGGACACAGCATTGAATGCGATTTCTTCAATATTCCCAATGGTATTAAAACTCTCCTTGTAATCAGCTGTAAGAAATAAAAAACAAACAAAAGACTCATGAAAAAGGTTTGAACTTTCTCTCTTATAGTTTGTAGTACATCTTTGCTTTTTCAGCTGGGTTGTCTAATGCATCAAAACTACCTCTTGTATTGTTTACATTTGATTATTAATAAGCTTAATTGCAAAGAGGTAATATACTGCAGCTTGAGTCTTACACATAGTACATTACTAGCTAATGTTCTTGCCAAATATTGGTTGCTCTCAAAAAGGAATCAGTGTGACTGTAGTGGGAATGAGTGGGTGCATTCGTTAGCTTGGCCAAGGAATGGCCAAAACTGGAAAATTAACTAAAAGCTGTTGAAACATTTAAAGGGACTGTTCAAACCTTGACATAAATAAACGACATTATGGTAAATCCTAAAGAAGCTTTCTAAAAGACTAAGAGCTATCATTGGAGGAAATAATCACTACTGTACACTTCTCACCCAGCCATTTCAACTTTCCCAGGAATTACTGCACTGGGTGCTGGATCTGTGTTTAAAAAAAAAAAAAAAAAAACAAAAAAACAAAAAAAACACCCAACAACAACAAAACCAAACAAAAAAAACCCCAACCACAAAACAAAGAACCCAAAACACAAAGATCCTTTCTCCAAAGCGTATATGATACTAAAACAGCAAACAATCAATCATAAAGTATTTTTAAATTGTCTGACTACAAAATCCACACCCTCTTCTCACTTCTTTCCAAAGGGCTGTTAATATTATCAATAAGCTAGTATTTCAGAAGGAATGCAAAGCAAGAGGGAGAAAGTCCAAATTTCAAAGATGACCTAACCCCCCTCCAACAACAGTAAGGGCAGAAAAACGCGTAAGACGGACAACTTCCAGGTCTTCTTTATAATCAAAAAGAAGAACAAGCCCCCTTTTTCTTTCCCTTTGCCAGCCAGTTTAACACACTTTCTTCTTTTCGATGACAGATTAAGAGAAAGACCAGGTTTGTAAGGAGGTAATATCTGCTTGATTAAAGGAACTTCCAGATTCTTCACGCAAATACATCAACTCTCTCTGGGACATATACATTTCCTCAGAATCCCTCCAGGGCTGTAATTGGACTCGGTGCCAGAGGGCTGAAATTACGTCATGCAGCAATCTTGATCTAATGTTTGCCCAAATCTGCACTTCAGAAGCACGCTGATTCTTAGCTTTGTAATCAGTTATAGAAAGAGGATGTTTTTGTATTCTATAAATGAGACACCCAAATGGTTTAAATATTCATCTCCTTTGCCCTTCTAAAAATAAACCGTTGCTCTTTAAAAAATAATTTCTAGGTAATAACTGTTATAAAATCATTTATAACAAAACCATTGCTGCAAGGAAAGTTATTTAACATTTGAGACATGCAGTCAAATTTGAGACTTTTCTCTCATCTGAAATGCAGGGATGCTGGCATTTCACTGGGCAAGTGAAACTGTGTGCCTGGGATACATGAACGATTTTGGATACAGTAAAAATTCACTGTTCTGACCATAGGAACAGCACAAGATATTTGGTGATGCAGCAAGTCAACATGGCGTTGGAGAGGGCAGGCGGGCTTTTCATTCCCATCATGAACTCAGATCTCCTTTCAAACTGAAGTCATTGGCTTCACTATCTAAATTCAGTGTAGGAATGCAAATGAGAGGAATTAGAAGACACATAAGTAGTTTAATATGCATGTGCACACATCCACCCACCCCTTAAATTTATGATTCACTAGAAAGTGCCTCACGCAACTGACTGTTGCATATGGGCGTGCTGTGTAGGTGCACTTTGGAAAGACATGAACAAGATGTCTTGTAAAGACACATGTTTTCTTCTCCTAAAAGGCTGTCAGAACCTCGCATCCCACCAACCCTTCCCCTCCCCCAGCACATGCCTCTCCTTCCTTAATTGCCATACACAAATCTCATGGAGTGTCTGTGTGACGTGCTGTTTAAAAGCAGAAGTGCATCCTATTCCCCTCAATGTACAGATAATTAAAGAAGGATCCTCAGTAGAGTAAGAAAGCATTTACATCCAAGGATATTTGAAAGTTGTTAGTGTGACTACGGTTTTTCCTATTCTGCTACCGTGAGTTACCAGAAATAGAAAATACGGGTTCTTCGATATGCAAGAAAATGGCTCTACAGGAATTATTTCCTCTTTTGTTGGGTAAACTGCATATTAAACAATGGCAAATTTCAACATTAAACACTAATAATTTGCATGCATTACATACCATTGTAGTAGTCTGTGTATTGTGCACATAAATAATACAAAATATCCTGAAAAAAAATACGGGCAAGACTCTGGAGCACAAATAACCCCAATCTAAAGCTTCCACACCCACTTTTTATGTCCACATTTGAACCTGTTCCAGTGTTTTATCAAATTATGGTACTGATTCTAAATAATCAATATTTGCCGCAATCTAGTATTGTATTCTTTATTTGACATTATGTTAAAAGAAAAAGCTAGCGATCCAATGTCACAGCACAGCATTGTAGAAAAGTCAGCCTCCCCCAGCCCCTCCTGTTCAAAACAGTGAAAGTGCCTCCCTCCTTCTTCAGAAAAATCCACAGCAGCACATAGCCTAAATTCTGGAAAACACCTTTTCTTCTTGCTTAATAAGCGCCAGGTCCTCAGGTTTATTCCTCAAGCACTAAGGACTTGCTTACATGTAAGTACATGCTTATCTTATTAATATCAATGCATCTTCAGACCCAGCACTGCATCTAATCTGTTCAACCATCCTTCCTCCCAGGAGGTGCACCAGCCAGTACACAAAACAAATTAAAGCAGTGACCCCTGCCCACCTGGACTGAGGGAAGAAGTCACTCTATTTCCTCTGATCTCCAGAATATAACTGCAGGCCAGAAGGCAGACAGACAGACCTGTGCCACCAGGGAAAGCAGCGTAAGCAGAGTCGTCACCCCCATCTGAGGGCTGAGTAGCTGCACCCCAGAACTAGAACATCCCAAATTCATTTGATTCTCTGCCTGCTAAGCACGAAGTCATGCTCTAGATTAAAAGTGCATTCATAAACAATTAAAAAGGATTCACAGATGTTAAACATATGCTACAAATATTAAGTTAAAATAATATTAAGGATTATAAACATTTATGGACAGGTTACACAGATTTATGGCTACTCACAGATAGTTTTAAAGAAGCCTAATACATGATTAACCCTTTATATACTGTTCATAGTTGGAGTGAAATCCAAAATAAAAGAGAACTGGGGCTACCGGCAGATTGCCAGACCATCCCCTAAAGATGGAACAAATCTGATACACACTCCTATCCTTAGCAAGCTTCTCTCACTGCCTGTTTAAATGGTTCTCCGTGGTATATCCTGGCATTTGCTGATCTCCCTCATAGACACCTAATTCTCTCTGTTAACTACACAGGACCTGGACACTAACTCAGCATTCATTTACAGGAAGGAGCCCTTCAAGGATCTGAATTTTTAACGTAAAGGGAAATCTTCAGAGCCACACAATAATTTAGCTTGGAGGAGACCCCTGGAGGTTATCTGGTCCAACTCCTGCCCTACTCCCACTCAAAGCAGGGCCAACTTCAAATTTGGATGAAGTTGCTCATTTAGATCATCTGATGATGAAACTGGAAGATTTTGCTAAATGCAGCTTGATGCATGTATTGGAAATATAGTTGGGAGCCTTTCTGCCCTAATAAGCCCAATATCCACAATGCAAGTCCCAAAGAAAATGAAATGTACTTCAGAAACACTGTACTTAGTAAAAGCTAAGGCTGTATTTCAGTTGTTCTCAAGAAAACACTACTGAGCAACACTTAGGTCTTTCTTCTGAAAATGCTGAGGTGAACTGTGCTCTTACAGTTCTTACGTCTGACAGGGAGTGCTATATCAGTAAGTCTTACTACACCAGACTTGCTCATGTTTGCAGTGCAAATAAAGAATACGCGCCAGAGTGCCTCAGAAGTCAGCACAGACCTATTTCATCTCAAACTAATGGAAACATAAAAGACATTCACTTTAACACAGATAAACACACAGCTCTTGCACAGCTCTTGTTTTGCAGAGCACTATTTTACAGAATATGCATCATAAGCTGACTCGTTCAGGTAAGGGGACTGAAATGTGCTGGTACAGCATGAGCGCAGTGGAGTCGGAGGGTGTTGGCACTACAGTGGAACGAGCTCCTCAGCACATACCTTCAAAAGTATGAGCATTAGCACTGCAAGCTTGTAGGGACTAGCACAAAAAAAAACAGGCAGCCTTCAGAAATAGCTGTGACGTGGCATACTTGCTCTTTTAAAGTGTCATGATAGGAGTCATTTGGTCTGGGGTGGAGGTGTTACTGCCTTAACTACCCCAAAGGACAAAAGCCAAAAAAAAAAAAAAAAAAAAGAAGAAGCTGGGGAAACAGTTCAGCCAACTATGATGATAAGAAAAGAGGAAGAGAGGAGATTCAGGAAGAGCTGCTTTGACCAAATACACTTGACTTTAAATAATGCTAGCCTCAGTGGAGGCTGCAGCATTTCAAAGTTGAAAAGGACTGCATGAGTAGAAAGGCACTGCATGAGTAGGACCGCTTGGGGACTGGTTCCCTGATCACCCTGTTCAATCACCCCTCAAGTCTTGCAGTGCTCTCTCCAAGCAACCCTGCTTTTTTATCCCCCTCCTCTCTGCCCCCTCTCATTCCTGCTATTCAATGGTTTGGTTCCCTCAGGCGGTCAGAACAAGATAGACTTTGTCTGCTTTGGTCTTGCCGACTCCTTTGACTGCAATCCGCTGCAGATGGCTGCGTGTGTAAACTGCATGTGGGAGGGGAGAAGTGCTTGATGTCTAGACACTCCTACAGATTTCAACTTCAGGCTCCTTGGCAGCAGGTACGTGTTCTTCCTCTGCTAAAATCTCCCAAGCATGTGGATAGGGCAGTTGTGGCTGAAATGGGCTTGTAAATACCTTAGATGGGATGAAGGGTAAACAGGTCTCTCAGGATAGCACACCAGAGCTCGCTTCTCCTTCACTTCTCTCTGACACCAAGACTCAAAAACTGGGGGTGTAGGAGTCCTGTGTGCTCCTCTGCAGTCACCATAATGATGGCATCTTCACTCTCAGGCTGCACTTACAAATCAGATTAGCTAACATAACTGTTATGTGGGCTGCTACTCTTACCTGATCAAAGAGTGGATCAGCCTTTGAAAAACTAAAGGAAACAAACACTCTGCCACTCCTGAGGAGGTGCAGACCTCAACTTCCCAGCAGCAGAAGGTAGAACACGATTAAATACTCATGCAAAGGGCAGCTCTTCTTTGTGACTACTGAGGACCATTCCTTCGCATGGTCTCCATCCTGCTTCATAGACCCCATAGCCCAGTCCTAGCAGGGATGAGCCATTGCTAAAAACTGTGGTACACGCCTTGCAGCCATTGCCAATATATCCCACCACATCCCTGTAAAAGGTACCAGAGCTTTCCACATTCTGCAATCTTCCCTGAAACATCTGGAGAACCTCTTACACTCACCAATGTCGAGGACCCTCTGTTTAGCTGTATGCTGCCGAGAATGCCAGTATTTCCAGTATTTCAGCTGTTCGTCTCTGTTTTTATCTTCACTGAAAACAACCATGACCACGCTCTAAGAAAATCAGCAGCAGAAGTTGCATTAGTTAATATAATTAACAGCCAGAAACACAAAAATTAAAATTTCCCATATGCCTCTAATGCTGATCCAGTCACCACCCTCCCCAAGCACTTTGGTTGTCAAAGATTGCTGGGTTTTATTCCAGTCCAATATTGCAATGCACTTAAAGACTCAAGGTAGAAGAAATGTAGTTTTAAAATAATGCAGGGCCTAGGATTATCTTCTTGATAGTCCAAATAAAATTTAATCGCAATCTTAGATTTAAGAAGTCTAAGTTCCCTTAAGTAAAAAGTGGTCATTTCAAAGTCAGAGGATCCTCAATTCCAATTCTGATCCAAGTCCAGTCCAAGTGTTGGAGTTCAGATTCTTCGCCACTCTGGAAGATGACATGACACTGTAAAGGGATGTGTTGTTATGGAGCTCAGGCTCACTGGCTAAAGGCAGGACATTTTCAGTTTTACCATACACAGTCCAAATACCCTTCTCCATAGTAGGACTCTTGCATACATGTATTTAATGACAAACTCAGTGTGACTATTAACCGAGTTTTGCTGAGCTTTTCAGTTCAAGTTCTGAATTCCCTTTGTTAAACTGTGTGATTCAAAGGGAACAGATTGAAACTTTATGCAAAACTTCACATGAGTAAGAAAGGCTTTTTAAAAAAGCCCTGCTGTAAGCAAGCAAAACAAAAAACACAAAACAATGAAAGAATGCTCATACTAGGTAAACTGAAGCGAAAAGAAATCACAGAGAACAAAAAATTCACTTTTAAATATCCTCTTTTGTTCCTGGTCTTCCTTTAACCTTGAGTCACCAAGCTCATAAAAAATACCATCAAGCTCTTTCATAAGCTGAGGAGCTGGATCACCATTGATTCATCATCTATGTCCTTCCACAGTCACCCTTCATGTGCTCTGTGACCTCTGTTCCACCTATAAAAGCCGAATGTCATCACTGCATCTTCCATGTCTACTGTGTGGGCACAAGGCAGTATATGCCGTGGATGAGTCCCGAGTTACGCGTATGCATACTGGCAGGCCATCAGGTATGTGCTGGCTGGCCAGCTGAAGCACTAACCAGAATTGGCAGTGCAGACTGTAGCTTTTCCACCAAGGACAGCATTACGCTTTTTCCTCTATGAACCACTTACACGGAACTTGTAGAGTTTTAATACCTTCAAAACCTCTTGCCCCTCTGTCAGGCCTGGATGGAATTGGCAATAAATTCAACAGTCACTTGGCTGGGGGCCTGGCAAACAGAACATGATCGTGAAAGTTGCATGTGGTTTCACAATCTTCTGTAAACTGTACATCCTCCAAAAGAAATGGTCTCATTTCTTCTTTACAGTTTCCACCCTTCTACTGCCACAGCTTCAAAACTCAGGTGGCTGTGCAGTGAACGAGACTTATGAGGACTGGTTTTCAGCCAGACCAGTGAGCTCCTGACTCCTGTTTCAGCTGTACAAGTGCTAGAGCTGGCACCACAAAGGGGGAAGGAACGGGTGGCTGGCAGGGAGACTTTTCAGCAGCAGAGAAGTCTTACATCAGCTACAGCCAACAACAAAACGCCATCATTGGCCTCATGTCCTTAGGAAACCAGGCTAAAAATTAACTGCTATTCAGGTTTACAAATCATTGCCTTTCTTCAGGAAGAATCTCTCTACACTTCATGTATGATAGAAAAATACAGGTTGTTGTCTGCTTCACTGCTCACGTTGACTTTCATTGGTTCCTTCAACTAAAGTCACAACATTTTTACAGTACTTCATTTATTTGGATGGAAACACTTTTGCAGCCTCATGCATATGCAGCCCTTCCAGCTTCAGGGTGAAATCTGCAGGGCAGCAACTCTGAGGCTCATTGTTCATTCCAAGGTTACTGGGTTAGGATTTGCTTACTCAAAAACATTACCAGGGAAATCAGGAGGCCTGTTCACCAGGCAGATGTTGCCGAATACCCAAGCTCCAGTTCCACCTGTGGAATCTAAGATGCAAATCATCCATTTTGTCATATTTCTGGGTGAGTATCAAGTGAAAGCTCACACTTACACAATGTAAATGATTTAAAATTTATGTCACAAAGGATGGCTTCAACTCTTCACATTTTATCTGAAATGCACTGGAAAGCAGCTGCTGAAGTGCACAACTGAGTGAAGACGGACTTACACACCAGATGTAGCAGTACTCTGATTCTTTTCTTTAATCGTGGCAATGATAAGTTCACCAATGTCAAGTGCAATATCTGTGCAATTACCATTCTGCCAAACCATAAACGGAGGCAGATATGTATATAATTAATTCCTAAGATCACACTTTGAAAAAAATGGACCCCAAAATATTTGAGACCACCACCTCTCCCACCTTTGCATTGGGCATAAGAGTAAGCTTGCTCTGTCCTCTCTCACAAGAAAAAAAATTATTAAATAACAACCAGCCACAACTACATTTATCTACAGACCTCCATTCCCATCTAGGAAAGAAATTGGACTATACCCTGACTTTGCTGATGGGATGCCGGAAACATTTGTTGTCACCGGTCTCGCTCAGGGTGATGGCGTAGAACTGTCCTTTGTTCAAGTAGGTCATGGGCCCCTCCCCTTGCTTTTGACGCAGAGATTTGGTAGCTTCTAGTGTATACTGAAAAGTGCTGCTGAAAAGACAGGGAGAGAAACACCAACAAAATCCATATCACTTTCTCCTTTTCTTTTTGTCCCCATTTATTATGTATTTCATGCATTGTATAAGCAAGGCATAAGAAGCTAATAATAAAATTCCAGGAAAAGGTCACACAGGTATTTAAAAATGAGATTTTCTTTTTTCAAGTTCATCAGATCTGACAATCAAGCGTAAAACTTTCTGGACTGTAAGT
Source organism: Nipponia nippon (assembly GCF_047370975.1). Lineage (NCBI taxonomy): Eukaryota > Metazoa > Chordata > Aves > Pelecaniformes > Threskiornithidae > Nipponia > Nipponia nippon. Next base: position 23,182,478 of record NW_028262290.1, read on the forward strand.
CTCTTGGAGCAAAGACTACATCTTTACTTTGTCTGAAAAGAACCATCATGAAGTACAAGACTACGTACCTCACAGTGAGAGTGTCAAATACCAGAGGGAATTCAGTATGATTTGCAGGAAATCTGCTACCTCCAGAGACATTTAAACTTAGAAGTGTCACAGAAAGAAAAATTAAAAGAACAAAAAGCAAACAAGGAAAAAAAAAAAACCAACAACAACAAACCCAAAAAACCCCAGAATAAAATGTGTTGCAAAAGATGGACATGGAGAATGGGAAGTTCAACTGCTACTTTCAGCACAGGGCAGAGAAGGAATACAACCAGAAGGGACAGCAGGTTCATTTGTTTAAAGACAATGTGCAATCAAGGTTTTTACAAGCCTTCTTTACAAAATTAATCAGACAGAACAAAGTACCTACATTTAGTTGTATCTGCAATCAAGTAACCTCCCTTACAAAAAGACAAAAATTAGAGAAAAAGAGTTTGCTCTTGTGTTGGAAGTCAGATTTTAGAAAAGATCCTCCTTCACAGGAGAACTTTCCACCTTTAAAGCAGCTCTCAAACCATGAAAAGTTAAAGCTCCATTAACTATTGAACTGTTAGCTGAACACAATTCTCACAGAGCCTCTTCCAGTCGCCTTCTCCAATAACAAGCTTGAACAATAATCCAATAAACACTATGCCTGCAGCTCCTCACATTCTCTTAAATGAAAAATAATGTTAACCTTGCAGAATAAATCTTCTCTTCAAACTGCATTTGGTCACCACAGGAAGCTTAATGCAAGGAGTCACTTGCAGGATGTCCTCACAAATTGGAGATAGGGGGAAGCGTTTTCACAAAGGTCCTAATTCAGCAAAGTCTTTAAGCAGTGCTGGAGTAGAACCAAAAGGACAAATATGTTGGTCCAAAACGACAGTGTATCCTTAACTATTTAGGTCACGCAAATACTCTGGATCATCATAACACTGCCATAGCAATATGGAAATAAGGGGAAGACAAAAACATTTTTAACTATCCAATGGGGAAAAAAAAAAACCAAACACTTAAACGCATGAATAATAATAACATTTAAATCCCCACTTGAAGGTAGAAAAAAAAAAAATAACCTGATCCACTGTCTTTCCATCCAAAGGAAGAAGTTTCAGACAATTTAGTATCAATTATTTAGTTTAGTATCAATCATTCAATCAAATAAAGAGAATTTCTAAGTGTTTCTTACCTTATAAATGGAAATCTAGTCATTTTTCTAGTTGCTTAAAATTTACAAATCGAAGCAAAACTAAGGTAAAAAGCAAACACTAACCTATACCTATCCGACCTACTGATGGCAGTATCAGCACTTCCCAACAATGCAGTTGCTGCCAACACGAAGGCTCTTGGGGACAGTGGAAAGGCAGCATGAAGGGGACCGCGGTCCCCTCTGCTGCGGCCCACCGTGGCGTACGCTGCCGCAGTCCCTCTGTCCTGTGTGCAAGGGGAACAGAGGCTCTGTCGACACCGGCAAGCGGAACGGCCCCATCCGAGCAGACTGGAAGAACAGAACCACTGGTGCTGCGGACCCAGCATCCATCCCGCTGCATCTGCTTGTCCTGCGGATTGACTGCCCATTACCAGTGGGGGCACATCCACTGATTTAGTGCCACACAAAGGGACTGCAGATTGCGCGCTGAGAGACTGCTGCACAACATGCACCAAAGCATGCTGAGTGCCCTGGGAGATGCACCTCAAAACCTCCCACCGGACAGAAGGCCTAATGAAGATGTGTGCTGAGAAGGGCTTAGGACGAACCAAAGTCAGACACACAGTGTCTTAACAGAGCTGCCTACAGTCTGCCACGGTCTGGTCTTCCGTTTCCTGGCATTCTGCAGGTTTCAGAAAGACGTCAAAAAATGTAAACCCCAGACACACTACCCCTGGCCAATTTTGCAGTCTCTGTGTGGTACCACTTGGGAATTTTCTTCTTGTTCCCAGCTGGCAATCAAAGTGTGCCCCATAGCAGGAGGATTACTACTACCCTTAAAACTTATGGCAGTCACTCAAATGATTATACCACTATTCTGAATCTCACCATCAGTCTTAACTAAAGCCCCGTGTAGACATTAAGGGATCTTCTATCAGGCTTCCAATTAGTTTCATATTCACCACTTCTTTTTTTCAATCTGATGCTTTCATTTCTGAGCACTTATGACTTTCAGGTAACTCCCTGGAAAGATGTATTTCATTTTTCTTAATGTGCATTTGGAGGTTTTGTTCTAACGTGGACCTGGGCCATAGCATGAAAGACTTAATGTCTGAGAATTGTTAACAATGCCAATGCTTCAGGATTCAATTTTATAAATATCCAGTGTAGTAAGTGAGCAGTCTTTGCTAATCAGCCGTTTCATACGTACTGCCTATATGACGACTCTGTTCTGAGCTCACTGCAGTTAATGATTGTTTTAACATACCTCAGAAAAGAGATCGAGCTGTAAGGAACCTCCACTACAGAAGCAGTCATATGCCTGCTCCAGGAAAAATATGTAGGCATGTTCCTGTTTCTAAAGTGAGAGTAATCTCTTAGATATAAACAGAACTACTCACAAGCATGAAATGAAGCATCAGCTTATAAATTTTACTGATCACAGTCTTTACTTGTTAAGTGACTCTGCAGTGTTTGCTCATTCTATGCATGCATTTTTCTCTGCTTAGCCGGGAGGACACTATTCCTTTCAAATGTCATTTTTGAAACTTTTTAATTTTTTTAAAAATTCTTAGCGTTTTTTACATTGTTTGTAATAGATACTTCGTTTATATTATTTTATAGGTAAACATGAAGTACAACTACAAGCAGTGTAAAAAGACAGAGGGTTTCCCAGAAAACCCACTAAGAGTAACTAGAGAAAACAGAAGGGAAAAATAAAGATGGGAATTCCATAAGGTTGGGGGAGCCATTTCAACTGTCCTGGACATCTGACTTGTGCTTCCTGCCATCCTGAAAGGTGGGGAAGACTTTCCACGACCTGGCTGTCAAAGCTGTGCCCTGTGTTACCTGGGGGACTTCTCTTAACACTTTTAATCCCGCATATCTCTGGAGGCTTCAGAGGAGTTACTAACTTAAAACAATGCTGGGGGAAGATAATATATGAAGATATAAACTGGTCAAGGTCTAGAGAACAAGTCTTATGAGGAGCAGCTGAGGGAGCTGGGGTTGTTTAGTCTGGAGAAGAGGAGGCTGAGGGGAGACCTGATTGCTCTCTACAACTACCTGAAAGGAGGCTGTAGCGCGGTGGGGGTTGGTCTCTTCTCCCTAGTAACAAGCAATAGGACAAGAGGAAACAGCCTCAAGCTGCGCCAGGGCAGGTTTAGGTTGGATATTAGAAAAAAAAAACAAACAACTTCTTCACCGAAAGGGCAGTCAGGCATTGGAACAGGCTGCCCAGGGAAGTGGTGGAGTCTCCATCCCTGGAGGTATTTAAAAGACAGGTAGACATGGTACTTGAGGACATGGTTTAGTGGTGGACTTGGCAGTGATAAGTTAACGGTTGGACCTGATGATCTTCAGGGTCTTTTCCAACCTTAACGATTCTATGATTCTATGAAAGGTAACACACGCAGGAGAAGGGGAGAGTGCTGCTGGGCAGTGTCAAGGGAACCCTGCAGGTGCCCCAGGGTGATGAAAGAGAGGGTGGGAAGTGGACACAGGCAGACTCTCCTCAATACTTTCCTTCATGATGCCAGTCAACACATTTCAAAGTTTATGCCCTACCTTGTTTGTTCGTAAATATATTCTTCAGCCCCCACTGACACACTGCGATACTTCTGAAAAATAAAAACAATTAAATATACTTTGATACAATCAAAATGCAAATACCAACAAAAGTAGAATTATGTTTATTTAAGGACCTCTCAGAAGAAACCATCAACCATTTAAAACTCAAAATCCTTAAAAACTGGAGTGGACCCTACATGGTCTTTACACTAGAATTAACAGGGATAATTAATTTATATCAAGCTTTTAGAGTTTTTCATAACCTAACTGCTACAGGAATGTAGCTGAAAAACATCTTTTGCCTTATTAAACTCCTTGCCTACACATTAATATATTCTAAAACAAGCCTGTAAAAATGTACCCCATCTCAAAGACAAGTAGATTTTCAAATGAAATCATAGTTTTCCTAGAGACTTCACTTTTTGTTTTGTTTTGCTTTATTTAAAAATACGTGTGTGGTCAGCTTACCTGAAGGCCTACAATGAAATGCTGACAAAAATTTAGACTGCTATACTGTCTATTTTCAATAGGAGTTTGAGCGAAATGCACGCTTTACCAGAAGAAAGGACACCTACAGTCACTCTTTGAAAAATGAAAATACATCTATCAAAAAAAAAAAAAAAATCACATCAAGAGGTGGAATTCTGAAAAAATGAAATCTTTTTGCACAGACTAAGCATGGATTTGTACTCTGTCTTCCTGAGCAAACGCGCCCGTTCATACTCTACTCTGTAAGCCTTGCTGCTTCTTCTTGGCTTGCCTTTTGCCTGAAACATGTTTTTGCTGATGTCTCTCTTATTCACTGATGGATCATTACATTTAATCTCCAGGATTTCTTTTGTGATTACCAGTTAGCAATTAAAAGCTGTTTTCTTTCCAGAAGTGTCAAGTCAGGCAATTTTGAAAACAGTTTTTAATTCTACCTTATGCATAACTGTGCCACAACAAATTCCAGTCAGATACTACTTAAGTCAAGGATCTATAAGAAGTAGAATGGATAAGCTAAATACCCTAAGAAATCTAACATCTGAGGGGGATTACAATAAAGATGGTCCCATATTAACATGTTAGTCACATTTTATATGAAGGCCAGAGGTTGACATTGTCAAAAACATTCAATTTACTTACCTATCCTCGAAAATTTTGTCTATACTATAAAGGACTAATAAATTAATCACAGCTAAATAAGAATATGAAAGGGATGAGACAGGTATATTTATATAATTGTTAAAATTGTATTCAAAGAACGTAGCAAGTGATTGATGGAAGCGTCCACTACTACAGGGATCTATGAAAACTCAGCACTCCTTCAGTATAACAGAACTAATTCACTCAATAAACGTTTTGAAACAATTTCTAAATACGTATTCATAATGTGTTTAAAAATTGAGCAGGTATCAGAGCAAATTTACTGCAGCCAAATCCAGCCATTCTCACCAAGTGACTAGGAAAACTAGTAAGAACAACTGTATTCCTACTTTAAACACTAATTTAGCACAAGTTTCTCTTTTGGTATGTTTTGACATTTTTACCTTATGGTCTCCCCACACCTGCTTCATACAGCTGTCCCTACACAACAGCACATGGCTGGAGGAGCTGTCAGAGCACCACAGGGGTGAAGCACATCCCGGGATTTGGGTAGTTGAGAAAAAACAAAGGGACAGGTTAAGTGTTGAGTGAGGCTGCAGCAGGGTGGGGAAAGCTCTTCTTGCTCCTGTGCCACAAGCATGTGAGCGTTTGGGGCTGGAAGGCCACTAACAGTGGCACACACCTCACCTAACAGCTACAGATGGGGACCTAAAGTTAGTTGTTCAGTCTCCCTGTACAGTTAATAGGGGAGGTGAAGACGGAGAGGAGTGAGTGCACCTGGCAAACCATCCCACCCACTTTTGGCAATTGGATTTGAACTGCCTCTTTCTCCACAGACTGCAGAGAAAGCCTAGATGACAAGTATCGTACCCTGTTATTAACCAATCATTTTAAAAAACACGTAACAAAATATTACCACTGTAACAAAATTACCATAACATGGGAGTTTGGGATGCAAATTATTACCATTCTAACAAAAATTACCATAACATGGGATGCAAGGCCAACGTACAGATGTAAATTCCCTTTTTACCTTCAAGTTAAACAACTTTGCACATTCGACAGTGCTTTGCACAGCGCAGACCGGCTGTTCGGGTAGCTCTCAGCAGCACGTCCCAGAACAAACCAACGTAATGGAATCACTCAGCTACAGCACTCCAGGGAAAGCCCTGGGTATGGTGCCACCGGACTCACATAAAGAGCCATTTATCAGTGACAATGAAAAAATAGCTGAAATGATGTGATTTGATAATGCAGAGCAGTGTTTCTAATCCAGGGTTTGATCTTACTGATTTTTCAATGGCATGCTAGATTTCTTCATTAATTATTCATTTAGTTGACCTAAACGTGTTCTGTATCTGAAAATGGATTTCACCTCCAGACGTCCTGATCTATGATGTTTGTGTGGAGACAATTTACTTTTCTATAAACACATACACAAACACACAGCAAAATTCTTATATATTCAGTCGGAGTAACTCAGCCTTAATGTAGCTTGCCTTGTACTTTTGTTAAATTCACAATTTCATAAAGTTGGAGGAGAAAGATCCAAGGAGAAAAATTTGAGGAGAGTTTTACCATCTAATATCTCTAATTATTTGCAGAGGTACTGTCAGCTTCAAATAATTTTTACCTCTCTACATTTCTGGTTTGTTTGCACTGTTCTGCAGAAGGCAAAAGCAGCCAGAGGGTAATCACCATATTAAAGCTGATTGTGCAATTACTCTGCCTCAGCATAACTGTAAAATAGTTAGAAGGTGGCTCCTTATTTCTCTTCTCGTCCTCATTCCCTGCATATGCATGCACCCAAGTCTTTCCCTGCCCGCTAACTTCTCCATTCCCCTCTAGTCACCTAATTCTGCTACTTTTTCTCACTTGCCCATGCTGCAGAGCGGAGCTTAGTGCAACAGATAGCTTCTGAATAAATCACTTGGGTTTATCTAGCAGCAGAGGCTGACACTGCTCATTTGCACTTTCAGAAGAGCATTAAGAATTTCCTGGTTACAAAGTGGCTGCTATTTCTTACTGTTATGAATAGGTCTGAAGGCAGATCTTGTTAACGGAAAACAGATCTTCTTTCAGAATGGCAACTGTCCTCTACCTGACACAATATCCCAGAAGATAAAAGATCAGTATCTCTTATTCTCAGAGTTTCCAATAAACAACTTTAAAACTGTCTTCTGAAATGCCTCATGATGCTCCCCTATAATCAGAGCACAGACTGACAGGAATACGGCAAGGAGCAGTGATGAACTTGTTGAAACAAGCATCACTGTTCTTCTGACAGCTCAAATCTCCTTATCTTGTTTACAAGCTCAAATCTCCTTATCTTGTTTACAGCTTTTTATTGAGTTCTTAGATGCTAATTTGAGGTGAAAAAACTTACTTCTGTTCCTCCATCTTTGAAGGTGTCGCTGTACGTACTGTCAGGAGTACTGCGCTGGTCATCTTTGAGATAATTTGTATGGGGAGCAATGTTGGACACTTCGTATGGTTCAAAGATAACCCCTCGGTGCTCCTCATTTTCTCCTCTTGCATAGTGTGCTTGTGGGGTCATAAAAACAGGGGTGAACTCCTCTGCTTTAACCACAGTCACTGCAGTCCCTGTGATGGGCGTCGAGCTCCCAGACACATTTGTGTTGTATTCCCTTTTGGATGACTCCAAAGGATCTTGGTTCAAGGAAAGGTTAACCGGCACCGTCTTCAGGACTTGCACGCGGTTCTCTCCCCCACTTAAATTACTCTGAGCTTCCGTGGTATTAAGACAATTTCTGTGAGACAAAACCGAAAAATGTTATGAACTGTCCTGATAAGAGTAAATCTTCTCCTTAAATAGCTTAATGTTCTTAGATGGCAGGGAAGGAGATCTTTCAACTCTGATAAACCACTGCCATAAGAAGTAGTACATTAACAAATACTAGGCAAAAGACAACATGAGGCAAGCAGAGAGGTCCAGAGCTCTTTAACAGATAGGGAAAGATAGTACTTTTGATTTGACCTATAATTGGTATGACTTGTTACAATAAATTCTGGATATCCGAGGCTGCTTTTGCCTTGGCTTATAACTTCGATGCAAAATCAATCCACCAGTGCAACAGCCTTTAGGCACAAAATAAGCATAAAGAGTAAGGCAAGGTATGGATTGCTCACAGTGCGTAATTTGCATGTGAAACAGGCAGAATATCAACAGCAGAATTCATACATCAATGCGTGCTCTTTCAGGCTGTTGACAGGCCACGACTGTTTGTGTAACTCTGGTACCAATGCTCTTCTGAAAGAGCAAGCCCAGGAATCCCATTGTATCAGAGTAGATCAGTAACTCTAGCGGTTGCAAGGTAACCTCCAGCAGCATTCCCACATCTACCCGCAGCTGCTGTTGAAAGCAATCTGATTGCCAACAGTAGTTGCACTGACATAAAATTGTGAACTCGTAAAACTTTTAGTAGGTGTAACACACCGCTTTGTTTTCAACCCAGGAGATATGTTCTGACATTACAGTTCCTCTCTCTTGGCTTTCCACTGAAGGCCAGTTTTGTCAATCACACTCAAGTTAGGAATTTCTCTGGCGTTTGCAGCAGAAAAACTGGCCCTCAAGAAAAGTTTCATATTCTGTTTTGAAACAGTGAATTTATACTACTACCTATTTAAATTTCCACCTTACACAGCTAGTGGAGACCATCTAAGGCTGTCCCGAATTAGCTACATTGAAATAAACCTTGTGTAGCTTCCCTCCACTGTAATTTTACATGAAGATACCTTCCTATATGTAAAAACTTAGTTCTTTCTACATAAATACACAGTCTTTCTTGTCCACAAGTCTCAATAAAGGCAGGAGTCAGCTTCCTCTGACTCTTCAAGTCACTTTTAGCCTACAGAGGAGGGCTGAAAACTGCAAGGAGTGACAAAAACATTTTGAGTGAATGATTTTAAGAGAGTTACTTTATTTTCTTCTGGGCAGACCCTAAGTTATGTTAAATAAAACTGTATAAATCAGGTTACTGAGGCCAAACTACCTTTTTGCTCTAGAAGAAGAAAATTGAAAGAAAAGCAGCCAATAGCCAACTGTCAATATAATCTGGTTTTACTAATCTCAGCAGCAGTAAAACAACAAAACTAAACACAAACAAATCATTAAACTTTCTGCTACTTTGCAAATTGCATGTTTAATAATATTCAATTTTTCTAATAAATTAAAAGTAAAAAGGAGTAAAGTTTGCTTCCCAAAACAGTCTTCATTCTTTTATCTTTTGGAAGAAAACCATAAACCCTCAGGCTATCATAGTTCCTTCAGTTCACAACTGATCAACACTGTTAGTAGCTGGGTGTATGATTTTGAATAATACTGTACCTTTTATCTTGGTCTTCTTGATTATCACTCACTTTGTTAACAGACAACAGCCTTTTATCTCTGGGAACCTGAGAACAACACCAGGCATGGGGTCAGGTAAATGCAACTGTCAGGTATTTGCAGCTTCAGACTGCTCTACTGCAACAACTAGAAAAATGTAACCCTATCAGTGTTGTCTAGTTCACAGATGCCAGGAGCTGTTTTTCTTTGGGAGACTGATTGTGAACAGAAAGATAATTTCCAAAGGGTAAAAATGTAGGGACTGTTTTCTTTTCTAGGTCTTGGGCACACAAATCTGGAGCAAAGCACTCTTCTATATGTCCTTATCTTTGGAATATCAAGCCAGGTCAAGCTATCTCAAAATCAAAGCTTCTATTCCCAAACACGCACACACACACACACACATGCTTTTCACTAAATAATAAAAGATGAGAAGGAAGACATGATGCTTTGATGAGCACTGCATGGAGACCTTTTCAGCTCAGAGGAAAAAGGGGTTTCAGTTAAACCACCAGCACCAGCTAAATCCTCCTGTTATAGAGCAGTCTGCAGAGTGCAGGACTCGTAACCAGGGGAAGGCTGTGGATCCTTCCCTTTCCTAGCATGGGGACAAGTCAGGGCATGCTGGCATGTCATCAGAGGACATCAACTTCTGCTTTGCTGAGTGCATCAACAGCCATGAGAAGTAAAAATCCAGTCAAATCTGTCTCCTCGATAGACTCAAAACTGATACCAAAAGTGACTTAAAAGATTTGTTTTCCCACCTACCGGCTTCCTGACACCAGCATAGATATGAAATCACCAAGGGCATAGTTGCTGCCATGACTGTATTTTTCTTTTCTTGCTGAACCAGCAATTTGGGAGCTAGAACTTTTAATCTATCTTTTACAAAAGAAGGTATATCCACTCTGTCACAGCAGTTTACTCAGGATTAAAGAGCAAAAAATAGACCTAAGAATGGGCTAAAGCTGTGCCTTTTATCTTTAAATACTTCAAAGAAATATCAGGAAAATATCTGAATTTAGAGGAAAAACAATACTACAGTGCACTACAGTAGCCAAGGTTAACATCAGCTACATCTGCAAGACAGCAGCAGAGTCACAGAGTGCTAGCGAGAGCCTTTCCTTCTCTTAGGGACATCCTCTCTCCCTATTAAGCGTCCTGTTCGTTAAAAAACCTCTTTTACAAATTTTAGAAGTGGGATCCAGTTAGCACATGTTGATACCCCTGTTAAGATCATATATTTATCCCTGAAGGAGGGTTTATGTTTAGGTAAATATCACTACAAGAAAAAGGAGAAGGAAAGAAAAAAAAAAAAAACCAAACCCAAACGGTTAAGTTCAAATAATTCCTATTGACTGGAAAAAGTACTTCAAAAAAATTACCCAGCATGTCAGAACAAATGAGCCAGATGATAAATAAGGGCAATTCGAGAGAGTCTTGTGCACTGGAAGTCCTCCTCTACACTTCCACATTACAGCACAGAGGTTTAAGTTAGGTTTTAAGTTCCTGTTTGAGAGCATCAACACGAGTTATCCTTTTCTCCCAGTTTAAGACAGCAATAGTTATGACTGAATGCTCGAAATGGCTTTGAGATTAACACAGCTTATTCCATCTGAACCCCAAGTCTTTTGCAACTGCCTGGAACAAGGAACAGACATGCCTCTTAGAACATAGTTTTGAGAAGGAAAAGGGCTGTTCTCTGGTTTTATTTAAAAAATCCAGCAGATTAATGAACTCCTACATGCAAAGTTATTACTAAGACAGAAGCCAACACTGCAGATGCTCATACACATCCCGAATTTTACAAATCCGCATTAACTTCACAGACTCTGGCACTGTGGTAACTCTGTCAAGTAGAAAAAAGGATCTTTCTTCTTTCTCATTGGGAAAAGCTTTTCTCTGCGGACACCACCACACAAAAGCAAGGAACATCTCTTGAAATATAATCAGTAAAGAAATTAAAACAATATTTAACCATAAGGTTAGTATATAGCAACTTGCCTACAACCCCTTCTCCTGAACATTCATTTAATGATTGTAGTAGAGACTAAAAAGAGCAGCCCATTCTCTAAAAGTATTTATACTAATAAATACTAAAAGCGAAGGGTTTTAATTTTAGATTTCCATTCCTGCTGCTTCTTCACGAATTACAAGAGGAGCTGGCATTGTTCTGCTGGCTTTCACGGAAGATCATCTGTCCAATGCAGGCACAGGTGGCTTCAAGAGTACTGAGACAGTTTAAGTGAAATGAACAATTTCATACTTCAGTGCTTGGTAGGCAACACTGAGTCCATTTGCAGAGTACAAAGGGGTCAGCCTGGGTTTCAGAGTGAAATTTCTGCATTACACAGAGGTGCACCCTGTAGGACTCTCCTCTGATTTCAGCAGAAATCTCGAACATAGCTCTACTTAAACACTATGAAATACGAAAAGGAAAGGTGGTATCAAAATGGTAGGTAAAGCCCTGGGCTTAGAACCTGACATAAACTGAAACCGTGTGTCAGTGCTTCCCCTGTTAATTGACTTAGATCTCTGACTCTGTGTCCAGCTCCGTTTCTGTCCTCCACCTTTCTATTTACACTGCAAACTTCCAGTGCAAGGGCTAGACCTCACTGTATGTTTGTATACAGCCTACTGCAATCATTATACAAATAAAAATAACATGGGAAACTGTCAGATGAGAGATACTCCAGTTAAAGAGAAAACTAAAACATGTATGCAATTAAACAGAAAAGCAGACAAACCTACAGATGGACAAGGCCTCCTCTTTTCTACTTCTAAAAGACTACTGCAAGTATCTGGGCGCAAATAAAAAGGGGGCTTGTTCATCCAATGCTCTTGCAAGGGAAGAGGAAGAGCACTATGCTCAAAAAGAAATCATGGTTGCAAATTTAATACAGGAATACTGATTTTTTCTCTCCAGAAATAAACACATCAAAGCAGCCTCAGACAGGCTTCCCCTAAAATGGAACGGGTGCTTCATACAAGTATCAGAGAGAAAACAAGATGCAGTAACTTCTGCCTTTGAAAACTGGCTCTTTTGATGCCTCTTAGAGCGGTCCCCTGCTAGTGCAGCAGGGAGGAATAACGATGGAGTTACCTACTTTATAATAGTCATACAATAGGCCAAGAGCAGCAGCACTGTCCTCATCACCATTTATGCTCATCATAGCCTTGGTAGCTGCTGTTAGGGGATTCTCCAAATACGACTTCCAGGCTTCATCTTCGCTGGTGTAGGCTCGTCTGGTGTTGAATGAAGTGTCATTTGGCACTAAGGCCACAAGTCGCTTGTTACTGCATAGACAGGAAGAATAAAATGGTGATCCAGAAGGGATTACTTTATTCACAAGGCATGTTAAAGAACATCACACAGCTCAATGAAAGTGATATTATGACATCAAGCAAGCATCTCTGTATTAAACTTGGTGACATAAATATTTACCAGTATTAGGTATCTTCAGTACTTAACAAAAAAAAATTAAATGTGTGCAGATCTTGTGATAATCACGCAAATGTATTTTCCTAATATACAGATAGAGCTATCAAAATATTTTAAAACTATTTGGAAAAAAAGGAAGTAACAATATAAGAACACTTTGCCCCAGTGTTTTTCCTAGATGTACATTTGATTAGGGAAAAATACATTTAACTGAAATCAGTTATAACAAGAAGACATGAATGAAAAAAAAGTATGTAATACTAATCTAGTGTTCACCTAAACCAAGTGTAGTTCAGTATTTAACAACAGTATTTAATAAGGGTACACCTTATAATTGAGCTATTCTCTGCTTTTGGAATGCCATTTGTCCATAATTTCAGAGATGTTTTCTGTAACAGCACATGAGCAATGGGTCCAGCGGATGGAGCAGAAGTTGTCAACATATTTGGTCTCAATTCCCACTTTATCACTCACCACATCTAGTTACAGACCCATGGCAATGCACACAAGACCATTAGTAAGGGGGATTTGCAGCAGAGCAGTTTCCTCCAGCCTGAAAGTGGTACAAACTGACCAGTGCCTGTGTATATCACGGGAGAGGCTGGTGTACCACAGCTATGGCTGAAATTTCCGGTATAACGGAAACATAAATGAAGATAATAGTACGTGCTTTTGTAAAATGTTCAATAAACTGATGGATAAAAGAGCTAGGGGGAAAAAAAAAGTAGCATTCCTATTACACAAGATAGTAGGCAAACAGATTAGGCAGGGAAATAGTGGAGCGAGGGGTGTGCTGCTTGTTTGTTGCAGGACCACTGTCAAGAATTATGGCTCAAGTTACAAGGATCACAATAAAAATTTTAACACATTACACTTTACAAATTTGAAAGCTGCAAAGATAGTGGAATAACTGAATATACTAACTTAACTGATGAAACTAGCAGTTATTGCCGGTGACCTTCACAAAACATTTCTTGCTATCTTCTGCATAAAAACTGTTCATAATTCAGTCTCCTCTTTTTGCTCTCCCCTACCTGCAGCGGTGCCAGCTCCACAGACCTAACCCAACCAACTGCCGCTGTTGCACAGAGAGCGGCATTCAATCACTGTGCAACCGAGCCTTTTATTTAATTTCAGAAACAGGATTTGATAAAAGCACAACTGAACCCACGCGGTAAATGCTCTCGCTCTCGGATGCCAGGAACGTGTCTTGCCTGCAGCCCCCAAGCCGCAGTGACCGGCAGGCTGGGGCTTCGCCCGGGGCTCCGCTGCTGCCTGAGCGCAACCTGAAAAATTCATGCTCCGGTGTTTAAGGAAGAGAAGGGGGATGGTGGAGATTATCATCTCTATGGTACAGAGCACTGTTTACAAGTTTCTTTTTTTAATGAAAAACAAAATAATCCATCTGGTACACAGAGCACAGTTTTATGAGCTCTGTGGGGGAAGAGAGCATTTCATAGCTTTGTATCACAATTATGGTTCAGATTATACTTTCCTTTCATCTAAAATATCAGCCAACAATTACAGTTCAGATTATATTTTCCTTTCATCTAAAATATCTGGATTTTTAGAGGCTTGCTTTCTTTTCCGAGGGCCTTTCTTTCTGCCTGGCCTTTTGCTGTCTTTTCTAAAGATTTCTGTCCTTCTTGTTACCACATACACATTTGTGTTGTTACAGGTTTGCTTCAGCAAGCAAAGCTGAAGCATAAATTAGGAGCCCAAGGAAAGACAGAGAGAACTGCTAGGTCCGCTTGCCTTTTCAATACCTTATTGTTAGCGACTCGAATCAGATCTGCAGCAGCCCCGCTGTTTGTGCCAGAGGTAGCTGAGGGCCTGTTCCCACCCTGGAGTAGCCAATTCTCCCTGGCTCAGAGGCAATTATTCCAGGCAAGGATTCTCCTTTCCTCAACAAAGCTCCCCTTCAGCTAAACCCGGGCTGTTTCACTGCATGGGCGGCTGCCCATTGCAACGCACAGAATACCGCTCGCTCTCCTTCCTGTAGCAATCTTCCCTTACAATCAATAACTGCCTTTTGTTCCTCGGAGCGCTCATAGCCAGGCGATAGTCATAACTGATTTATGAGCACTACAGGCAGACTGAAAGATGCCCTTTAAAAACACGCCTTTGAAGAGCTGGGCTGTGCTTGTCTGCAGAAACTCTGCTGCTCTAACTTAGTCAAGACAATCTTAAAGCAATGAAGAGAGTGCTGTCCCTCAGAGGTGGTGTATATAACTGTGTTGGGGAGAAGCTAAAGTAAAGGGGATGAATGCTCTAGAACAGCCGCTCAGTAAGTAAACAGTTGGGATGCCTGGAAAGGCACAGGTTCATAGACTCCTCAGCATCTCCCCAGAGCACATTTTCTCTAAAACCCAGGTTTTCACATTTAAAAACTAAATATCCATCTCCTCTGGCTCGAGACATGGTCTGCAGCATAATCAACCGACACACTCATTGTGTTTACTCTGCAAACAGACTGAAACAATAGCACTAAGAAAAATAAAAAACTTCCTCATCACCCCCATCCCTGTAATCAGCTCTGTGGGAGGTTAATGGTCAGACCTAATTATCATGATTTAACATCGTCACTCATTTCAGAGATTATATCCAAAGCAGTCAGCCAAAACAACTGCGCTCCCTTTAAGAAAACTTCTCTACTAATTAAGGTCGTTTGGATGGGAGGGAGGGTTCCTCTTAAGAAACGAGACTTGTGTGTGCACACACATTCCCTTTCCTTTTCCATGACTGCTGAACCTCCTGGACAATTTCAGCCAAATGTGACTGAAAGAGGGGTAGCCAAGTCCCCTGTAACCAGAGGAGATAAGCACTTTACATTTTAATACATGCCAAGAAAACCCAACCCCCTGAGCGAGGCTCCACACAGGTAAGCTCCCCTGGTCCCACCAGGCACCCTTTTCATGCTGGGGCACCCCCAGCTGTTCCAGCTGTGTAATGGATGACAGCAGGCAGCTGCTCAGAGGAGTGACTCTGGTGGCACCTGGGCCACGGGGAAGATAAAGGGTGACACCTACAAGAAACCTAAGAGCGTTCCCACAGGAGAGAGCTGCTCTGAACACCCCACCTGTGAGAAAAGCCTCAGTTTGAGCCTGCAATTAGCAACACATCTACAAATCTTATCAAAAGCTGCAAACCCATCAGTGACCACAGTCACGGAGAACTACTCACTTAAGGAAGGAAGACGGGTCAAGGTTGCAAGTGGAAGACTCCCATTCAACCCGGCCAGCAATATCAGCAAATATCCGCTGTAGCCCCAGGCACATCTTCTAAAACAGCCTGCCAAGGAGCAGAGAACAAGCCCAACCCTGATCGTGGCCCATTCCTCACTCGGGCTAGCCCACCACCCCTCCACCTCCGAACACAGCTAGAAGGGACATGCCCCTACAAGCTGAAAGCACACCATTATTTTACCATGGAGATACAGCTTAACAATTGAGGATGCTTTGTGCCTAAAAAAAGTACATGTTTCCTTTCAAGCTATCAGTTGATCTTCTAATGAATGCAAAATGTTTCAATTGTTTTATGTTAAATAGTAGTAGGTGGTTATGTATCTTAATTTATAGGTGTGTGAGGATGAAAGATATTTTCTGAGGAATGGTCTAGCTTAGGAGCTAGATTCCCCTGACACTTGAGTGTTTATGTCAAGACTAAACTTCAGATGGCCTTTATTTTGCAAAATCTTTCCCCCCCCACCAACTGTTTAGTAGAGATTTTCTTGTTTGTACCATCTTACATGATTTGTGTGCTTTCCTCTAAGAAGAGATATACATAACTTTTCCAGATTTATAGTTACGGTGATTTCTGCATCTGGTGAACTAATATTTTTGAACTCATTTTAAAATTAAGATTATGGAATTTTATAAAACCCTACACAAGTGTAGTTTATAAAGAGAGATGTCAAAAACTGTGCTCATTTCATTTCAGTTACTGCAGTACAACAACGTAAGTTGGAGAGGTACATTGTACTTAATGTCAATAAATTAGCTGAATGGAAAGGGCTGGCCTTTCAAGCTCTTCAGATTAGAGATAATGAACTTTCAACAGCCAGCACTTGAGGCTATAAAATCCTACTACAGGCAAATTCTCACCCGACTTGATGCAATTTGTGAATTAGCTTACACAGAATCAGAAATGCCCATTAACACATTCATGAACAATGGTGAAAGGCTGCAGCTTTGTGACCAGAGCTTGCTTTTTATTCAGAAACAAGATGTCCTGCCTGCCACTGTCTCTCAGCCAACTCTGATGCTCAAGAACTTTCTGTTTTGCAAAGTTCATGCAGTCCTCAACCTCTTCGCTAAATTTGCCATTGAACATAAAGCAGACCGATGCAGCCATGCTGCATCAAGTACAGCTGCATCCTACGCCATCATATGCTCAGCATTACATCCTGATCCGGTTGGTGCTAGTGGGGAAGAAAGTCTCATCCTGCCTGCCCCTCAACTTTTGCTTTGCCCAGGAAATTCATCCCTGAAACAAAGAGACCATTAAAAACACCAAGGTGGGCACCCAGCCCAATTATTTCCCAAGGTTTTTTTTTAATTGCTTTTTTGGACATTATTATTTGTTCTTTCAACAAACTTAAAGAAAACCAAATAAATTGTAAGATTTGAGGTGCTCCATGCATATCCCTGCAGACGACTTTGCCCCCTGATGATGCATTAGGGCTCCCCCTCCCTGCAAAGGCTAGGTGCCAGATGGGAACACAGCAAGCAATGTGCATAAGGCAGCAGGAAAATGGGAGGAATCCCTGTTCCCAGGTTTCAGCCCAGGCCTGAGCCTGCCTGTTCTTATGCCTGTGAGACAGGAGCGCCAAGCACATCTACACAGCATCCTCTGAGAACTGTCCCTTGAGGAGAGGAGATAGGAGGCTTTGGTCCATACAGCTGTTATAAAGCACACAGAAATTTTAGCACTAAATGACTGGAAAAGGCAAGACTCACGTCATCCTGGCTCCCAGCCCAGGACATCAAGGCCACAGGATATTTATCATAAGCTCCTTTTTTGTCAGATGATAAGAAAGTGTGCAGGGCAACTGTCTGCAATTGGGAAACCCTGGGAGAAATACAAACCCTCAACCAAGATGCTAGCCAAAGGGACTACTTTTTATATTGCATACAGACACGCACCACACACCACGTTGCATCCTGGGTTTCTGATCCCTTAACTCTCCAGATCAGAGACCTGGCTGAAGTATGCTGTGACTCAGTGTGCTATGGGAAGAACACCTGCCTGCTTAGTCTTTCCTCCAGTGCAAAGTAAGAAATGGGGAATTTCAAGAACGCCCATCTGGTATGACAGAACGTATAGGAGCATGCTCCAGCCACATCCAAGAGTTGGAAAAAGAGCTGAAGCTCCCACTTCAGTTTTGACATAGCTAAGGAGGGCAGAGTGTGATCATTTACAAGCGTTTCAGTAGCTCTAAAGCCCTGTCTAAATTTAGTTTACACTTACGCAAGTCTCAGTTCAGCTATAAGGCTACCATAAAACAGATTTAGAACAGATGTGCATATAATTTGTCTTACAACCAACATACATACATATGAATTGTATTGAATTTATCACTGGTTGGACTTGATGATCTTCAGGGTCTTTTCCAGCCTTAACAATTCTATGAATTCACAGGCACAAACTGAACTACTATGACTATTTAAAAGGCAGTTAAGGACAGATCCCACAGAAGCTTGGTAAGTTAACAAACTTTAGATTGCAGATCATAAATTTTTGTGCTCGTTATACAAAGAAGTATAAATCAAAGCTAGCTCTAGTGCTTGAAACTATTTTGTTTCAAAGATTCTAAGGTTAGCCCAAATTTACTACTCTCAGCATACTGCTTTGCCTAGACATCAAATAAAAAAATAAAACAACCAAAAAAACCCACATGGGTGACTCACTGCAAGTTTTGATTTATTTAGTTAAAAAAAAAAAGTTTAAACTGCTCAGGATTTATTGCCAAAAGTATAATTAAAAAGTCAGCAACATTGTTGTTTCAATTAGATAATAGTGTTCCGTTAAAACTACAAAGGAGCATAAATGTTTAACGAACAGGAAAATTATGGCCCATGTGTCTTGGTATTTTGTCTTTCATAGCCGACAATCAAATCGTTCCCAGAAGCATGAACAGGTCTCCAAAATGCACTTAGCCCAATCCAGTGAGCATATAAATATACAAATGACTTGAGAGTGAAGGAAAATCAAAGCATTTAGACCACCAGGAAAGCAGAAGATAAGATGCCCTCTGGCCCAGCCAGCAGTCCATACCATGGAAAAAACTCCCTGAGTAATTTTGCCTACTAATGAACACAGGTTTGGGACTCTTGCAATTTTGGGACAATTATTCTTTTTGAGCACAAGACAAATCTGAACAAGACTGAACACGTTAAATGAGTGAAAGAAATTATTTTACCTTTACAAAACACTCTGAGAGGAAGTAAAATAATATATTGACAGCAGAAAGAGCAAACAGCAAAACAGACTAGTTCAACAATTAGATGCCTACTAGAAGTTTTGTTTTTACTCAGAACCAAAACAACTTGAGCATGTAATAGTGATTAAAAAGATTAGAACAAATAGGTGATACATTAACATTGACAAAAAAATATTATTAAGTATGTCAAAGTGGAGGTACAAAAAAGAAATCTGACACAAGGATTAAATGCATATAGCAAATGCCTACTGAGGACTAGTTCAAGTAGGCAACTACTCATCCTGAGACAGACTTTTTATACCTAAGATTTCGGAGACTTTTTTTGCTTCGCTTTTAGTTAAATATTATTTCTACCAGACAATCTTTTTTTATTAGTGCACTAAGTAGCCTGTTAACTTTTTTGTTAAACCAAGCAGAAAACAGTCAAAAAAAGGCAGGTTTCAGCATATTTGTAAAAAAAAAAAAAAAAAAAACCACTGACATCTCAAAAAAATGAGGATACTCCGGAGCTCACATTACTGCAGTAGCTAACAGAGTTGATCAGAATTAGCAATTACTTAGCAGCTTTGGATGAGGACATGGTGTTTTGCTAGTAAGTGTACTTCCAGCATGCGTAGCTCCCAAGGTTGTTCTAGCTGACTTGAAGCAGCCAGCAGTAGGCTTTAAAATTAAAAACAGGTCATGACAAGGCTTCCCAGACCTGCTGCAGTTTAACCTGACCCTTGACCCTGTGGCCCTTGTCATTCATTGCTTCCACGGAGTTAATGGAAATAGAATAGTTACTGCACTGATAGCACTGATGGCTGTTTTTTCAGAATATGAAATCTTTTACACAGTCAGAAAGAAAACATTAATTCAACAACTGAGCAATCCTGGGAGTCAAGATTTCCCACAAATATTAAAAAAAAAAGCACACAAAACTAAAAATATACTCTAAAGAACAACGAAATCACAGAATTATGGAAGGTGCCATTATCTCCCACTATTAGGAAAATTAACAAATCTACAGATATACGTAATCTTCGAGGCTGGAGACATATTCTTAAGCTACAGGTATGTTGCAATATTTGACTTCTCCACAGTTCACGTGCACTTAATATGGTTTCCTTGGTTAAATATTTCCTAAGCAACAGTTCTCTTCTTTATGAAGTTGGTACTATCAAATAACTGTCCTGTAGTGTACACTGTCCTATAATAGTGTCCTATAATAGGACAGTATACTGGTAGACTAGGATGTCTGAACTAATTACTTATCTTTTAATTAGCTACTACTGTCCTAATCACTGATTAAAAAGCTAATGAAGATTCATCCCAGGATGAATTCCTAGATCAGCATTTGAAAGTACGTATGTGTGTGTGTGTGTGTGTACAAAAATGGGCAGCTTAATTGGCTGCTCCATAATCATGGGAAAAAAAAAACATTTAAGGTAACCATCAATGGTCTGCACTGAATTAATATTTGTGAAAATATTTGACAACCAATGTCAACCAATGTAATATCATTTCCCCTTCAGATGTCCCTACCAGAACGAGAATGATGATGTCCCTGATGACCCTTCCACAGGGAAGAGGTTGTGTGATCATTACAATCAAGTAAGTGACCTGGGAAAATCCCATCCCTCCTGTTGTGCTTTGATTTTCAGTCTGGTCTCAGACTTCAGCACCAGACAGACAGCAGTGTTACAGCAAGACGTAACCATTTGACACCCTTACTCCTCTCAGTTAAGCTTATGGTTGTAAATTCTATGAGGGTCTGCACACTGACTTTCCACCTTCCTTGCACAGAGATGGTTTTCTGGGGAACATCCACAACAGCATGTCTGACATTTGAAAAGTGCAAGCACTAAACACCTCTAATTCCTGTTTCTCCATTCATTCCCGGATGAGTAACACTTTGGAAAATTAATCTCAATGGATGCCCTATCCAGACACTCAGCAGTGGGGAAAAAAATAATTGAGTAGTCTGTGACCTAATTGCCACTCAACATCTGCTGATGGGAAACATGTTTGGCCCGCAAAGAAAAAATTAAGAACAATTCACAGAATCACATTGTAAACCATAAATGCCCTTTGTTGTTATAGTACTAGATGCTTAAGTTAAATATTATGAAGGCACATACATCTACATCTACACACTGAGGAAGAAATAGGAAACCAGGGCAAAATTACTCTGTGCAGAGTCCAAGATCAACTTCTGCCACAGACACTACCAAGTAGCAAGCTGGACGTGAACACGCCTCCACTGACACACGGGAGCAGGTCTGAACCCATTCCCACCTCCAGGCTCGCTCTCCCCTCGGTTATTTACCCACAAGCACATGCTCAGCTGCAGACCCAAGCTGCCCCAAGTCCTCCTTAATGTGGTCAGTCCGAGCATGCCCCAGCCCTGCCTACCTGGTGTCCCAAGTAGCTCTTGCACATACTGGGGGTGTTGGGAGCCTGACCAGCCTGACTGACCGGCAGTGATGCGGCTGGCCGGCTAGCAGGAGAGCCACAGGGACCAGCACACTCGGGCCTGCTATCGAGCCTGCTCTTCGTGCAACTGCAGTCCCAGCCTAAGTGGGACTCGCAACTTTACACAATGCGAGGAGCAGCAGGGACACAACTGTGGCATTTACCAGGCAGATCCCACATGGTTGTGCAATTGCTGCTCCTCATTCACAGGAGCACTGGCAATCTCTAAAACCCTGTTAAGTCTCACAAGTATCGAGGTGACCAATCAGCTTCACTAATCCACTAGAGCCATTAATCTGGAGTTCTGTGGTGACAATTTTTTTCTGTATACTACAGTAACAACTTTTTGGCCTATAAATGCAGAAGTGAACCCTGGAATCATCTTTACATCCTGCAAAGGGGATGCTCCCTCCTCCCTGCCCTATGCCCCCCGGCCTCCGTTCAATCCCCAGGGTCCCCTCGTGATGGCTCTGGAAATTGGATGGTAACAGAAGCAGCTGCATGGACCTCCAAAACGTTCACAAGAGAGGCAGCGACACACATTACCTTCTGCAGAGGTTCTAGTTTGAGCAGTTCTGTCTTTAACACCTGCCGTTTGCTTGCACCCCCTCTGCATATGAAGAACCCAGACTGATGAAAAATGGATTTTAAAAATAACTTCCAAGAGGAGATCAGGCTACTCTCAACCCAACACTCCCCTGAACCAGTTCTCTAGCTGCACAAACAGCTCTACTGAGACAGCTGAGAGGGTGGAATGGAGGCAGGAACAAGCGGCCACAGCCTGCTTAAGTCAGTAGTACCTCTGAAAAACGCGTGTGAAATCATGCCTTATCTCTTCTGACGATAGGAGTTTGTGGAAACAAGCAGACAAGACCCAGCTTCGGCAGAAAGACTAAAGGGAAAGACAGGGAGATATGCACACTATCTTAAGGATAATCTCCCCTTCCAAAGCTCCTCAGTTAGCACTAGAATCAAACGACTTGTTCTTTAGCATGTTCACCTGACTGTCCACCTTCCTCCCTTAAAGCTGATGGGGCAGGTAGCACTACAGCCCTCCTGTCCCTGCTCCTCCCTCCAAAGCCGGACACTGCAGGCAACCCTGTGGAGCCGTTGTGCGGCGGGATGTACCACCTCTCCAGAAAACCTGGCAAATCCCACTGAAGGATGAGACAGGAATATATTTTTCCACGCTTTCTATATCCCCTCAGCTGCTTAGTCCTCTACATCAGCACTTTACTAGCACAAACCCCACAAAAACATGTCCAATGACACTGACAAATTAACTGACCTCAAAATAATGAGCTTCCCTCTCCAGTCTTGCCTGTAGGGAAGATCTGTTTTTAAGTAAAAGAAAGGCCATGTGCAAGAGAATGATGTCGTACTCTTTGGATTAGGTTTTAATTGGATATAATTAGAGCCTACAAAAAGAAAAAAAAACCAAAACAACAAAACAAAAAAACCCTTCCCATGCAAACTCCCCCCACCAGTCTAATATCTCATTCCACCTGGTCATCTCTTCTGAAAACAAATGTATTTGTCTTCTCACGTTACACTTGTGTGTAGAGAGCCCAGGGGATTTCTTTACTTTTTTATTTCCTTTTCAAACCCTTACCTACCACCTATGAATGTTCTAAACACCTTAACCAGAAACAGATCACAGGCATACCTGCAACAGGGGAAGTGCTGTTACTTGAGGGTACGTGCTCTGCAATGCTCTTACGTTCCTCACAGTGGTAACAGCAGCAGCACTACACAGAGCAGGGGATGAAGGGCATTAATGCTCCAGTCTCAGTAGTTTACACCTATGCCATACTGTTCCTGTTGGGAAGGAAGGATAGTCCTGTAGCTTAGTAACACCCTAGACCCAGAGGGGAACCACTTTTGCCTTACTTTCTATAGTCTTACGAGTTAGGTTTCCACTGCACTTCAGCTTCAAAGCTGACTGTGGTACAAAGTTGCTCCTTCTCCCCCGCTCCCATATTCCCCTCCCACTCCCGTTAACTGCGCTTGATCTGCTACAGCCTGGTTTCTGACCCTTTGCTGAAACTACCGGCAACTAGGCTGGGCCAGGGAGTAATGCAGTTCTGCAACTGCCCATCCATTGCTTTGGGATGCCCTCGATCACTGCTTCTTGTCAGCTCTCAGCTCTTTTGCAGTTCATCTGGTTCCCCTCCCAACCCAATGACTGCTCTTCCAGCTGCTCCTCCCCGCCTCACCGGCATCCCTCAGGGCTCTGTCCTTATTCCCCTCTTTGCACTTAAAACATTTACTGCTCTTATCTGGCCACCTAAGGCATTAGTTCCCATCCCCGCTCAGATGAACTCCAAAACTCCACTGTTCCCAACTCCTACCACAACCAGTTCAATTTCACATCAGTAACTACCTTCGCACTATCCCACTGTCAGCTGATGTTTGAAAAGGCCAGAACTGAAATTATTTTTTTAATCATTCTCCTCTGAACCGTCCCATCTCTTCCCTATCAGGGCAGCCAACCCTGCTGTTTTCTTTTGTCAGATAACCTGTTTCTTTCACTCCTTGACAGGCAGGCTGTCACCGAGCCTCTCTCAGACCCATGTCTCCAACACCAGGCTCCTCCTCTCTACCTCCTTTGCCACAAAGGCTCCTGGGGAGCCCAACAAGGGCTGGCATCTGAGCAGCACCAAGCCTAGCCGAGATTACACTCGTGACTGGGGCGCTCCTGCCTGCGCCAGAGCAGCAGTAAAACAAAACTGCCGTCTCCTGCTCGGCCTCGGCCATCTCCCGCCCTCCATCTTCCCTGCCCCGTTACTCTCCCCAGCCGCCTCCTGCAGAAACACTAATAACCCGAGCAGGTAAAATGGCCTTCCCGCCTGGCTGCCTCACGGCGGCTCCTGGGCGCCGCACAGCAGCAGGCCGCCGCCGCCACGCTCCCAGCCAGGCCCCGGCCCTCAGGCCAAGCCGCCTGGCCGCCATGGCGGTTAGACGGACACCGGCGGCACCCCACGGCGCACCGGGGCGGGCAGGGAAGGGGGGAAATGAGAACGAGCCCCGGGTTTGGGCCGATCGGCAGGAAGCGCTGATGGAGCCGGACACACGCTGGGGTGGCAGGCGGAGAGCAAGCCGCGGCCTGCGGGCCGCACGACAGCTCCCGGCGCCTCTCCCCGCCCCGGGACAGGCCCCGCTCCCGCCGCTGGCTCCGTCGCGGTCCTGCTGCGTGCCCCGGCGGGGGCCGGCACCACGGCCGGCGCCTCCGGAAGGCACGGGGGGCTCTCCACCGCCGCTCTTCCCCCGGCCTCGCCCGCCTCGGGGCCGGCTGCTCCGCACGCCTCGCTGCCGCCAGGCCCGGGCCGGGTGGCCGCGGCCTGCGGCCCCCGCCGCCGTGCGCCCGCCCGGGCGGGAGAAGGGCTGCGGCGGGCCCGGGACCGGCGGGAGCGGGCGGCTTCCACCTCCTCCTGCGGCGCCGCTACTGGAAAAGTTACTTTTTAACCCCGGGCGGAGGCGCCGGTCCCCGGGCAGCCGCGGGCCCGCCGGGAAAACAAGGTCAGGGCGGCGAGGCTGAAGGCGCCGCACGCAGCGGCTGGGGAGCAGCGGGGCAGGGCCGGGGCCCTTCCTCCCGCCGGACGGGCCCGGGGCGCCGCCGGCCCCCTGCCCTGCCCTGCCCGCCCGCAGCGACGGGAGGAAGATGGCCGGGGCCGGCCCGGGATAAAAGCCCTTTGTTGCGCTAACACAAAAGCCAAGAAGCACTTTTCGTCCGGGGCCTTCGGCGGGCGGAGGCCGCTCCGCTCTTCTAGGGCGAGGAGAGCTCCCTACCGAAAAGCGACCCTCGAGGTGAGAGGTTGAAAAAAAAAAGAGGAGAAAAAAAAAACTGAACTAAAAGGGGAATTAAAAAAAAATAAATCGCGAAGCCCCACAACCAGATGGGAAGCGAGGCGGGGGGCGGCGAGCCGCAGCCTTGTCCTCGGGCGCTCTGGGAGTTCTCTGCCGCCCGGTCCGGCGTGGCTTTCGGAGGGAGAAGCGCCGTCCCGGGCAGGCCGGCCTCCGCCACCGGAGCGGGGGGCAGAACCAGCCAGACGGGCCGGCCGGCCCCGCGCAGCGGGAGCAGCGGCGTGCCTGCGATCACTTACTTGTCCGTCTCTTGTGACATGTTTGATCCAATGAACTCTCTCCCCTTTTCCCGGTGCCTCCGTCTCCCTGGCGGAACTGGACTTTCAGGTCTGTGCAGGTGAAGGTGTGTGTGAACGCCCGGGACGGCAGAACCAGAGCTACTGGTAATTCTGCTTTCCTTCCCCCCCTCTCCCGGCTCCGCAGCCAGCCGCCGAGGTAGGACAGGTAGAGCCCCCTCCCCCTGGCATGTGGGGAGCGGCGGGGCTGGGGCCGGGGCGCCGGCAGGCGAGGCTCGGCGGGCTCGGCGCGGCGCGGAGAGCGGCCGGGCCGGGCGCGCAGGTAACTTTCCCGAGCGGCGCTGGATTCTTTCACTAAAGGAGCGGGGCAGAGGGACGAGCCGCCCGCTGATTGGGCGGCGCGGGCCGGCAGGTGCGCTGCCATTGGAAGAGGCGCGCACAGGTAAGGCCGCCGCCGAGCTCCAGGTAACGCACCGAGCTCCCGCGCCGCGCCGGCGGGCCGCCGCCGGGGCCGCCGCTGAGGGGAAGAGGGGAGCCGGCGCTGAGGCGGCGGGCGGCTCCACCGTGAAACAGCCTCTCCCTTCCCCCGCCGCGGAGGGAGCGGGCCGGCCGCACCGAGGAGGCGAGGCGAGGCGAGGCGCGGCGAGGCGCAGGGCCGCTGGTGCCTCGCGCGGCGGCGGTTGGCCGTTGGCCGAGGCTGAGGAGAGGCCCCTGGCCTGTGGCGGGGCGCGACGGAGCGGGGCACCGCCGGGCTGCTGCTCAGCGAGCCGGCCGCGCCGCGGTCTGCCTGCCGCATGCACCGGGCCGGCGGCGGGAAGGAGTAGCCGTGCCCGCAGTCCCGGGGCTGCCGCCGCTGGCCTGTGGCAGTCGTTGGATGGTGCCCAGAGAGGCGTCGGCCTTCTCAGGACAGTTTCGTAGTTAGGCTTTTTGTTGGGTTTCAGGGCTTTTTTTTTTTTTTTTTTTTTTGGACCTTACCCACGGTTCGGACCGGCCAGGTTTGACGTTGGTGAATGTCTTGGTGCAGAAGGCAACTCACGGCAGAGGGATGAAGAGGTGCCAGGAGATGACAGCCACTGCGTGGGTCTGAGAGCTAACAGTCGAGCTGGGGGGCTGAAGAGGCTGTTTTGTCAGCGGGGGGAAGCTGGAGAGAAAATGGGAAAGCTGGAATGGGGTGTTTAGTGTTTATTGAGGAAGGCTCTTCTGTTATGCAGGGGCAAAGTGGCTAAGAGAGGACTGCGCCATCAAACTGTCAGTCACCCTTCAGTCCAGTACACCCTACTGTGTACTTTGCCCAAAGACCTAAGTGGGCTTACAAGGGACAGGATGGGGCTGTGTGGGCAGCAGCTTTGCCCCCGATGGGGAAGGGGAGGAAGAGGGCCTCTCCCCATGTTGGGGAAGTTTGAGAAGAGGTAGCAGAGAGACTTCCATCTGCTCTCACCCATTCTCAGTCCCCATTCCTCCACCAGAGACAGGTCAGGACCCCGCTAATTCTGCCTGCTACCACCTGTCCTGGAGACATCTTCCTATACTAGGCATCCAACTTGACTGCTGATAACCTTTGCTGTACAAATAGTGCTGTATGCGTAAAGAATGTACCGTTACGTGGGGTAGACCATTATATTACTTACTGATCTTTGCAAGAAGATTAGCTGAATGATGCCAGAGCCATCAAATTTATACTGTTTTAGGTGAAGGTATTTTCCATTTTCTACCTTTGATTTCACCTGACAGGGAAATGTAGTAGAAGGGATATTCACAGAAATATATATTTGTATAACCAATTATATATGTATACACATATATATATTAAAAAGCCATGTAGTACTGCGATCTGGGGCCTGATCATCTTCTTTCACCTACTCCTGCAGCTGAAATCAAACTTGACTCTCTAAAGTCTTTGGTATTATGGGATCGCAATCAGGCACAAATATCTATTACTGGGTCTCAGGCCTTATCTGTATTCATAATAACTAACCAAATTAAGCCAATTCAGTATAAATCAGATTTAAGTCAGCTTAAACATAGCCCCATGAAGATTTCTGTCACTTCAACTAAACAGAATTAGAAAAATACTTCAGCTAGATTAATGACGCTTTGATTGAGCACGAGATATTAGCCGTTCTCTTCCTCCATTCACCAGGCACAGGAAATAAACATTATTATACAATCTGTAAATCCAATCAGAAATTGCTAATGTGGCCTGGATTTTGAATAACAAATACTGGTATTGAACTTGTAGGCTGTTATTCATAACAATGCTTGTATGAATGATTTTGTATAATACATTTTGAGGAAGCCATAAGGCTTCGTAAAACGAAGCAGAGAAACGAGTAATTTATTCATTACAAATAATGCAGTCGTTTTGAATACAGAATTACTGTGTAATCTTGAAACAAGTTGAGCCTCTCAGGCACATTCCTGTGAGATACCGTGACTTGTTTTGGAGAAATAGTGGTAGAATGCTGTAACAGTTTAAGTTAGTGAAGCCCCCCCTGTTAACTGATGATAAGGTTTCTTTCCCAAATATTTGTTATGCTGAAAGAAACTTTGAGGCCTGAAAAGGTTACCTGTTTGAGCACCATCAATAGGATTAACGCCAATTTGGGTATCCTCTTTCTCTTTTTTAATTTTTCAATTATGAGAAACATTTGGATGTCATTTCCCCCCCCCCCTGTTTTTTCCTGTATGAAATGTATAGGAAGAAGGAGCGTAAGATCAATGATGAGCTCTTTTGAAAATGCCACCTTCCCCAAGGTAGAAATGCTGCTGATGTGTGATTTCACAAGAAAGAAAACTGCATTTGATGCCATCTGCAGTCCTGGACCAAACCCAAACTGTAACTCAAACTGAAATGGAGTTTGTTGTTCTAGTACTGGGTCAAATACAAAACTGCCTTTAGCAGCCTGTTCTCAGGAGAGATTCTCGTAGAATGAGGTAGTCGGAGACTGAATTACTGCTCACCGTCTTAGGTGGTGTTCCAAGGTCAAAGTCAGGAATAGAAGTGGAAAATGCAGTAATGAACTCTTGATTTGACGTTGTTGGAGATGACAACTGTTATTTAGTTGGGACTTGCTTAGATGGAAAAATACACCTTGAAAATTATTTTAACTAGGTAGGTAGGCATAGGGCTCATCATTTTCCGGGTGAGCCTTTTGCTTCAGACTGCAGACTGGAATCAAATTGAAAGCGTTGGAGTCCACCTCTAGCTGAGCAGGTCAAACAGGTCCTACCTAATCCAGCCTGATGCTCATTCTTCATGATCTACAAAATTATTATAAACTAATCTGTTAGTCATTGAAAAATCAGCTAATGTTATTTCTGGCCAGACCAGTCTCGCTTCCTGTAGAATAAAGGCTGTGTGGAGCAAAAATGAAATAGTCGTGCAATATGTTATTGAAGATCTAGGACTTGTCTTTGGAGTGTACAGGAAAAATTTAAAATAGTAAACTGCTGTTTTTCATACTGTGCTTGCTTCTTTGTGCCACAGCTGATTTTTTTTTTGTGGCGTTGTAAGGATTCAGTGTAGAATTCAACTGTCTAAAGCTTTACCTCATGTTTACACTGTGTACTCCATAGCAGCTAGCGTCAGTGTTGTTTGGACTTGCCAGCACTGGGTAAAGGAAATGGAGTGTACAAATAAGGCTTAACTAGGCTTACTAATTGCACTAAGTACCTAAAATATCTTTCAGAAAACTATTAAAAGAAGTCTATGCGATAAAAGATGTTAGAGAGATATTTATGTCAAAACAGTGTTGTAAAGCAGTTCAGTGAGAGAGCAGATGTTTGAAAACAACTGTTTTCAGTAGGCAAGGATTACCACATATTTTTATTTGTGTCTTTCTGTGTCATTGATGGCTGTTGATATAAAATGTGCTCTCTCACAGTAAGTTCAAAGACAACCACCTACTTACTAATTTTGTGATATGCAACATTTACTGTTAATCCTCCCCATAGCCTTTCCTTTGTAGTCGTCTTCTGTATGAAACTATTTACTGGAATTTGTGCAGACCTTGATCCTCAACTGACTTCAATGAAGCAGTCACGTACATCAAAATAAGTTTAACAGACTTCAGTGCAACCCTCCTATACCCCAAACAGATCTTTCTTATGCTTTAAGAATGAATTACTCTGCACTGTTAAATTCAAGAAAATAATTCTAAATAACGAAGACCCTGGTAACAGTTTGCTTCTAATGCTTCACAGTGAAACTACAACAGTCCTATCGGAATAGAAGATGCTGTGATTAATGGCAAGTACTCGTGGATTTCTGTCATGCTGCTTGGGAGCTGCAGTTCGTGCTCCCCAAACAGGTCTGCTGGGATACCTTTAGAAACCTCGGGCTCTGGGGTGCCTCCGCATCATGTATGACAGGAGCAGTTCAGCAGTGTGGAGCACCATGGAATATCGAGCATTTCCTGGCCACAGGGTAAGGTGTGGAGCCCAGCGTGGCACTTTCTATTTGAAATGCTGATTTGCATTTCTTTTAGATTCATCAAAGCAGTATGGAAACATGTAAGGAAAAAAGGAGGGGCTTTATTTATTTTTGTTTTGCTCATTATGAGTGTAGAATTCATGGTTCTGAAAGATGTCAAAGTTATGACTATCCCTTATATCTGCAATGCTGAACTTACGCAGTATGGCACACACAATGTTGTTTCAGCTTAAAACAGGAGAAGTCATTTTTAGTGATGAAAATAGCTCACAGCATGGAAATCCTTTCAGGATTGAGACAGCTAAGAAGGCAGCAAAGTCTGACAATAGATTGGAATATTAGGTTCATATTTGATTAGCAGACATTAAAGTACCAATCCATTTCATAAAGATTACTCACAGTTTTGGAACCAATTCAGTAGAATTTAATATAGAATGATAGCTTCTCTGCCGATGCTTTGATCTACCTGATAGCGGTTTTTAGTGATTCACTCAAGCATTTTGAAACATTGGGAAAATACAGTTAGGTCACCTAATGACAGTAATTTTGCTTTTAGTGTAAAACCATAGTGTGAAAAAGAAGAAGGCGGCATCTCTGAAAGACAATTTAATGTGATGTGGGATCCGGGACTCTGGAAATACGTTAATTAAGCTGACATTAAAATTGTGTGATGGCATTATGGGGCAGAGCTAGAGAACCTAAATAACCTGACCTCTGAGAAAAATGTTGAGAGTGCATCTTCCTGAAGCTTTGTCCAGTTGCCTGTGTTAATCAACAGGATCTTTGCGTCATCATAGAACAAAACTGCAAATTCATAGACATATTTTGAGTACTCCTAATTTGAACTATTTTGGGATGAAGATAAAATGCTGTCAGTTTGTTTAGGTTGCGAACAGTTCTTGGGGAATGTAAGAAGAAAATTGTCCTAATACCTATATATCCTTTTTTTTTTTCTTTAATTACTAGAACTTTTTTTTAATTGCCAGTAGTAGTTTAAAACCAACTTTTTCTCAAAAGTAAAGTTTTCCCTCTTTTTCTTTTCTTCCTTTTCCTTTCTTTTCTTCCTCTTTCTTTCTTTTCTTCCTCTTTCTTTCTTTTCTTCCTCTTTCTTTCTTTTCTTCCTTTTCCTTTCTTTTCTTCCTTTTCTTCTCAATAACACAGAATTCCCTCAGTTGTACAAAATGAGCCCACAGTTTTTCTTGGTACCGCAGCGGGTGCCTGCAGGAGGTGGGCTGGCCTTCTCTAAGGTCCACGGAGGCCCCGACTGAAGGGCTCTCACTGGGGAGTGGGAACAGCCAAGTCTGTATTTGCCACTGGGGCTGCTGCTCCCAGCTCTCATCAGTCAGTTCTTCAACCATTAGGACTTACAGAGCATCATTTTAAAGGAATCTGAAATAGGGCTGCGATCAACATGTGGAAAACCTAAGAGCTTCAAATGGCTTTGCATTGGTTATAAGCATGTTCAGAGTTTAAAAAAATATAGAAGCTCCACAGGTCTAAAATATTGCACTGCAATAATAAGCATTTTAAAACCAATGATGAATGTGTCTTTTTTTTTTTTTTTTTGCTCTAACAGTCTGTCCTAAAATAGGTGTAAGTGTTCCAGCATGCAGAAGGTGAAGGATGGCATATAAACAATTGCTTGTTTACTTTTCCCACACTCAGGAACTAGAGTAAATTCAGCTCAAAGAATCCACAGAAATACTTTCCAATCGGAGCAGCAGGAGTTGGGAAACAAAGCTGTGGACATATCATCCTGTTCGCTTAAAATCAATGGGGTTTTCCTTCAAAATAGGTCAATACTATAATCAAATAGCAAGGCACTTAAGAAATCACAGCAAAGGGAAAAAGCTGCTTTCAGAATCTGCTGAAGAAGAGGTGGGGTTGATAGCCCCTGGGCTGTTGCTCATTTATCCTTGTGGCTGCCCTCAGGAGCAGGCAAATGTTATTTTATTTGAAGGGCAGAGGATAAAGAGGATTGTCTGGTGGCACAAAAGGAACCAGTGTTGGAGCCAGGAGATCTCTGCAGTGCCTTGTTCTATGGAAAGGTCACTAGACCATGCGTCTCTGTGTTTCTGTTTAAGCTTTGTCAGCTCTGCTTTTAGTACCTTTACAGACAGGTGTAGCAGTGTCACTTTCTACTATTTGTTGTTATTCTCTTTAGAAAAAGAGGAGTATTTCAGAAGAAAGCCTGCAGCTGGTTTCGTTCATAAACATAAAGGCAGTATATAATATTACTCTATCAGGCTTTTTGGGCAATGTAGGATCAGAGCTTGTTGACATGATCTTTGGCCTTTCTTATTGCCTGGGTTTGGTTCTTCAGTGCTCAGGAGCTTCAAGATCATTTAGTCCGTGGCTTGGTGTCCTGGTTTCAGCTGGGATAGAGATGATTTTTTCTTCCTAGTAGCTGGTATAGTGCTGTGTTTGGATTTAGTATGAGAATAACGTTGATAACACACTGATGTTTTAGTTGTTGCTAAGTAGTGCTTACACCAGTCAAGGACTTTTCAGCTTCCCCTGCTCTGCCCGGTGCACAAGAAGCTGGGAGGGGGCACAGCCAGGGGGGCTGACCCAGACTGGCCAAAGGGCTACTCCATACCGTATGGCGTCATGGCCAGTATATAAACTGGGGGGGAGTTGGCCGGGGGGCAGCGATCGCTGCTTAGGAACGGGCTGGGCATCGGTCAGCAGGTGGTGAGCAATTGTATCGTGGATCACTTGCTTTGTATACTATTATTTTATTATATTATTATTGTTACTACTACTACTATTCTATTTCATTTCACTTCAATTATTAAACTGTTCTTATCTCAACCCACAAGTTTTCTGACTTTCACCCTTCCAATTCTCTCCCCCATCCCACTGGGGTGGGGGGAGTGAGCGAGCGGCTGTGTGGTGCTTAGATGCCAGCTGGGGTTAAACCACGACACCTGGGGAAGACCCCAGTTCTAGATCCCCTGCAGCCGCTTCGTCAGCCTGTCCTATCAGGTTCACCATCTCAGTGATATCGTGTTTATACAACGCACATGCCCTGCGTGCACCTACAAGCCTGCTTTATCTCTACTCAGACTGCTGTGAAAGTAGATTTTTGCTATTCCTCTGCTGCTGGAAGGACTTCCCTGACACCCAGGGAGATGTCATAACTACTCTGTCTCGTTCCGCCCCTGTGTTGTGGGATAGCCAGACCCAGGAATTGGACTCTCAGTGCGTCACTTTGACGTGCTGGTTCCAAGTTCCTTTACACATCATTTTTCTTCTGCAGTATCTCTGTTACCTGTGTGCATTATTACACTGCCTAATCCAGTATTGACTTTTTTCATTGTTTTTTTTAAATGCAGATTGGAGTTACTAGGTAATTCCAACTCCTTTAGCTGTGTTCCATGGCTGTGGCATATGCTGCTTTGTAACCCTACCTTTGTTTCTCTGAGTCCCTTGTTTAAGAGAAGGATCAGACAAAGCATCCATGTTTTCTCAATTCATTCAGGATGCAGAAGCTTCTTACCTTGTCATGCCCTAGACACTGTGCGTAAATAGGAGTTGCACTGCAGATTTTGCTTCCTTTATTTCAGTACAGAAAGCAAATCTCTCAGAATAAACAGATTTACAACATCTGTGCTTTTCCCTTACATTTTTGTTTCTTTTCCTTTTTCCCAAGTAAGTGGAAATCTTAGCTTCAGGAAGAAGCAAGGTGAAATTATTCTGCAGTGAAGGTGTTTTATGTGGCTCTAGGACAGAGATGCTGAGTATTTGCTTGTCTATGACTTGAAAACAATACCTGGAGATGGCTGTTTGTTTATATGGAGTGTTTGGGTGTGAGGGGCAAAGCAGGCAGATTTACATTTACATTTCTTTACTGCTTTTTTCTCTAGCTCCCACACATGAGCAATAGCCCTGCAGGGAAGGGTGGGGGCGAGATGTGTGTGTTGCTTCTTATTTCACCATAAACTTTGCTCTGAGTACTAGGACTTCTCAGGGGAAGGCAAACCCTGCTTTACCATCATTGGGGGTATAAATCGCTCCTCTGCATAATCAATACCATGGTTAAGGTGCTCGGGGAAGGAGGCAAAATCATATACTCGGGCTGTGTCATTCCAGAGTGCACTAGGTGCAGGAGCAGACATTGAAAGGTTGAGGAAACCTGTGTGAGAGGGAGGCCAAACTGACACCCAGCAGTCTCCTAGCCCCAAGGTGAAGACGTTTGGTATCAGGGTGCAGTTGCTCAAGATCTCATAGCCCAGGCACCAACTGCCAGGGACAGTTCCTGACCTGTAAAGCTTTCAAAGAGGTGCGCGAGGCAGACGTGGGGAAGTAGGTTTAGCACCTCTCCATTTTATACGTGAGGTTTTTGAGTAACAGACGTGCCAAAGGTTATGTGGGGAATCTGTGCAGAGCCAGGAATTTATTACCCCTTGCCCAAATCTCAGGCTGGTGCCAGATGCAGGCAGGTAGTTTGCTGAATGCTCCAGCCTGACTCCTGGAAAGTACTCTTGCATTCCCAGTGAAACCAGTGAGTTCCCCAGTTTAGAATACATTTATTTTTAAACTGCACAGGCAGGGATTACATGTTTTGACAAACTCGTGCAGGAGTGTTGAGTGCCTTGTGGATTCTTAGCCCCTGAAACATCATCATGCCTAACTGCTCGTTAAACCTGCTGCCTAGCAGAATCCCTCAGCCCTCCTGTGGGCTCCCAGGCAGTGCCCGAGAGAGCACAAGATCCCTTTCTCAGTCTAGCCTTGCCCTTTTTTTGTTAAATCACTAGCAAAGGTAAAGGTAGAGTTTACAGGGGGAAAACAATTCAGGGTGAATTGCACTCACAAAATAGACAAACTGCATTTGAAATGTGGCATTTTAAACTCAAATGTCTTTATCTCATTTTACCAGAGCTAATTAGTTCAGCCTATGTGCAGCATAGGTTGAATTTTAAATGTTGCACTGATAACTACAAGCTGATGTCAGTATCTACACAGGACAACTGATGATGCGGTATTATAGTTGACTTCAAGGACAGGTCTTACCTTGAGCAGAGTGGAGTCCTTTCTCACCAGAGTTGTATAACTCTTGATGAAATCTTTCTCGGTCTTTATGTATGTATGAAGTACAGGTGGTGGACGCTGAGCTTGGTACCCCAATGCAGCGGAGCAGGAAGTAATCCCATAGTGGGGATTCCTGTGGTATCCCCAAGGTCACAGTGATGAGCAGGCAGCAACTTGAGTAAAAAGCAGGACACAAGAGAATGTCAGAAGGTCCTGTCACCCTGGCTCTCCTGGCATCTTGTTGGTAAGGTGAGGGGGAATAACTGCAGGAGAAGGAGGAGAACCCTCCTTCTTACAGTGAAGTTGAACAAAGCATATTTTACTGAGATTCCTAACAGATAAACACATTATAGTCACCACTGGTTGGCTTAGCCCAGTAAAAGGGCATGTGGCTGCCCAAAAGGGGCTTTCTCTCTTTCTTACTCTAGGTCACGCATTTCTGCCTTCTTGTGTCACAGCAGCAGCCTTGCTCTTTCATCTTCCTCAAAACTCTTTTGGTTTGGGTTTGGTTTTTTAATAGGGTTAGTTTTCAGGCAGGTTAGTAGGCTGGTTTGACCCCCTAAAACTCCATTCCCAAACTGGGAGTGCTGGAGCCAACAAAAGGAAGGGGATGGTAGTTGTAGGGCAGGCCCACCTCTTTTGGCAGCAGCCTGGTTTTAGCTTTGAGTTAAAGTGATTGTGAAAGTGCATGCAAAGCAGTCTTCTGTTGGGGGTGACTGAAAGCCTTCCAGGTGTAAGCATGGGGAATTAATTACAGCATTTGCACAGCCCAGTTCTGGAGTCTCACATATGGCTGGCTCACAGGACGTCTCGGCTTTAGAGGGACGTGGCATCACCAGCAGCTCTGGCAGCATCTGGTTCTTGAACCTTTCAGCCTCCTCCAGTGGCTGGAGTGGTGGTGAATTTCTGCAAGCGCAAGACAATCTACGGCATCAGCATCACTGTAGACCCAGCGAAGCTTGTGAATTCATAGAAGTGTATGGAT
Organism: Nipponia nippon; assembly: GCF_047370975.1. Classification (NCBI taxonomy): domain Eukaryota; kingdom Metazoa; phylum Chordata; class Aves; order Pelecaniformes; family Threskiornithidae; genus Nipponia; species Nipponia nippon. Next base: position 23,218,552 of record NW_028262290.1, read on the forward strand.
GAGTGCAGCTACCTGATCAAGAAAGTATTTTGTACGTGACAGGTGAAATGACCATCTTTTCTCAAAAGATGTACGTGTAGAAGGTGGTGGGCCTGTTCTTTATAGACAGTATTAAGAAGAACGTCAATCATTCAGGTTGTCCTTTGCACTGCATCTCCATTCTTTGCTTTGGAAGTGACTTCACAGCTGGCTAGTGCTCAAATTCTGTTAGCTTTAGAGGGTAGATGCCTGGGGTTAAATTCGATGCTTTGGCCCTCCAAACCCTTGCAAGGTGGGGGGTGGGGAGGGGGGATTTCCCCTGGATCTGTGTGTTCCCTTTGGGTTCCAGAGCTTCCATCAGGGCAAGGAGGAGGAAGGGAGACCAAGGATATCTGAAAATCTTCAGTGTAAACAAGGCCAATTATACACACACCAATTACCTCAGTGTAAACAACCAATCACACTATGATGGGGAGAACCTTTTGAGCCTGAGGAGGGTGCTTTGAAGTGCCTCTGCTGAGAGATTGCCTATTAATGCAGAGAATTGCACCAGCAGCAGCTGTTGGCTCCGGTGAGTAGAGTTTGGTGGCAATGACAATGGAGGTGGGGGGACTGGGAGTTGGATGCCCTGATATGACAATACAGTGGTTAAAATTCCAACAGCGATGAGCTAGTAGCCAGTGGCAACCTGGCTGTAGGCTTGCCTGTATCAGCCAACGCGCATCATTGATGGCAGTGTGAAGGAACTGGAATTTTTTGTTGCGTATGTGTGTAGTCATTGCCTTTGTGTCCAGGAAACTGCTCGACCTGCACTGTACTGACCGCTCACTTTCCCAGCAAGTCTGCAGCCTCCTCTGGCTTTAGGTCTCTCTAAGCCCTAAGTGTCATTTTCTCCTTCGAAGCACTACAGCGCTTGTTCAGCAGGCCCGATCCTGTGGTGGACGGAGTCCGCTGAGAATCCTTCTAATGTTGTGAGCTGCTGATCAGGCTCTATAGGGATGAATTCAGTCTGTTTGCAGGTGAATGCTGCTACCTGCCTAATGCCGAGGGCTGCAGCAGGTTCTTCAGCCCTGGTCTCCAGTCCTAGAAGAGGAATCAAACACAATGGTTTCTTCACAGGCTCTTCTCCCCAGGCCACATGCCTGCTCCTCTCTTAAAGCTCCCTTAACATTCACTGCATCCAGCCCCTGTTCAGTCTGGGGTCAGCTGCTGGGTTTGCCCTCCTACGCTCAGCAGAGCTGCGTCATCTACCTCTAGACATGACACATCAGTGCTATAAGGGCAGATACTTCTCCTGTACGTGCAGAAGTGAATTCCAGTTTTTTAGCAGTACCTACATGATTTCTCGCATTTTCTGTGAAAGAATGCAAGTAAATTGTACCCAGGTTAACATAAATGTGTCTAACTCTCAGCGGGGAGAGGATTATGTCAATTTAGGCTAATAGCTGCCAAATAATAGCCACGCAGATACTCTTAAATTGGTTTAATTTATGTCTGCTGGCCCTGACAATTGGAAGAAAAGAGAAATATACACAAAGCATTCAAAGCTTGGGGTGTTGTGATGCTAATTGAAAAGTCCCCAAAGGAAGCCTGAGTGGTGTGTGGGAATCTTAGCGCATGAGATTAGTGGCTAATTAGTGGCTGGGAGCTGGAGTGCACTCCTCCCGGCTGTCTCACACTGGCAACAGGCAGCTTGGCCCATGCAGTCAATTCTTGCCCCTGATACTGGCGATAAAGCACCTATTGTGGGCAACAGGCAGTGTGATGATGGGAAGATACAAATAGTGCAGTGCCAGCGCTGTAGCAGGCTCTCCTTAGATGCACAGAAGCAGTGTCAGAGATACTGCTGTCTAGGTGGCTTGCTGTGTCCTGAGCCACAGCAAAGATACAGGCATTTGAGAACTGAGCTCTTTTTTTTCTTTCTAACAGATGCACAAATCGTGTTATCTTACTTTCTACCTCTTTCATGCTGTGTTTGCCGCAGATGACAGAACACGCTCCGCGGAGGCCCTGAGCTTCAAACCTTGCTTTAGACTCTGAAATGAATGTGTACAGGTGGTGGCATCCCCTTCCTTGCATCGTGTTTTAGAATCGTGACATTTAAAAAATAGAGGTTTCATCTGTCTGCCAGTGTCCCGGTATCTCCCTCTCAAGCAAGCTTCTCCCTGGTGCACGAATGAAATATAAGAATCAGAGGTTTAAATAATATACTTCTGTCATGAATCTAAGAGGTTGGCCTTTAGAAAAAGAGAGACATGCAACACTGTAGGAATTGGTGTCACTGATGCATCACTGACACCACTGAACTAATCAGGGCTTTGTTTGCTTAGGCACACATCCATTTTTCTCAATTGTTTTGCATTCATTTGGGAGAATCCCTTATTTATTTCTTCATTTAAGAAGTCTGTTTTGTAACTCTGAAGAGTTACGTGTTTTCTTTTCCCCACATTTGCTTTTCCAAATCTTAAACAAGTGTAAACACAGCTTTAAAGTATTCCACACCCTCTCGATTAAACTAACCAGTATTAAACTTCACACTGGCATCGAGTAGCAGTAGCAGGATGGTTCACTTCTGAACATTACAGAAGCAAGAAAACTCTTCCCATGTCACCAGCTGAGTAACGCAGTTTTGCTCAAACTGGAGTCAGAAGTGGGGTAACCTAAGAAGCCCGTGCTCACGGGCAGTGGCCTGGGACTGCGTGAGCTGGTGGTTGTAGAGTCAGCTTTTCGGGCAATCAGTGCATGGGCATTTCTAGTCCAGTTTCTTTAACCCTCCAGTCAACTAACCCTCTTCTCCCGCTGTTCAGAAAAAGCTAAATCATCCATGGTCTCCCCAGTAAGAGCTAATTACAAAGAGGACATCCGTCATACAGTAGCTATGTTGTAAAAGTATAAGGAGAGGTAAGGTTAGCCGATAGAGCTAATATCTTGTTTGATCACGTACGTAGTTGGGAAAAGTTAACAGACTTTCAGACATAGAAGTCCTTCTACAGGACTGAAACAGAAAACTCGAACTTTGAGCTGTTCTGGCCCCCTCTCAAAAATCCCGCAGAGACAATAGACACGACAGCCCCAGACAGTCAGCTCTGCCATGGATAAAGCCAGCTTGCAGGGCAGCCCCGAGAGCCCAGGTGCTCCAGGAATCTTAATAGCCTATGTGGAGCAACAAATTCCTGAAACCTTGCTCTTCGTTCAGTAAATGTTTGTCAAAACAGGAATGAGAGATACAGGAGAAATCAGCATTTTCTGGCCAAATCATTTCCAACTGGTTCTAGGTGGGTATTAGTAATGCAGCTGTCAGTTCTCACATCATGGTTTTTAAACAGACATCCTTTGTATTTGTCATTTTTTAAGATATCTTCTCTTTTGTCTTAAGCAAAATACTTATGGCTACCGTTATTGATGGTTTCAGATACCACTGGACAGTAACATTAAGATACCCAGCAGAAGCTGGTCAGCATGGCGACCGATGCAGCACAGGCATTCGGTGACAGTGCTACAGACTGAAAGATACTACATGCTGGAGCCTGGCTAGGGGCTAGGAGCAGATAAGACATCTGTTTAATCTCACTGAGAGGTGAAAAGGGGGAAAAATCCCAAATCAAGTATATTCAGCTGAATGGAGCTTGTGAAGGAACCGTTGTTTGCTTGAACGGCTTTTGAGAGGAATCTTAAGAGGACTCTGGCCTGGTGGGCAGGTTGCCTCTGCCAAGATGCTGCCTCCTTCTAGGAGCTACAAGAGAAAACATTTGCCCCTTCCCCTGGCCAAATTGAAACAGCCCCTCCTCCTTCCCTCCCGCTCCCTGCCGAGCTCGGGGTGTCTCTGGCTTCCAGGTCAGGGGCAGCAGGGCCAACGCTGGCTACTTCTTCACAGCATCCATTTAAAGTCAAGGCTTGATGATGGTTGTTGGTCCATGGGCTCCCCCTCTTCACTTGGGGGAACAGCCCTGTCACAAGGGCATATCAGATAACGGAGGTGGGTGTCAGCAGGCCCCAGCAGTCCAGCCATCTCCCCAGAGCGTGGAGGAGGCTCTGGCGGAGAGGATCAGCCATGTAATGACCTCCAGATCCTGTGTCTGATCAGTTCCTGCATTGCTGAGGAGTTTTGTGGGGGTCCAGTGGGCTGTGTGCGAGGGGAGAAGACCAGAGATTCTCCCCCAGCACAAGGACTCTTGTGTACCTGTTCCTCCTATATGGAAGCTCAGCCAACTGTCCCACCACCTACCACTCGCGCCTCTCAACAAGCTGGGAGACAGGCAGGTCTGGAAAGGCCTGGCCACCTCCTGGAAGAAGTTCTCTCTTTCATCCCCTTGCAGGCCACCCTTTCTCTTTTAATGTTTTCTGCACAGTAAAGAGAAGAAAAAGGAGGAAGGAGCTAAAGAGAAGGAGTTGCAGAGGAGTTTCCAGTTCCTGTAGGAATCTGTGCACAGGACGTTGGGTCTGCAGGAGACCAAAGCTGTGCTCAGCCCCACGAAACCTGGTAGCTCAGCTGTAAATCCCAGGATCTCTTCTGGTTTCTGAGCCAATCCCTCAGCATTTAGATAAGGTACTGGACTGAGCTGAAGTTGTGCAAGCATATCTGATCTCATGTCAGCTAAAAACCAGCTTAAACCACTAGCCTGTTCCAAAGAAAAGTGCCAAACCTCAGTCTGGAGCTTCTGTTAAGTTAAAAACAGAAATGCTTTTCCAAATGAAGTATAAAAGCCATTTTGCTTTGTAGATGATCTCTCTAACAACTGCTTTCTCCAGGTAACTTCCAAAATAAAATTCACCTATTAAAAAATTTAAAAATCACGTATTTATTCCAAAATAAAATTCAACGTCTAAGATGACATCTGGGAGATCTATAGAAGTCCAGTTTAGCTGGGGTAAAGCTAAGGTGAGAGACAGGTCAAAATCAAGCTTACATTGGAGGCTATCTGCAACCTTTGTGGAGGAAGATTACCATCTTGCTGGGGAGATCATGTTTCTGTTATTATCAATAACAATCTGGTTTATACCATTTACTCTCCCCTCTTTGTTAGGTTATCACCTCTGACAGCTGGGAGACTCAGCACGGCACCTCGGGTGAAGCTGTGATGAGACTGAATCATGTTATTGATTGAATCAGAAGTGTCCTCCGATCAGATCACCCGCTGTGAGAATGTGTAGGTACCACGGTCCTCGCCCCAAAGCGCTTACAGCCCAAGCCAGAGAGCTTGTAAGGGGGATCATAGTAAAATAGGGACATCTGTGCTATTTTGAATGTTGTGATGTATAGCTGTATTTTTTCAATAAAGCCCATTTTTTATTTTATTGCATTTTGACGTAGAAGCATATGCAATCTTACAGATGTTACAGTAAGAGCAGGCTGCCTTTCCATATATGCTTCTGCGGGGGAGTGCCTTTCTGTGCAATTAGCCAGGAGGATCAAGCTTTACGATGGAGCAGTTTGGTCTGAGCCACTTTCCCTCGCTGGCCTGTTGAGAAAGCGCTAAGGAGGGCAAAGCCAGCCGTCTTTACAGCCTTGCCGGGCAACAGTAACAGGCTGCTGCCTGTGTGCAGAGACCCTCCTGCTCCACCAGAGCTGCTCCTGTTATGCTCTGCCGAGCAAGTCTGAACCAGGTGAAACGAAGAGGAAATGTCAGTTCCAGCCCTCCCAGATGGCTCCGGGCTACTTCGTACACTAACTTTTTCAGCCTCAGGAGGTTTTGCATATTAATTCCTCAGCATCCACAAACTGCTTTTGGATCAGCACTGCACTGCCGAGATCTTGGAAAGCCACCCCACTCGTGTGATTCTGGAGACACGAGCTATGTCGCGTTTATTGGGCCGCCTGCTCTGCTCTCCTGTTTTGGTAATCCTCTGCTCTCCTGCAGGTATTAACACGTACAAGAAAGCTTCATCACAATAAACAATAGCCAAACATGCCACTGTTTTTTCCGTCCATCAAAGATACCATCATACTTGTCCCAACGAAAATCATGAGTGGGGCTGCAGAAAGGTCAAAGGTTTGCCGGTTTAGGATTTCGTGGGAATATACGCTTGTTTGGACTTGGCCCAAGAGCTTCGTTTACCTGTTTGACAGGTAACAATTAGCGAGTAATAGCTCTGCCGGCTGGAATGCGGCTGCGAGGGCCAGCGGGCGCTGGGTTACCTGGTGGGCAGGTGTGGGTGCAGCGCCCAGATAGGTATGTGCATGCACAGCATTCCTGGGAATCAGTTTTCCCTTAAAGATGCAGCGATGACTGCAGGGCACAAAAGGGCTGGGCTTAGCCCAGGCTCTGAGATGTTAAGCTGTTTGCAAGGTAAAGACGTAAAGTAAATAGTGGAAGAGAAGAGGGGCTGAGGAAGGGGCTGTGAGAAGCAGCTGCCCCTTTTTTCCCTTGCCTGGAGAAAGGAGAGTTTTGATTCTTCCCTGAGAATCTCAGTAATGGAGAATTCAGTGCGATTACAGTGTCATGGGGGATAAAAAAGAAGGGAAAGGCTGAGATAGGGTAGAGCTGATCTGAGGAGAAGTGCGTATCTGTCTAAAAGTTATGCGACGGGTGGCCGGCACGGCTCAGGAACTGCCTGTAAGGATGTCGTGTGCATTGCTCCCCAGCGGCAGCCCAGCACAGGCGCAGCAGCACATCGCAGAGCCGAGCAGCTCACTTGGCACAGTATAGATGTGAAGTGGGGAAACCCTGCATCAATTCCTTTAGAAACGGTTAAACAGCTTATGTGCAGTTACCCTCAACTCTGCCATTAGCAAGAATCCAAGCCTCGTGAGTTTATCGAATACAATCACTTTATCTGTGGCAAACGGCTCCATTTCCAGCTCCTGCAGCAGCCAGGGAAGATTCCTGCATCAGCCCCTCCCGACGTCGAGTCCCTAGAGGGAATCTGGTATAAATTATGTAGACAGTCAGGGACTTTGCAGGTGTCTTTAAGATGTTTGATTTTTTTTCTTTAACCACAGCAGGCGACCCTTCTCTTTTAGGAACAGAAAGGTCTGCTCATTCTTTTCATATTTTATTCCCATTCGTGAACAGGCTTCTGTGTTTGTGTATTTCCACTTACACGTTTCATACTTGACAATCGAGCTATTGTGTGACTGCGGAGAAGCCACATCCTCTTCCCTGGTCTCTGTATTTTCACCTGCAGAGTTGGACTAGCGAGTCCCGTGTTATTAACCACGAGAGACACGGATGATAAATACTGCTAGTAATATACATGTATGTTCTTATATATTTATTTATATCACACAGTAATTCTTCCGAGCCTAATTTCACTAAGATGACAAAGTATTTTGTATTTTTAATAAAAAGAATGTCTTTTTTTACTTAAAAATGCTTCCCTGTCTGAAAGGACTTTATCCTTGGTGTACTAATGGATGTCATTTGAGGAAAAAGAAATCCAAGTATAATTAGAGACCATTTCCCTTGATCTTAAAGGACCCAGCATCACTTTGAGTCATTAAGCATTATTTGTACGCTGTTATTTAGTATGACCGTCATTAAGAGGGAGTCTCTTTGCTCAACTGTGTATGGGCCAATAAATGGTCATTAAGCCTGACTGCTAGCTGACACAACAGCGAGGTTTGTATTTATTCTCACAACCTCCTCACAAGCTACAAGCAAGCGCTACAGAAGCACAGAGTCACCTTTGCACTGTGGACCAAACTGAAGCGAAAATATAACCCTTGCTGAGAAATGCGTGGCAAGCCCCTTCCCACAGCCACTGCGTAAGAAGATGCAGCTGTCTGTCCTGGGTTGGACAAGAGGCTCATCCACTGCACTGCGCACCTCCGAGAGCCCCCACCCCGGGCACTTTGGGAAGAAGTGAGCAGCACCCTTCCCCTTCCAAGCATCCTCCACTCTGCATCTCAGACTTCCTCAGCTGGAGCTTGCATCTATGTCTCTGTGTTTCGCACCTCTGAGTCAACACTTTGAATCTGTCAGACCACCATTTGAACCCCTGTATACTTCTGATCTCCATAATGTCACGCAGCCATGAGCCCCACAGGTTATGAGGTACTTAAATAATAATTTTGTTTGTTATAAACCACGTTTCTGATCATGGCACTTGGCATCTATGGTGAAACAGCAGGCAAACTGTTCCGTCTCCCATTTATTGCTGACCTCTACAACCTGCAGAGTCCTGCACGTTTTGGTGCGTCTTCCTACGATGGCTGTTGCAACCTTAACGTTTCTGATCGCCCCCCTTTTGGGCATGGAGGACAGGAACTGCAGGCAGCGTTCAAGACCTGGGGCACCTTAGATGTGCCCGGCAGTGTACCAATGCTTTCATTCCTGATGTTGCTTTGGCCCTGCTGAGCACGGGAGCAACCTTAGCATGCCTAGCAACACTTTCATCAGACTTCACTCACTGTCATGATTGTGCTGCATAGTCATGCTGCACAAGAAGCACAAATGCCTCGGAGTCAAGTGAAGAACTCTCGTCCTTCTTGCAGCTTCCCGCCCACCTGTAGGTTTTGTGTCCCTCTGTGGGCTTGATCGGCCCGTCACTGGGAGTGAGTGGGAAGAGATCCCCCCCATTTCGGCAAGAGTGGAAGTCCTGGGAGCATCTCTTGTTAATGTCAAGGGGAGCTGGATGGAGAAGCTGAGCTGTGGTTAGTGCTGAGTGATGTGCTCTTCTGGTCTTTGGGAACAGCAAATTTCATGCTCACAGGGAGACCAGACTCATTAAGTCAGAGAGAAATGAAGTGCAGTACCAGTGACGGCCCTATGAGAGAGTTTTGCCTCACCGTTCACTTTATTAAATGCTTTCTGTCAACACAAGGAATTCAGCCTTTCAGTTTGGTGACTGCTGCTCTCCACTATATCAGCACTTTACCCAGAACAGTTGTAAACATTTAAAGAGTGACATCAGTTAAAGGTGACTTGGGAACGAATGTGATATGAAGAACTTGGAAAGACTGGAAGAATAGCTATTGTACCAAATGCTTTTCTAAACGGACACCGGACGGGATGAAGGGTGATGGTTTGGGAGGCAGCCTTCCCACTTCAGGAGTGCAGTCATGGTGATTAAACATACCCTTTAGAAGCACCCACTGTCTCGGAGGGGCTTCCAGCCATCACTGAATGAAGCTTACAATGAATGACCCACTGTGTCTTAAGAGGCAGGAGGACTCCACCTGCTATTTGGGTTCTGTACAAAAGGCTGAATGTGGGGACTCTGTAGAGTACGACGAGGGCTCTGTTGTTCACTGGTAACTACCAATAAAGAGTCCACTAGTTAAAGTGGATCATAAATGGCATCTGAAGTGGTCTTTCGCCCCAGCAAAGGATATTCCAGGACGGCAACATAGGAAAAGGACCAACTCAAAGGAATTCACCACCACAGGTTATTCCCAGGCAGCACCACGCTGTGTAAGAAGGAATGGAAAACACGTGGCCTTATCCTCTGTGAAGTGTTTGTGGAGTTTTTGTCACCATAGTACCGAGTCACCAAACACAGAAAGGTCCCTCCCACGATTCATAACTGAACCCACAGTGGCCGTTGCTGTTTCTCGCAGTCCTTCTCGCTCTACCCAGCGTGTAATAGCTGAATGGAGCAATGCTGGACACTTACAGGCCTCTCCATCCTCCCAGCACATTGCAAACAAGCAGCTCTTTCTGAGCTTTTCTGGGCAGGTGAAAAGAGCAGGTAGTTCTGTGGACCGTTTCGTACAACCGTAGGTCTGACTGGTGTCACCTGCTGTTACCAGGGTACGGATTCATGAAACAATGCATTGTGAGCCCTGGGGTTCAGCTGTCCATCACCAGACTCGATCTATTTGGAAAGAAGTTTTCTGAAATAGTTATCAGCTTGAGGCTGATAACCTAGTATTAAGAAATTTTAAGCCGAAATAGTTCCCCTGCATGTGTCAGTGAGGATAAAGAAAAACGCACTATTTTGTCCAGTTTTGTTGTTTTTATATTTATGAGCAGTTCCGCCGTTTCCATGCCTCAGAGAAAGATGCTGAAAGTTAGCATGGCATCAGGAGAGGTAGAAAGAAAAAAAAAAACTGCTTCAGGAGTCTGCTTTGAAAATCCCGTTGAAATTCACATTTGCTCAGCAGGAGCGTTGCTACTGTCAGCAGCTGACTATATCTGGGTTTCCATCCACACCGAGCACACGCCAGGCTACGTGTGGCCTACGAGCAGACGCCTCTGCCTCTCCATAACTCCCTTGCTGGGACGACCACCCTGGAGGCAGAAGTCCCCTGTGAAGACAAACTGCCCTGCCAGGGAGACTTTCTGGAGCTGGGGCAGAGGATTGGACCACCACAAGGAGCACAGGAGGGGAAGACGGGGGCTGGAGGCTGGGCAGGTGGGCAGACAGACTGCAACTGGGAACCAGAGTGTGGGCAGCACTGGGCTGCTTGGATGAGGCTGGAGCAAGGGGAGGGGACCTCCGGGCACAGGAGTAACAGCAGGGCAGACAAGATGGATGTGGGGGCATGGGAAGGACTAGGACTGTTTGAACGAGAGAGAAAAGCTGCCAACTAACAGAGGTAGAGGGAAAAGCGGTGGGGCTGGTCTGCAAGGAATAAGGGCTACTGATGGCTGAGTGCTGCGGTGGGGACCCAGTCTGGACAAGACAAATGGCTGTGGGTGGCCTCCTGGCTCAGCCACCACGTTTTCTGCCTGCCCCTGGTGCTGGATTGCCTGGAGATCTCCACGTTACTGACACTAATTACACTACCAGGAGCTGCGTCACTGCAGGAGAGTCACTTCCCAGATGCAAGCTAGACCACGGACCGATGCTGTTTTGAACGGCAGAATCACAGAATCATAGAACAGCCCAGGCTGGAAGGAACCATGAAAGATCGTCTGGTCCAACCTTTCACAGGAAGGGGAGCCTAGATGAGATTATCTAGCACCCTGTCCAGTCGCTTATTGAAAACCTCTAGCAATGGGGACTCTACCACGTCACTGGGGAGGCTGTAGAACTAGACAGTTCGTGTGGGACAAGAAGAAACTGGAGAACTGGAATAACAGTAAGTGGATGCCTTAGTGCTGTATTAGTACAGACGTGGAGGTCATCACGTGGAGCAGGCAGACGAGCAGAGAGGCCAGCTAGCTTTCCTTGCCAAGCACACGGCAATGAGCAAACCACTGCTGTACCGCTGCAGGAAGGCAACTCCCGCCAGTGAAAGCAGTGCTGAGGCCGTTGTGGAAGGGAGTGGTGGGACCCCACGGGCATGACCTGCCTCATTCTGCCCTAGGAGGGGCGTCCCAGGCTTGTTCAGCACAGAAAGCAAAGGCTGCACGGAGCTACTAATACCTCAAGGAAGTAACTACCAGGAAACAAACACAGTTTAAAGAGCAGTGTTGGCACAAGGACAATAGGGTGCAAACGGACTTTAACATATTTCAGGTGGTAAAGAAAGGGTGGCATCTAACCAGGTGAGAAGTGAGTTACTGGAAGAGATCCCCCAGGAGGAGCAGGGGGAAGGAGGGCCCCGGGGGCTCGGAGATGCGGTTTGGGTGGGAGACCCTGCCAGGACCACCCAGCCCTGGGGCACGTGAGCCCTTCCAGACCACTTGCTTGGGCAACTTCCATTTTGGCATCTCCTGACTTTTGAGATGTCACTGCTTTTCCAGGGCACTCAGGGAGCGTCATACTGGGTCTTCTGCAGCTTTCGCTATTTTATTTCAGTGAATAATGGGGAGCTCATATCAGCCTAATTATGTACTGGTAGTAGAAAAAGAGAAACAGAAAAAGGAAGCTATCTGTATTTAACAGAGCTGATCTGCTGCCACCAGGGATTAAGTCCTGACACAAAGAACTTGACTTACCCAGGACTGGTTGGGACAAAGCAAACAGTGCGCTGTTTGACTGCAGCCCAGCTAGCGATGGCAAGCCTCTGTGGAAAATAAACTGCGGCCATCACAGCTCAGGGGATTCTTTCCCTGCCAGGGATAACAAAAGTTATGAAGGACGAGAAGAAGTATCCCTTGGATAGTCACTGTAGTACAGTCTCTTCTTCAGGCTGGGGAAAGATCAACATGAAGGAGTAATGCCTTTCTAAGGGATATTTTATGATGGAAGAATTTAGATTGTAAAGGATTTGTTACTTTGAGTGACACACATAGTTTATTAAATCTTTTCAAATCTGTGAAATAAAGAGCAAACACAAGTCCCCGCTCCCAGGCAAACACACAGATAAGTTCTTATGCAACTCCACCCCCGTGGCTGCTTTTTGCCAACTTCGGCAATGACTTAACTTAAAATCCCAGGGCAGACACGCTCCAGAAGGCTTCAGCGTCACCTCAGCCTGAGCTTCCTTGCGAAGTGGCAGGTCCCTGGGTTCTCCTTCAAAGGCATGCGTGCTTATCAGCATCCCATGGAAGCTAATGAAACCATCTTATTTTGAGATTTGTGTAGGTCATGATAATAGCTGTAGTGGTTGGGACTGCTGTTGATGTTTCTTTCTTTGTAAGAATAAAGGGAAAGTCTTGGGGATTAGCACTGTCACCATACTCACTTCTTCCCTCCTCTCCCCACCGCAAGCTTTACAAAAAGAGCACAGACAAACACAACCTTTGCACTGCACAAAAGAAATATTCAATCCAATATTTTGTAAGTAGAGCGGTAACTGAGATTTTTTATTATATCATTGTTAAACATAGTAATAATGCTTTCATAAATTTTCCTTCTATGAGCAGAGTATGTGACACTGTATGAGAGTTCAAACCTGGATCACAAATATCACAGATTAATACCTGTACCTTCCAGATGACCAAAATGGAAAGGCGAGTTCACAAGTACTTCCAGTTCTGATAACTGCCACCCTACACTTTGCTTTTCCTTCCTATCACCTCTCCAGGGTCTTCCAAGCCTTCTTCGCTGTGGCTTCTCTAGTAGCTGTCGTGACGCTTCCTACTCAACAAGTGCAGGCGGCCATGGGAGTCCTTCAGTGTTTATCGGCAAGAGTTGGAGTCCTGCCCCCAAGAACGGTGGGGAGACTCCTCTTGCTTCAGGCCCGTGCCAGCGTGAGCTCGCTGGCCAACGGTGCTGGACGGAAGCCGTGGGAGAAATGCTTCCCCCCGTTAAGAGACCTGGTGGTTCTCAAAACAACAGGTAACATCAGTTTCCTCCCTTTACTTCAGCTTTTGACTTTTATAAAGAGAGGACAATACAATCATTTACTACATAAAGAGACATACAGGAAAGTTTAATACAGTGCTGTCTTTGAATGCAAATACCAGATGCTGCAGAGTCTCAGCTGTATAGATTTAATGAAAAGACTCCCTTTGTCCTTGTCACAAAGGAAAAATAAATTATGTATGCATTTTTAAAAGATCTCACCACTTCACTCTTGAAATATGACATTAAAATGCAACCTGAAATCATCTTTCAAATATTAAGCTAAAAATATTAACCTAAAAAGACATAAAGGTGGAGCTGACCCAAGAACTAGGGGTGTGAGTTTGGCCTATTCTTAGGCTACTGAAGTTGTGATCACTAAAGAAACTGAGCACAATTAAGCTTGGGCTGGCAGCAAGAGAGCTAGGTGACCCTGTCCAGAAGTCTGACTGTCCCTGTCCCATCCCGTCCCACCCCATCCCATCCTTAACGCTGGGAGAGGATCAGTAGAGCAGCCTGGCCTGCAGGAAGGCTCTTGGGATATGAAGGTGGATTTTTTTATGAACCATTAGTAGCATAACAGTGTTTCTCTCTGGAAGTGGGGGGGTGAACTTCTTAGTGCTTTGCTGTTGGAGCCAGCAGAAAAAAATAATCACCAAGTGCTTTGGGTAATATTCAGGGCTTCTGTCAACACTACCGAAATTACCAGAGTACTTACCATAGAGGCAAACCTTGGGAAATCACGTTAAGTGTTTAGCAACCAGTGACCTCATAGTTTTTCTTATTTGAGCAGCGCAGGATGAAAGCCTCCTACGAAGCCTGAGCAGACAACTGACGTGTCCCAGCCTGCTTCCTTCAATGGCTAAAAGAAGTCATGGCAGACATTTAAATAAAATCTCCCTAGTGCAAATCTCTCCATATGTGCAATTATCTCTGAAACTACAGCGGGGGACGGTTGCCTCTATGGGCAGCCTTCACAGGTAGGAGTGATATTTGAGGTCCTATGCAGCACTTTGGATTTGGGAAGTAGTTTAATCGGGTCTTGGAATATCTCATTGCACTCACTTGAATGAGAACACTTGCCCAGGACTTCTGAGGATGAGTGGTTTTGCACAGGTTAGCCCGTGCAGGAGATGATGGCAAACGCTTTGAGGAGGAAAATCTGAGTGTCAGATTAAGTCAAGGCTTTACAGAGCCTTGTTCTCCAAGCCCTTCTAAGCCTCCTTCTCTGTCACCCACCGAGCCCCAATGTCTATGCCAAGGCAGGGGTTGCAAATGACACTTATGTGACGAGAGTTATTAGGAAATACACCAGGAGCATCTGATGTCACCAGACACCCCACAAAACGCACAATACAGGATTATCAAGTTCGATCTCCACTCCAAAGCCAATGGTAATGCGATGCTGGTGAACATCTCCATAGTCCACTCCTCCCCTTTCCCAGATGCTGCTGTGTAAATCTAGCCTGAGGACCTATGAACTAGAGAACATACTAACCCATTTCAATTCCATTTATCCCTAATATCTTGTGAAAACTCTTGTCGTCTTTACAAACGCTCTCTGTGAAAGGCTGAATGAAGCAGGGAGTCAAAAGGAAATTTACCTTTCTACCCCAGAGAAATGTCCTGCTAAGAACTGAAATAAGCTAAGAAGGTCACTTCCAGAATATTTTTTTTTTTTTCCAAATTCCCAGACTGGATTTCTTTTTTGAAAGGAATGTTTTTATTTCAGTGTGAGACATTTCCCATTAGATTTTACTTCATGTTCTAGTGATTCAAAAATCCTTAGTGAAAAGTCAAATCTTTTCACACAGGTTTTGTAAATAACCTGGAACTAAATCTTTTCAACCCTTCTTTCTCTTTCCCCAGGAGCACAGCCAGAATGCTGGGATACCCTGAAAGAAAGGACTGCAGTGCTGTAAGTTACAACTTTATGATGGTGTAAAAATAAAAAAAGCCCCAAACAATTAATGTTATACCTGACACTTATTTATGAGTGCACAGAAGCAATTTGAAAGCTGTAAAATCCCTCACCAGCCTCATTTAGGCTCACCCTGTGAAAGACATGGGTACTAGTCACTTTTATTACCAGCACTGCAGCAACTGAGTATTTTAGAGATTGTTAAATAAGTTGGGTCAGATCCACAGATGGGTAAATCAAACTTCTGTAGTTACTCCAACATATCTGTGGTCAAAGAGGGCTCTCTGGAGTCATTGCACAACTGGTGCCGCCCCAGGGAGCTCTTACGTCAGGTACAACCTCCCTGAGCTGCAGACACGCCAGTCTCCTGCTGCCGACACAGCGGTTCCCTGCCCCATGTGCTCTGCAGAGGTGCTGGAAGAAGGGGCCGAGCTGTCGTGATCCCCATCGTCCGGCCAGGATGGCATTTCAGCCCTGCCTGGGGCTGGTCCGCAGCCCCATCTCGCTCTCCTGAAGCCTCTGCAGGAGCCCCTTGGTCCAACCTCATCCACTCCCATCCCCTCGCTGCTGTAGTGCTATGTTCACGATCACAGAAATGGCATCTCTGAATAGATTTAGCCAACAGTGGAGAAATGATCATTTTTAGGGGAATGTAAGGATAGAGACCAATGGCTGGAATGTGTTTCTCCCCACTGGGAAGGGGAGGAGGAGCTGGCTGCTGGCAGCAGGTTGTGTTAGCACAGCGCTTCAGGATGACTAAATTGCTCAAGGTAAAAGGGTGGTGAAATTTGATTTGAATTGCTGTCTACTGAGAAAATGCAGTTATCGCAGACTTCTCCCACAGTCATGGAAAGAGCTCACATCCAAGCTACCAGCAGCACCCGCTATGGCTGCCGGTCCGTCCAGCTCCTGGCCTCCGTGAGATGGGAGTGACGAGGATGTGACGCTCCAGCCGCCCTCTCACCGGGCTGAGCTCGAGCCAGAGGCAGCCAGACGCAGTCTGCAGCTGGGTCCTTATCTCCCATGGAGCAATGCAAGTCATAAAAGCCACCTCATGAGACGTTATAAAAAACACCTCTCGGCCTTTTCCCGCAACTTCCAAGGTTTTATTCTCTCTTTGTGGATAGCTCTGCCCGTAACATCCTCACCCTTGAAGGGCTTTTGCCCATCAGCAGCAACCAGCCCAGCTGCGCTCTCCTAGAGAGGCCCCAGGGAGCATTTGGTGTTGCAGTGGGACTCACTCACCAGCAGGCTAATGGGGAGGCCACTTCTTGCAGTCAAGAGAGAAGACCCAGAGGGTCTGCCCCTGCAAATGTGTAAATCCTCAGTGACTGCAACTTCAGCCTGCAGCAAGCTGAGCAGACTTGTTTTCAGTTTTCTCTTTAACAGCAACGTCACAGGTGAGAGCTCTTGCTCCGCCGGTGCCATCTAGTCATAAATTCAAATCAGGCTCTGACTCTGCATCTTCCCGCATGGATTTTATCTCTCAGGTCACTCTTTCCCAGCAGTTGAGGGATGAGCAGTTACATGTCTAAACTTGCGGTCATCATTCTGCGGCCAGTTATCAGACATGATACATCAAGTAGCTGCATCTGATTAAAGAGGACTGTGTACACATGCCTCCTTTTTAGCTGCAGTGTTCTTCAGTCATGCCGAATGTGTCAACTCATGAATGATGCTTATTTGAATAATCACCGAGAACAACTAGATGTTTTTCCCAGCTGGCTCACCCAGATCTGCCTCCGCCTTTGCTCCAGAAGCCTCGCTTCCCCTTGTTCCCAGTGTGAGCTCTGTCACTCAGCTTTGCCTGTATTTTAGGTGCACGCTGCAAGTGTCACCGCTTTCTCCAGTGCTTCTGAACGTCGCTAGCATTCAACTCAGATTTTTCAGTCCTGAACTGACTTTCAAATGTCCTTTTTTTCCTTGCTTTCACACACTCCTACCTGGTACTGACGGTCCGGAGCATGCCGAGTTTCTGGGTTTCATTTGGTTTGAAATGCACTAACACCGTTCTGGCCTTTGCTCCCAACTGTTTGTCCAGGGCACCGGAGGCTCCTTCACCCACCAGCCTCTCCCACGTCCGTGTCTGATTTTCAAATAATGCTTTAGTTGTTAGTGGTGTCCTGGGAGGGCTGGTGTTTGTTTGCAAAGCTCCTCTTGGCAAGGGGACAGGGAGCTTGCAGTTGCTGCCAAATAACACAGGCCTCCCAACAATAAAAATACGTTCCTTTTTTCACCTCTGGACTCTGACGGAGGTGAGGAGGATGACTTGGGCTGCAGCACGTTACGTGAACTGGATGAGCGTCAGCTACCCAGCTGCTGTGGGGTGTATCCCCACGCCTTCTCCCACGGGCGCAGCCTGATAGGCCACGGGGCCGTGGCATGTTTTGTGTCAAATTAATCACTGGTATTTGCATGTAGAGATGCACAAAGCGCGCCAGGATTTCAAGTCTTCAGACATATTTTCGGCACTGGGAAGCAAGGCGAGATCTCACATCCCACTACTGAAACTGCTTCTAGTGAGCAAAGCGTGAGACCTCCACGGGTCCCCGTAACGTCGTGGGCGGCAGGGCGATCTCCGGGTGAAAGCTGGCAGCAGGCAGCTGCTGCCTGCCGCTCTCTCCGGGCATGCTGGACACCTTGCCCTGCACAATGCAGCAGGCAGCCCTTGCTCAGAGCCACAGCGTGTGCTTTTCTAGGAAGCACCTCAGCAGCACATAGTGTGTCAGGGCTTCTCTGGAAATATTTTTGCATTGCTTCATGCCCCAAATAATAGCTTAAGCCCCCCTCCCTCCACCGTTCACATGCATTTTAACTCCTGCCCTATCCCGCTTGCCAATTTTCCTCGGGCCTCATTACGCAGAGCGGGATTTTGCGTGCTGCAGCATGGCGTGCGCTCCCTCCCGCCCCCCGGGAGACCTCTCCCCTTCCCCGGCTCCCCCCGCACGCGCTGGCGGGGGCATTCAGGCCGCCATGGCCCTGATGGAGCGGCCGACCCCACCGGCACGCAGAGAGGCATGCACACGTGGCAGCGCTCTCTTTTTCTCCTGCTCACCTCTGGCAGCACTCGCTCTCCTTGTTTTTCCTCCCAATCTTTTGCACCAAAAGGGTGTAATTTTGGCACAAGACCTCGGGGGACAGATGGCCACAGCTGGGGTTTGTGACGTGGAGGAGGCACAGCATGGGTGTCCCCCTGGACCCCGCAGCTGCTGGCAAGCTGGAGAGAGCCAGGGCAAGGACTCAGCCACCGGCCACGCAGTTTCAATAGGGTCTTATTTCATACTGCACACCCCCGGCACGGATCTGTCCTGGGCCAAGTAGTGCTCTCCCTGCCAGAGCCCAGACACGTGCAGGGGAGAGTGGGGTGGATGAGGCCACCCTTTTTTGCAGACGGGAGGGAACCTCACCATATGGACAGGAGCTGTGCTGAACCTCCCCTCCCCAAGCCAGAAAGCAGACCCAGGCCTATTTGATTTACTAGTAGCAACAGAGGCATCCTCAGCTTCCCACACGGTGCCTGTTTGTGTGTCCAGCGTGGGCGCAGTGCCCTGGGCAGCACTGCCCCTTCCCAATGCCAAGCTCCCTCCAAGCCACTGCTCCCAGAGCCCGTTGCAGCACCGGCTCATGTTCAGGTCATCTGATAGTCCCCAGTGTCACCCGCTCCCCTCTGCTCCCAATAACCATTGCCAAACTTCAGCCATTTTAAGCTGAAATTGTCCTCTGCGTATCTACCTCTAGTATTCATTTGAGACTTAGCCAGTACTAGTGGAAAGGGTTAGCCATTCCCAAGAGGAGGCTCGGGCCAGGTGCTGGAGTGCTCACCCTGGGAAGAGCACACGGTTTTAGCACCTTTCCCTTGAGATGTCCTCACATTGCTGCTGCAGCTTGGCATGAGACGTGGCCCTCCCTGTGCCTGTGAAAATCCACCAAAACCCAGCCAGGTTATAAGCTGTTTAAAAGCAGTCCCTGTCTACACAGCGGACCTGATTTCCTGTGGGATTTTGTGTTGTGAATGACCGATCTGGCTTCCAGGAACAAGTAAATGCCAGGAGTGTGCTCAGATGGCCAAGAAGGCCAATGGCATCCTGGCTTGTATCAGGAGTAGTGTGGCCAGCAGGATCAGGGAGGTGATCGTGCCCCTGTACTTGGCACTGGTGAGGCCGCACCTCGAGTACTGTGTTCAGTTTTGGGCCCCTCGCTACCAGAAGGACATGGAGGTGCTGGAGCGTGTCCAGAGAAGGGCAACGAAGCTGGGGAAGGGTCTGGAGCACAAGTCTTATGAGGAGAGGCTGAGGGAGCTGGGGGTGTTTAGCCTGGAGAAGAGGAGGCTGAGGGGAGACCTGATTGCTCTCTACAACTACCTCAAAGGAGGCTGTAGCGAGGTGGGGGTCGGTCTCTTCTCCCTAGTAACAAGTGATAGGACGAGAGGAAACGGCCTCAAGCTGCGCCAGGGGAAGTTTAGGTGGGATATTAGGAAAAACTTCTTCACCAAAAGGGCAGTCAGGCACTGGAACAGGCTGCCCAGGGAAGTGGTTGAGTCTCCATCCCTGGAGGTATTTAAAAGATGGGTAGACGTGGTGCTCGAGGACATGGTTTAGTGGTGGAGTTGGCAGTGATAGGTTAACGGCTGGACTCGATGATCTTCAGGGTCTTTTCCAACCTTAATGATTCTATGATTCTAACAGGAGGCTTTTTTTGGGGGGGCAGGAACATTTTGAAAACCACTATTCCATGTATACCCTCTGGCGAGTGATAAATTGCAAGGTCCTGTGGCCACTTTTTGCACAGTTTGGGATTTTTTGTGTCTCTTTGCTCCCTCTGCTTCCTTTTTTTTTTTGTGAAACTAATTGGGAGTTAACTATATGTGTGACATCTGATGGAGTCAGCCAGTGGCTTCACAGCTTAGCAGGGGATGACAGGCCGATAACCAACCAGACTCACAGACACACATGACCACGCACGTACGTGCACATGCACATTCACACAAGACTGCATAAGCCGTTTCTCTTAGAAATCTGGATCCATAGCAATGATAGCCCGTGATTTTGGCCAGTGGTGGATGTTAGTCCGAGGCAGTGACCCTCGGCCAGGCTGGCGAGATGTCACTCAAGGGAAATGGGGCTGGTTTTTCCTTTTACCCTTAAAAAAACCCAACAACTTGGAAATTGTTCTTCAAAGACTACTCAGGTGACAACACAAAGTACAACAAGACTCAAAAGTAAGGAAGCAAGGAAGTGACCTGCCTCAACAGAGGAGGTGCCCACGCTGCGTGGACCCCGTCTCAGGTCACCCCAGGCTCTGCCCGGGCACCGCCTGCGAGGGTGCTTTTGGCCTGAGCCGAGACTGTGCCAACACTTACCGCCTGTCTGTGCTGGGGCCCCGATCCTGACACTGCCGAGCTGACATGCGCTTTTTTGCGCCTCTGTTTCTAAAGCCCTAGCAATATTCTGGTTTTTTACACAAGCGGTTACGAGAATAATTTCACTGATCTCTGTGGGGCACATCTGTGCTTGGGGCCGGAGCACCACAGGAGAGCCCGGAGGAAGGGCAATCCTGAGTTCAGAGCAGGGTTTAATTAGGGAGTTATAAATCGCGCACAGGGCTACCCACGGGGGATAGATGGGTTATCAATGGCAGTATGTGCACATCCTCTGCTTTTCCTCTGGCTTCGGCTGGGTTTCTGTGCAAAGCAGATACGGAGGCATCATTGAAAAGGGACCCCAAAGGCATACAACTGAGAGAAGCAGGGGAACTGACTTCCACAGCCACCTACATTTTGGGAGGAGGTGACACACAAATAAGGAAAACTGATTTTTCTACCATGCTGATAATCTCATGCATAGCAGAAAAGGGACTGTTGCCTGCAGAGGTTGTGCTTCCAAACAGGCTGTTTGCTGCTACGGCATCCAGTCCCAGTGCGAAAGATGACAGCTTTAATCTCTTTGGGAAAGGCAAAGCCACAGAGGTTAACCAAGGCGGTCTTTGCAGCATCAAGATACTACACAGCAGTTATAAGATCCAGGTTTACTCTGATAGCTGCGCTCCTGTAGGACTGATTGCAGGGAATAATCATGGTTTGGGACCCAAGGGAGAGCACAGATAGTGACACCACCCGCAGTTTGTAGGTACAAGAGGAGGTGACTTGGTCCTCAGCGGCTGCCTGCCTGCTTATTCTGCGTTTGTGGCTGTGCCCAAAGCCCTGCAGACTCCCAGGTTTCTTAGTCCACAGAAATGAAACAGCTGGCAAGAGCAAGGTGGAAAGCGAAGGCTGGCAAAGCATTTTCGAGGAGTTCTTGATTGCTTTGGTCTCACAAGCACCACACAGAAGAACCTCAGACCTTGAAGGGCCTCACCACATCCATGTGCCGCTCGCACTGAGCCCATCAGGCTGCCAGGGCCAGAGCAAGCGTCTCTGTCACCTCTTTTCCTGCTTGAAGTAATAATTTTAGTCAAAAGGGGAAAGGACCAGTCATTGTCAGCAGCTGATAGGTCTCCAAGACCCACAACCAAGATACACCAAGAAATGTTTATGCAAATCTCATTAAAATGTGTCCATCCTCTTTCTGTGAGAGTCAAAAAGCTCCGGTACCATCTGCCAGAGCAACAAGTGTCCAAAGCTGTCTGCATTGGGCTAAACCAGAAGCTGATCTCAACACGGCCTGTTGAGAAACAAATTGAAACACTTGAGGATTTACTCTCAGTCAACCTCTAATTGCAGAGTCTAGTAATCATCAGGCGATGAGATCTGAAATGTGGATCAAGCAACAGCTTAAGCAAGTGAGCATTGCAACAAAAATACAGAATGCACACACGGACATTATTTTTTGCAAGAATGAATCAAAGCTCCTTACTCTGCCGGTACTGTGCAACAGCGCTGGTTATTTTCAGAGGTAGAGTTGGAGGTGCTCATACTCCACGGAGGGCACTGCTCCTGTGTAGCAAGGCACAAAGGGTCCCCTATTAATCTGAGCCAAGATTACCTACAGAGCCGGGCTTTGCACCCGGTTTGTGTTTAGCTACCGCTGACTTCATTCAAGGGTACGAGCCCACGAAACTTGTGCAAGCAGTCCCTGCTAAGGCGCTTGCACGTTTAGAAGGCAGTGGAGCAAAACCACACTTGAGTCACAGCTGAACACACTTGATGGGGGAGACACTGAGGTATTTCAATATATTTAGATCAGCCTGGATCATCTGAAAGAGCATAAACAGCAAAAAAGGAAGAAGGACCGAGAAGGCATTTTCTTTCATAAAGCTGTTAAGGAGTAGTCAGAGAGAAATGAAAAGGGCAAAGAAAAGATTAACACTTACTTTGTGTCTCTGGCTGCAAGAGAACAGATATTTTCTTAAGCAAGAATCTGATTACTGAGAGCAGATGATGAGGAATTAAGAAACCAGGAGATAAGATCAGGAATAGTTAATAAAAAGCTTGGGATCCATAAAACCAGTAAAAGGGAAAGGCCATATGCAGGCATGCTGAAGGAAATGGGGAAAGAAATTAGAGACGCTTTAGCAAACCTTTTCAGAAGTTCAAGAGAAATCCCTTGGGACTGGAAAATGTAACAAAAAGCAAGTGCTGAGGGAAAACAACCTGAGGGCAAATCAAGGCTACATCTAGTCCGTTTGAAATCCATTGCTGGAAAGTCTTAAAGCTCTTTAAAAGATCAATTTGGAGAAATACTTAGAAGAGCCTAAGAGCACCTCACTAAGTTGCCTGAATTCACTGAGGTTGTTATTGGCAGAGCAGAACAAAGTAGTGGCACATGGTGAGAATTTCTGAAACAAGGTCTAGCTCGAAAATTATTTTTAAAAGGAGAAAATGAGAAGTACCTGAGTGGAAACCAGATGACCCATGCAAGAAGAGAAAAACTCGCTAAGATGTATTTGTCGCAATTGTCCTTCCAGCTTCAATCCCTGGACAAATTGCATGGCAAATCCAACTGTTATCAGGAGAGTTTTGTAAAGCAGTTTTAAGTTATGTTAAAAATTGTAACACTGCATAAGACATTACAAAGACAACCATACACGTCCAGCCCGGAGTCACATGCAGAAATGTTAAGCTGGCACTCCCTGTTGGATTTAGCTAAATGTGGAAACAAACCTCCGTTGTCTTTGCCGGGATGACACAAAAAGACAGCAACAGTCATACAACTGCAGTACTGCAAACAGTACTGAAGCAATACGCTTTCGTTGCTTTAATTGAAGCAGATGTGGTTTATTAACTAATAAAAATAAAGCTAGAAAATTCTGACCATAAATACAAAGATAAAGACAAAGGTAACATAGACATGAAAACCTAGAATATAAACTTTTTAAAAAGAGTTTTAATATTGGTAAGATATTTAACTAGGTGATACTATTTTGGTGTTTCTATCTAAGCTCCCCCACCAGGATCAATTCGCAGGAAGTGGCACAAAGTTAATCTCCAGTTTCTACTGTTTTACTTTCTATGCTCTGTGTAGTGTTTTTTCTATCGAGTTTTAATTCCTTTAAAACAAAGTACTGCAGCTTATATTCCCAGTGTTGCTATAATGCTTTGTAACTTCTTCTGTCTGTGCTAACATTTCAAAAATAGCTAACTGGAGGAAAAAAAAATCTAATATCAATGTTGTAATTAATTCCATCCACCTCATTAGGCAGCAGCATCTTATAAAACAGCGAGCGCGATCACCTCATCCGTGTGTCCGGCTAACAACGCCATCCCTCTGCACTGGCCAGAGAGAAGCTGTGCTTGTGGCTGGCCAGGCATCCCTGCAGTTTGCTCAGGCAGTCCCCTGCTTTAAACATTAACTTAAATAAAAGCTGACATGAAAGCCGTTGCAAGGACAGATGAGAAAAGGACTATGAAGAGGAGGTATCAGCAGGTCCCACATCTGTGTTTGCATCTAAAAGACTGGGGGGAGCCAGCGGTGTGCCCCTTACAGGGGTGTGTGGCAATGGCAATGCCCAAAGTCGCCTTTCTCCTTGCCAAGAGCGTGCTCAGGCCAGGAGGGCAGCTACACAGCCATGCGCCAGCACTGAGCACATCGGCCATCTCTGGGATGGGGCGGCCGGGACACAAGCCCAGTAAATCTGTGGGCATCAGAGCTGTAGGAACCCAAGGGAGGAGCTGCAGCAGGGACTGAGCCCCAAACGCTGCTGGCTCGGGAGCCCCAGGGTGGCCGGAGGAGCTGGCAAGGGACTTCACTCTCAGCAGGTGCCCAGAGATCAGCGCTAGAGAAGAGCTTACCTAAAAAAATGTAATGACCTAGGAACTCATAAAACATAAACATCACTGGAAAAGTGTTTTGAAATACCAGGGAGAAAAGGAGACAGCAGCAATGAATGTCTGAGTCTTGAAAACATCCAGCTGGTGAAACTGCGCTGGTGGGGACCCGCGCTGAGCTGTGGCTGCAGAGTGAGGAACACGTACACAGAAAGCCATCGGACTGACAGGGAGCCTGGGGAGCGGTGCGTTTCACAAGGCTTGGAGAAGCGCAGCCAGTATGCCTGTCATTGTAGCACAGGGATACCAGGACATGGGGCAGATACTGAGAGGACCTGTAAAATGCTCCACCTCAAACCCCAAAGCCAGAGGTGAAAAAATTACAGGCAGCTTCGATCACGCAAATGCGATGTTTAAGGAGTGGGGCTGAATGACCTCCAGTATGAGGAACTACCGTAAGACTTGCATGCAAGTAAGATGGCAAGTGAATAGAAAACATGATGACCATCCATACCTATATCTACATTTGTGTCATCTATTAGAGCTTTTGAATATGCAGGAAGAAGGATTAATTTTTCAAGAGAATCCAGAAACATATAAAAACCTTTCCAAAGCCTTCAGGGATGCCACTGGAAAATCCCTTGACAGTTTTGTTAGTTGCACAACACACACCAAGATAGAACACAGCAAGCAAGTGCTTCTGCGCTTGCATCCTCTTATATTCCTCTTTGCATGTATGGAAACTGGGTAAGCTTTGGAGCTCACTGGGGACAGATCCGTGACCATAGTGACCGCGGGAACGCCAGGGTTGTGGCTCCAGAGGCCCTTATGGGACAGAATCACAGAGTCAGCATGGCTGAGGCTGGCAGCCACCGCTGGAGACTCCAGCCCAACCCTTGCTCTTGCAGGGTCAGCCGGAGCAGGCTGCTCAAGGCTGTGTCCAGTCAGGGTTTGTGTATCTCCAAGGATAGAGACTCCACAACCTCTCTGTGCAACCTGTGCCTGTGCTGAACCACCCAGTCACACCATACAAATGGGATTTCTTATCTGCAAATGGAGTCCCCTGTGTTTCTGTGTGTGCCATTGCCTCTTGTCCTGTCCCTGGGCACCACTGAGAAGAGTCTGGCTCCCTCTTCTTTACCTCTCCATCGAGTATTTATGCACATGATCACCCTGAGCCTTCTCTTCTCCAGGCTGAACAGTCCCAGCTCTCTCAGCCTCTCCTTGTATGAAAGTTGATCCAGTCCCTCCATCACCTTTGCGGCCCTTCAGTGGACTCAGCACAGTATGTCCCTGTCTCTCTTGCACTGAGGAGCACTGGACACAGCACTCCAGACAGGTCCCACCAGTGCAACGCTCTGCCTAATGCAGCCCAGGACACATTGGCTTCTTCACTGCATGGGTGCATTGCTGACTGATGGTCACCTTGACTCCCAGGGGTCCACCAGGACCCCCAGGTCCTTCTCTGATAAGCTGCTTTCCTGTTGGTTGTCCCCCAGCATGTACTGGTGCATGGGATTATTTCTCCCCAGGGACAGGGCTTGCCTCTTCCTCTTGTTGAACTTCAGGACGTTCCTCTCTGACTGTCTTCTCCATCCTGTCCACATCCCTCGAATGGCAGCACAATCACCCAGGGCATCAGCCACTTCTCCCCGTTTCATATCATCTGCAAACTTGCATCTTTGTAGAGGGCTATCAGGTTGGTTAAGCTTGATTTCTCCTTCATAAATCCAGGCTGACTACTCCAAATCACTTTCTTGTCCTTCATATGTCTGGAAGTAGTTTCAGGGATTAGTTGCTCCATCATCATTCCAGGGATCAAAGTGAGGCTGACCAGCCCGTAATTCCCTGGGTCCTCCTTCTTGCTATTCTTAAAGATAGAAGTGATATTTGCATTCCTCCAGTCTCCAGGAACCTTTACTGATTGCTGCATGCATATTCAGGTAGCTCTTAATTTTCATGGCACTCCATCATAGACTAGCAGAAAACACAGAGCAAACATCAAGAACGTCCATTTGTTTGGTGTTCGCCATGTGCGGAGTACCGAGAGAAGACTTTGTATCTAAGACATAGCTGTGAGGAGATTGAAACTGTAATGTGTCCCTGCTGTCTTTCAGTTATGCTGGTCCAAATCCAAAGCAAGTCCAGCATCTCTGGGCAGGTGCTGAGGAACAGGTTTCTGAAACGTGGTCGGTTCCTGGCCATAAGCCAGCTTTCCCTGTAGGGCCACAGCAGAAGTGGCCGGCACTGCCCTGCTGCCAAGCAGCTCCCCAAAGCAGGGCACATCACGGGGCAAGAGTTACTTTAGGTGCCATCATCAGGTGAGAGCGCTTCCCACGAAGAGCCGGTACTGCCTGGGGAAGGGTCCTGGTGACATCTGTGCTGTTACTGTGAGAATCCACAGGAGCATTTTGTTGGCCCCAGCCATGTGTGGACCGGATTAGCATAAAAAGCTGTTCCTAAATCCTACTCGCAGACTTGATGTCTGTGCAACCATCTCAGGTAAGCAGGTAATTTTCTTTACTGAAGTAGGTGTAAGCCTTAGGCAGATAAAGTGATCACAGAAAAAGGACGTCTGCCTTATTTATCCTCCAATGTGGAAAAGGTTTGTAGCAGAATAAGCACAACTTTATACTGGCAATTACATCTGTGAGATTTGCATTACTTTCTCTTGTATCACAGCGTATGTTCAAACGTGTACACTTTTCTATGTAAATCCAGAATTATCCTCTATACGTGGTGTAACTGAGAAACCTGCTTCTTTGCATGGCTTTTCGCTTCACTGCAGTTAGGTTTCTTAGCTAAACCCAGGAGTCACGTGCCGTCCCGCTGGGGGAAGCCAGCGAGAGGAGATTAGGGTCAGGCCAATAGGTGACAACAAAGTCAACTGCATTCATGTGTGTCCAGTTTATTCATAACTGGAAATCTCCTAGATCTGGCAAAATAACAGAAGATTTAATAGGATGCGTGTAGTTCCTGGCCTGTCTCTGTTGGAAGAACTTGTTGAAATCATGTCTAGAGGTCTGGCTTGGGGGCATTCTGGGGAGGTAGATGTTATATCCTTATTGCTTTCTAGGTAAAAAGGGAGTGATTAAAGGCCTGGATCAGAACAGGCCCTTTTATAGAGAATTACAAATGCCAATCCCAATGTTGAAGTTCAGCCCCAAAGGGGATCTGGAAACAAATTTCTGAAAGAAGCAAGGCAGCACTTTATGGACACCTTCCACCTTCAGGACTGCTGAATCCTTCTCCCACCTCTTAATCCAAAAGCAAACTGGCAGAGTAAAGAAAAGAGATTTGCTCAGAAAGCGAGCAGAGGCCCAGGGATGCAGCACCTCCAGCATGGCTCCCTGCTGGGGCTACAACAAGGGCACGTGGAGAGGGCTCAGAGCAGGACAGACCCTCGGTGTCTGTCTCCCATCCTCCGAGCTGCTCCTCTGATGAGCCCCTTTCCCTCTCCATCCTGCTGCCCAGCACCATACCCCAAAAGTGGAGTCTGTCCCCAAAACTCCTACAAGCAAGCCCAACAAATGATGCTGCAGTTCCTCCATTTCTCTCCGGGTTGCTGCCGGTGCCCGGGCATCAAGAAAGGAGCCCTTTCTGCTAGATCCTCAGCTGGCTGAGGCTTCACAGAGCAAAACCACAACCTGAAACTGCAAACAGCAATTCTCAGACAGATCATGGGGCCTTCAACTTCAGAAGCAGCACAAGATATACGTGTTAATTTGTGGTTAAGGCCTATTTATCTGGAACAGCACTAGAGGGTGGCTTGGCCTTTCCTGTAGCACAGCAGTTGGAATTGCCAAAAGAAAGAGGCATTAAAAGTTAATAAAAAAGTCTGAAACACGCTCATTAAAATACTTGGAAAACTTCACAGTTTGGCTTCATACCATAGAGCGAGTATGTGAGAACTTGACCGGGCTTGCCTGCCTCCCTAGCAGACTGTCTTGACTTAATACTTTAAAAAAAAATCACCTGGCGCCTGATGCCGTGTTAAAAAGCCCCTACCATGTCAGATACTGTTGTAATTTGCCCTGGAAATGCATCTGAAGCAAAGGAATGTGTGAGCACAAGTCCAGAGCTCAAACAGGGGAAATACTGGTTGTTATACAGATCAGTGGATACAGATGGTATTTTATTTATTTTAACCCTCAGCCCAAAGTTTCAGGGGCTGATAACTCCGCCACCCCACTCTGGTTCATCCAGCCTCTGGATGGACGGACGTTGCAGCTCTTGCTCCCAGAACAGGCTCTTTGGATACCACGGTATCGAGCGGCCTGGCCATATCTGGAGCCATTTCAAGGAAAATCTAGCCCTGTATTTGACCTCATTCTTCTATTTACTCACCACACTAATTAGGTCAGGCGGAGGGAAGGCCAACAAGACAGGTAGGATGGACTATTTGCATAGCTGCAAGCAGTTTCTATCTGATTGAGTGGAGTGGATTGAGCCATAGGTAGATTGTGGGTCAAGAGGTTGTTTGAGTTTCACATTCGTGGATGCACTCTCCACAGCCAGTGTTTTGGTTACGCGGCTCCACAGCACTCTGCATTGGCTGCTGGGTCATGAACTGAGGCCTGGATCTCAAGCTGCTGAGCATCAGGACTGCTGCGGTTATGTATCCATGCGGCACCTCGAGGACAAACCCAACAGTGATTCAGTGAAGGCTGCCCACTTTCCATCTCAGCCATATGGTCTGCCTGAAAGCGTGAGCTTTGATGGTGTTAGAGAGTCTGATTTATCAACAGCGGAAGCCATCTTTGATCTAGTATTTAGTTCTAAGGTAAAAATTAAAAGATATATGAAGTACCCGTGGGGGATTCTTTGCCTAATCCTTGTACCTCCTTCCCCACCGTTTCTCCGGGATGCAGAGCCTTTGGCTAACATTCCACTGTCACATTTGGGATTATCCTGCAGAACATCACGTACATCCTGCTTCCTTCAAAGAGCAATGACTACCCTGGGACCAGGACATAGTATTGACTTTTGCACCTATTGTAGTTTCTGTGAGTGCAAGGTGTTGGACTTGGTGGCCTTTTCCCTGGACGAGCTCTCAGAGTTTTCAGGTATAATATATGGAGCCTTATGGCGTTTTTACGGTAGGGCTGAGCAAGGTAACTAGTTAGTACTTTTCCTTTTGCCTAGGCTGTATGATGAGCATATGATCACACACCATTTCGTCAGCAGTGGATTGCTGTTCCCAGACATGCTTCCTTCAGGAGCCTGATATAGAAGATTTGAGCTACGTGTCCTTCATCCTGCAAAATCGCAAGGCAGGGCTATGAGGAGGCACAGGACAAGTTCAGAACAGGCAGGCTGTGCAGGGCTCACTGGGATCCACGCAACACCATGTGTAAGAAAGACAGGAGGGAAAGCATTTTCAGCCTCCCCACCCGTGCCCTCTGCCCAAAATGACTTCTGCTTGAAGAGCATCACAGCGCTGAGCAGCCAGCACCTTGCTTAGTTTGGGTGACTGAATCCAGAATCTCTGTGGAGGAAGCACACCTTAGCATCCCTGTACGGCAATGACTGCTCTTAGAGCAGTTCTACCTGTAAACAGGGCCACAGCCCTCTGCACCCTGGAAGCACATAGTATCAGGTATGACCTGTTCCCAAGGGCTTCATAAAGAGGAGAGATTCCTGGCAAAACCAAGAGCAGGACCCAGCTTCTCCAGACCCCTTCACCCTCTCTGCTCTCTTCACAGGAAGCTCCCTGAAAGACTTCTTAGTAGGAAAGGGCCGCTGCTGAAGGGATGGAAAGGAGCCCACACAGTGGATGGTATGCACATGCCTGCCTTCTACAACTTCTCTATTATCAGTAAAGAACAAAGAAATAGCAGATGTATATCTGATGTGTTTACATGAAAGCTGCAGTATTTACTGATGCTTTTAAGGTTATATTTTACTTCAGTCAAGCATCGAAAAAAATGTGGGGAATATCTTGCAGTTGGTTAGCTAAACACCTTTTCCTGCCTTTGGATTGGGTAAGACAGATACTCACAATAAACTTTATCTGGGGGACAGTTCAAGGAATTGGCAAGAGAGTCCAAAATCCACTAACTCAAGGTCACTCATCCACTCAAGGAGTCCAGGCTGGCTGAGCAGTGACCGTAAATCATCACATTTGACACTGATTCAGTTGCCTATGTAAAACGCAAGTCAGTCTGCACACAGTTCCCAGGGGAGGAGCACCGTACCACAACTGCCAGCTACAGAGGCAGTAACCGGTTGCTTCTGTGAAGAGGCCCAGGCTCCACTGGGCACGGAAAGATAATTTTCCACCTAATCAGTGGGAGTTCTAGTCAAAGGAGTTCTATCACTGGAGTTCTAGTCAAAGCATGTATGTACATAGGAGTGTGGCCAAATCTGTCACCTAATGGATGGAGCTATAAATCCAAGAAATTGCAGTCTGCAAACACAACCAGGACACGCCCTGTGTACTCCTGCCCATCACACCAAACCCTAGCAGGAGACATAATGTCATGGCCTTTCCTCTTGGCACCCTAACAACTTTCTTGGAGCCATGTAGGCACCATCACTACGGTATCCTAATACGTCCCAGTGACCCAGTGAGACAGGGAATTTTACAAATGGGAAACTGAGAGACAGCAAAAGTGAATTGCCTAAGGTTTTTTGGCAATCCATGGTTCAGACAATAGCATAGAAGTTTAATATCTTATGCACTGAAACTTCCTAGAAATGCACTCTCAGGCTTAGTAGCTCCCTACTTGCTTGTTGGGGTGTCAAGAAATCACATGTATGGCCAAGTTGTTCCTACAGTCAGCTCTGAGGTGTATGGCCCTGGTCGGTTTGAGAGGCAGTGTACTAACTAAATGGACCGTTCTGATCCAATAGTTGTCCACTTACTGGGCTACTTGAAGCCTCCAGGGAAAAATTAGGGGAAAAAGTGGACAGTTCCTTTTAGTCCTTTAGAATGGGAAGTCTGAAGCCATTTTGCACTGTTGCATCTCTGTTATCATTCTAGACTGTCCAAACACATAAAAACTATGATGGAGCATGAGTTAAAGCAAAGCTTATTGGGAGCTACTAATGCAAAAATAGAAACCTCCTACACTAAATGAAACGAGTGCTGTGCATGCACTAAGACATGTGTGAGAGACACTGCTTGTAAATATTCTCTGCAGTCTGCGTAGGAGTTGTGTGGAGGCAGCCTGAAGACCTCCAGCAGCAGAAAAAGGAGATAAATGGGCATTTATTTGGCTGAGCGTCTGGGGAGAAGGGCTTTAATATGTGCTAGAAGAAACTGGGGATTGAAGTTATCAAACTGTGTGAACTTAAATAATAAAGGCATGAGCTATGCACTGCTGCCTTGTACAGCTCCTGTCCCACGAGGAGGGTTTCAGAAAGGTGAGAAAGTCTCTCTCATTACATCTTGTCGCTCTTCACTTGGCAGCTTTCTGTGTTTCTTAGCTAAAATCTCAGAGAAACGAGTCATAAATTTACTGTGTGTAGCAAACTTCCATTAGCTGGAAATGCCCTTCCCAGCTGAGAGACTCCACAAAGTATTGGAAAAATAATTAAGCTAGGTAAACAATATTCTTGAGTTTTGCCCAATCTGGGCTAATCCCAGCCTTGGCCCGATAGCTGTTCTCACAAGAGCACAAGCGGGCTTTGCTGCACGCACGCACATGTGAACACACGTGCGCACACCCAGATGCACGTGTGTGATAAGCGGCGCTGGTAGCGCCTTCTCATCAGCGGCTGCTCCACGCTGCCTCCTCCGCGGCTCCCGCCCAGCCCTGCCAGCCTCTGCCTCTTTCGGCTGAAATTCTTCTATGCTGCCTCAGGCAGTTTCATTCACTTTTCTACTTATCTGGGGATTATATTTTCAGCCAAAAAAGTTCAAGTGTTACCAAGAAAGATGGGAGGAGGGAGAAAAATGTTATTTACCTTCATTTTTCCAAAATTTGGTAAACGTGAGCAATTTTTTAATGTGACTTCTGAAAATGTGACTTCTTCCCTTTCTTCTTTTTCCTTCCCACTGATACCAGACCCTGCAGTTTCCGATACTTTCCCAGAGCCAGAAAACATGTGCTTTTCTCTATAGCTTTTTTAAAAAATAGTTCAGTAATTCAATTTACCGATTTTCTTTTTTAGAATCATACAAAACCCAACACCTAGGATAAAACATTTCAAATTAAAAGCCGTATATTTGACAAGGGATAACTAACCAAAACCATTATTATTAAGGAGCAATTTCAGGTATCTCTAGACCTTTCTCACAAAAGGATTTGGTGACCAATACAAGGCCCATCCATCTTAGCAAAAGGATTGAATATACATAAGCAAACAGTTTAAATCTACTACATGAGTTTACTTTGTTAATTGTAGAAGCTTTATAGCTTCGGCAGGTCTGAAAGTTCATGAACATTAAACCTGAACTCATCTCACCGAGGGAAGTGTCTTTGGTTACGTTTCACCTTCGTGTGGGCACAGCCCGGAGAGGACCGGGTGCTCGCAGAGGTGTGTCTGGCAGCTGTACCAGTGGCTGGACCAGAGCAACGCCAATATTCCCATTTGTGTGGAAGGGGTCGGGAAAACCCATGCCAGCTCTGGCAAAAAGGATCTCCACTTTGGGCATGCTACAAGTTGTCCATCTACAACTGTAGCTAGCCACGCTGATACAATTAAACTGCCAAGTATGGGTGCAGCCTAAGCAGGCTCCTTAAATAAAACAATGGAGCATTTTTTTGTTGCTGGTGTAATCATGTGTCACAGGAACTGTGGATTTGACAGCTTCACTTGAAAGCTGGGTCCTACTAATACCTGCAAGGATATAGTCATGCAGGATTTCCCCTATCACAACAGCCCCTCCTACCCTGCTCTTCGGACACTGATTTCCATCACTCTTCTGGATCACCGTTTGTCTCTGAGCTGGCCTGGAACTACGGGCCCTCCTGGTGTCACAGGGGACATGGCCACGGAAGCGCGGGAATGTCCTCCTGGGCTTCATTGCACTAATGTCCGCCATTCAACTACAACAATATCTTCCCAGCGGTCTCTCCAGAAGGGGAAGCAGGATCGTCTTTGAAACTATAATGTCCTATAGCATAGACATGTAAAATTAGTGTATTTACATTTGAACCTCAACACCTAGGTGTTCAAGGTCAGGTTGGACTGGGCTCTGAGCAACCTGATCTAGTGAAATGTCCCTGCCCACGAGAGGGGAGTTTGACTAGATGATCTTTAGAGGTTGCTTCCGACCCGGACCATTCTGTGATTCTATGATTCTATAATCTCCTCCCCACCCCTGCACTCATTTTGGATGCCTATACATATAAATACGTGTACATGCACATGTATGTACACAAAGATACATGCATACACTGGCCAAAATGAGATTTCAGAAGCACCAGCATGAACATGTGCAAGTATTGGTATGAAAAAATACACAGCATGTTCTTTTTCCTATTTCTTCAATGCAGTTTTACTGCTGGTATGGCATCCCAGTGTCTACTGGGCCATTCTCAGCCCTGCACATGAACACACGTATATATGTATACGTACCCGGGAAACAGCATTGGCTGAGGACTGGGTAGGAGTTAGGAATCAATGGCTGTGTGGCTCCTTCAGTGACACTAAAGCAGGAGATGTATCCTTTCCTCCTTGCCGTTGTGATGCTCCCAGGGACTTGGCTATTTCAGGAAGGGAGGAATATTTCTCAAATTCACTCAAGGACAGCTGTAAGCTTTGATTGACTGCTTGAAATTTCACATCTTCAAACCATGCCCAATTGGAAATAACAGCAACTCACAAAGAACTAGAAGATGTATGGCAGGAAGGGACCTCTGCCCTGAGGCCTGTTGTCAGTTATCATAGGTAAATACATAATACAAGCTCTCATAAACAAATCAAGCACCATTTAAAACATGTTAGGTTGCTTACCCCATGCTGTTAGAAAGCAAGCCTATGGGGCACCACATCTGGTAATCTGCTGTCTTGATTTATCCGTGGCCAGCTCTGTCTTTTACCTTTGGTCTTACCTCACCTCTGTCCAGACTGTGAAATGCCCAAACCCTTTGATGGGCAGCAGTCACATCCCCCTTCACCTCATCCTTCTGGCTGAAACAAGCCTGACACCTGAATCTCCTCTTAGAACATAGGCTTTTCCACCCCCTGCTCGTTTGTGATGCCCTTCTCTGCACCTACAACAAATCCCTTGTGAATGCAGGCGAACACAGCTTTCCAGATGACGCTCAAAAGAGTCCTGTACCAGGGCATTAAACCTGCCCTCACTCTGCTGGTCAGTCTTACATTTTATACACGCTAGAACTACGCTTCCCG
This sequence comes from Nipponia nippon, assembly GCF_047370975.1. Lineage (NCBI taxonomy): Eukaryota > Metazoa > Chordata > Aves > Pelecaniformes > Threskiornithidae > Nipponia > Nipponia nippon. The sequence continues at coordinate 23,253,018 of NW_028262290.1, forward strand.
TATATCGGTGGCTCATAGTCATGCTGTGACTGACTAATGCGGCATGATGCAGCTCGTGCACCAGATCCAGTGCAGTACACTCCCATTCAGCCAGTTGTCTTCTCCCCATGGTAAATGGCTGTTTTTGCAGCAAATGGTGTCCAAGAACTGAACATCTTCCCCCTTACAGCAGCCAGCTTAGAGCCCATAGCTATTGCTCCATCCCTGTGCATCGGAGAAGGAATTGGGAAAATGCAGTATCTTCTTGCAGTGCCTGGCTAGAGTTTTTGCCTTATTATTAGGGGGAGAAGGAGCATCCAACAGAAACTGGAGCTGCTGTCATGTCCAGTCATGGGGAAAAGGAGTGCTCTCAGGGCAGCCTGTCCTCTTGCAAGTGTATTTGTGCGAGGGGTGACATGATAAAATCATAGAATCATTTAGGTTGGAAAAGAGCCTTAAGATCATCGAGTCCAACCACTAACCTAGCACTGCCAAGTCCACCACTAAACCATGTCCCTAAGCACCACATCTACATGGTGTGGCCAGCAAAGGCCTGAGCCACAGCCATTAATGTCACAACCTACGAAGTGAGGGGAAGGACAAAGTGTCCCAAGCCTTGGTTGCAGCTGAGTTTGAACTGCCCTGGACCAATATATGCATAGCACCCCTCTATCTCCAGCTGAAGACCATCTATCTAGCTGCTGGCAGAGCTTCTTGTTAGAAGTTCTCAGATCAGGCCCTATGCTCTGCACTATTATGTTTCACCTCATTTCCATTACAACCCTCCACCGCTCACTGCTCAAACCAACAAGATTTCTGTGGGTAGCATCTCATGCGCCCCATTACTGACAGTACTCAACACTGTGTCATCAGTTACTGTCACTGTCTCCTTTTGACTTCCAGTGCCATAGCTGGGAATCAAACATTAAATAAGGTCCATTCCAAGTCCAGTCCTGGAGGAATTCCACCAGTAGTTGCTTCTGGCATGTTTGTTCTCGTTCTGTCATAACCCATTGTGATCCTCCTGTTTGTCAGTGCTTTCCTTATCTTAAAATTCATGTTTCTCCAGTATAAGAAATAATTTCTGGGGTTTATTTCAACCTCTTAGTGCAAATTGACTGCATTTGTCTGGTCTGAAAAGGTCAGTTATCTTGTAAAAGAAAGGTACCATGTTAATTTGGCATGATCTACCTTGAGCAAATTCATGTTGTATTTCATCTCATTTCCAGTCATCTCCCATCTCTTTGCTTCAACATAGTTTTTGTGTCCAGCTGATCCACATATCTAATGCATGAGCAGGAGGGAAAAAAAGAGAAGAGAGTTGGTGCTCATTTCCCCTCTGTACTCTGCTCTGTGTCTGTGACATTGCAGCTGCTGGAGTCCATGCAGACTGAAAACAGAAGGAACAAAGCAAGGAGTAAAGTCATGAGCTCTCCCATGAAGCTCTCCCATGGAGCACGGACTTGTGCATCCTTCCTGACAGAACCTGTTGCCTCATGAAACTCAGAGCCCGAGGGGCTTAGTCAAATATCTTAGATAGAGATGAAACACTAGCAATTATTAAAAGACAATTAAAAGGATTATCTTTCCCCATACGCCATAAACTGTTCTCTAGCTGGGCTAGGAGGACATGAACTCATTGGTTGAAGAGCTCTGGATTAGGTGCACAGCGTAAATTTAACGTTTTTGTACTGTTTGGCCACCGTCCCAGAGAAGTTACCACTGCAGATGAAGCATTGCTCTTCTCCACCAGGGCCACGGCTGCATCTTCATTATAACCTCCACGGTGCATCTCCATTGCAGAGACACACTGTTTCTGGGGAGCGCAGGGGTGTGCGGATACGGTTTGCTTTCCACACGCTGCATTTGGAAGTTGACAGCATGGGACAGCTCTTGTGTAAACTCCATGCCAAGCAAGAGCGTGCCTGTATGGCATGGGTGCTGGGTTCGGTGAGCAAGCAGGCTCTGTATCAACTTGTTGATGCTTAAGGGAAGGATGGTGTCTATTGATTAGGGCATGCAGGCAGATGAGCTGCAGACATGGAGCAGAGTTTAAGGATCTGCAGCTTGCTGGGAGTGGCTTGCTTGTGAGAATGCACCTGGCAGATGCAGCACGCGTGTAGCCGGCTCTGCACAGCGGTGCAGCAGCGGTGCAGCATGTAACCCGGGGAGGCCCTCCTCACCCTGCCCCTCAGGCATGCAGGCATGTGTTACACACCAGCAGCATGGGGAACTGCCAAGATGGCAGGCGCCGGTGGTTAGCACACCACCAGCTTCCCCCGTGCTGGAGGAGCCTGGGGTTGGGTGCTTCAGTAAGGGGTGCAGCCCAGACAGCCAAACCCTGTATGCCCCACAAGCCAGGCAGCCGTCTGAGAAGTAGATAGTAATCGTCATTATCCATGTTTCCCCACTGCCCCAACAGTGCACAGGTTGGCCCAGCCTTCCAGGTACCCTCTCGGCCTGGGCCCCAGTCTGCTCTGACCTTTTCTCTTTGCCAAAGCCAGTCTGAAATTCTTGTCCTGGCTGCCAGCCTCTTCCCCTCCCCAGCAAGAGGAGAGGGAGCAGGAGCTGCTGAAGGGAGGGTGTGAGGGGGTCTTGGGGCACAGCGTGAGATCCTTCCTCTAGTGGACACAAGATCGACTCTCATGTAGAGGTTAGTAGACTGAAGTGTGGAAATTGTGAGCGTCAGCCTCTTTTCCCAGGTAACAAGTGATAGGATGAGAAGAAAAGGCCTCAAGTTGCGCCAGGGGAGGTTTTGATTGGATACTGGGAAAAACTTCTTCACCAAAAGGGCAGTCACGCACGGGAACAGGCTGCCCAGGGAAGTGCTTGAGTCCCCATCCCTGGAGGTATTTAAAAGACGGGTAGACGTGGCGCTTAGGGACATGGTTTAGTGGTGGACTTGGCAGTGTTAGGTTTACAGTTGGACTTGATGATCTTAAGGGTCTTTTCCAACCTAAATGATTCTATGATTCTATAAGAGAGTTGAGTGGCCAGCACAGCCTCCCAGCAACTGGACCAGAAAAGCAGAGGACTGGGAAAGGGGAAGAAGGGAGAAGCCAGCTAATGTCTTGCCAAGCATGTCCTACCCCAGCCTCCTCTGTGCGTGCAGCCGCCTGGGGAAACACTGCCTGTGCAAAGCTTTGTGCGCAGACAGCCAATGCACTGAGCACGGCCTCAGGCATCTGCCCCTCGCTGCCTAACGCGGTGGTGCCAGCCTCTCCGCCGGTTTGTGCATACCCAGCTCTCCCACCAGCTGCTGACAAAGGAATTTGGAGAAAAGGCAACGGGCCTGCTTCCAGGCACCTCCTGGCTGCTGCTGGAGCCAGGTCCCCTCCAGGAAGCAGACCCCCAGGAGCGGTGCAATGGCATCCTTTCACCCCACGTGTTGTACGTTTCTTAGTCCCAAGCTATGTGCGTATTCTACAGATCGCAATACCCTTCCCCAGGGGCTTACAGTGGAACCCAACATGCCTGGGAAGGGCAGTTTAAGAGTGAGTAGTCCTCCAAAACCACTCCACATGTATTTATCCAGCTGCTGTTCCTTAAACTGGCAGGACTTTCTATAAGTGCAAACCCTTCAAACGTTCAGTGAGCATCAACAATAACAAATAAAAAAAAGCAATTCTCACTTAATCTTTTTATGAGCTTGAATTTTACAACTGACTGTCACAAAACAGAGTAGAATCTTTCAGCACTTTTGATATTGGATAATCTATAAACCTTTTATTTAGTAAGAAAACTTAAAACATACTGAGAAGAGAATATTTTCCTTCCTGCTGTGAAATTAATGTACTGGCTCCCTCATGGCCAAGTGGTAAAGAAAAATAAAAGTGATTCTGCCCAAATACTGGTTTCACTGTCGCACTTTGTTAAGTAGAGCCAATACATCACTCGTGGTGTTCTCTTCAGATAATATCAAACGATAATGAGGCAGAACATGCAGACTTCAAATAAGGCAGGACAATAATACGAGGAGAGCTTATAATAAAACAATTGGCTCTGGGTTTCTTTAACAGCATTTATCTTTAAACAACTGCACTGAGATCCACCTCAGTTTACCACCTTTTAAATGAAACAATGAACAAACAGTCCCCAAACTGTTGACATTTTGACTATGACTTTTAGCAAAAGAACATAAAAATGCATTCATCTCTATAAAGGTTCATCTAAAATGTCTTGAGAGCTCTCTCACTTTATTTCAATTTGTTCTAGTCCCTTGGCAACTAGGACTTAGTCACTCCATATAAACTATGACTCCTAGGTGCTAGATTTGTAAGAGGATCTTGCCCCAGAAGATACTGCATATGGTAGTTCTGTTGTTCTCAACATTTTCACAGCTTGGCATTTCAGAGAAAAAAGAGCTCGTTAAACAGCTAGTTAATATGCTGGGAATGACCTTGCAAAGAGAAAAGAGCATGAGAATAAAGTTCTCACAAAACTCATATTTATGTATGCCAACTTGGGTAGATTGAAAAAAGATGGAAAACAGTGTGGAGTGTCCAAAGTCCCAATCCACCTGCCTCTGGCTTTGCCTAGGCAAGCTGTCAAGCTGCCTTCCTGTATAAGAAAGTGTTTTATGGCCAGATCTTACTTAGCTCCGTACTTTCCAAGAAGGCTGGTGTCACATGATGGCCACCCTGGATGCTAGGCTCCAACCTATGGCCTTCACTTCAGCTGGCGATCCCTAGTCTATGCTGGCCACAGCAATAGGAGTTTCTCTCAGTACAGGATTTGGTGGCAAGGAACAAACCATGTTTTAATTCAAAAAGATCGAAAAATGGAATCCCAGCATGTGGAGAAAAAGCCTTTGGAGAAGAAAACATGGCTGTGGTCTGAGGCCAATCAGATCACTCTGGCTTGCTACCACTGTTCGAGTAGAGAACATGCCCTTCCTAGAATATATCCCATCCCTGAAGACTTAATACAGATGAAAACTTCAGGGACCAGATTCTCAGCTGGTATAAGTTGGCATAATTTCATTAACTGAACAAGCTAGACCCTAATCTCTGGTTGCTGCAAGCTACCTCTGGGATACTTCTTTTCCTACACCTTGCCAGATGAACTAGCATCCTTCTGTCTGACCATCATTATGTTACCCACAGAGCAGTTTTTTTTCCCCTAGACACGCTCTTCTATCTGACCAAAAGGCCATAGAAGAAAGAGTTGGCAGGAGCCTCAGGGAATCAGCTAGCCCATCATCTTCCGTGCAGCAGGATTAGCTGTACTTGCACTGGAGACTTGGTCCATATCTTCAGATACCACAGCCTATGAATATTCCCAGGAGGTTTGTTTTTAGTGACTGGGCAATTTCATCCACAGCAAGACAAAAAGCAGAGGGGATATGAACCCCTGCAGGTGCAGAGCAGGTTTAGAGGCAGCTTCTCGCCGAGATCCCACCTGGCCGTTAGAGCGGGATTGGGCTGGGGAGTAGCAAGCTTGGAAAAACTGGAAGATATCCTGTGTGGTTGGGGCAAAGGATTATTTGGGTTCAGCTGATGTGCATGGACTAAGGACTCAACAGTACTCTGAAGCTGTGGGCCCCTGTACCCTCCACATGGGAGTTTAATGATCGTTCTCTGTTCTTGTGCATGCTATAAATTGTTTGTTACTCCAGCTATCACACATCTGTCTCTTACCTCTCTCCAGACCTTTTTTTTAAATGTGGCACTATGTTCCCAATAGATTTATTCAATGATTTATCAAGCACAAATCAGCCAGAAGTATAAGACCGAGATTTATGAAAGATCATTTCTTCAAGTAAAACCCACGAAACCAAATTACTGAATGCAGAGAGTCCTCCAAGGAGTGTTTCTGTACAGAGAAAATAATTGCCTTTTTTCATTTGTTCTACCAACTTTTTTACTTTATGCTCAGCCGCAGGTTCCACACCTAAACCAATACAAAGGCACCAGACCAAGTGTCCTGACCATCCTACACACCCTTGCAGTAACACACCCACAGTTGAAAAAGAGAATCCAGTATGCTGACTGCACCGATGACAGAGAAAGAGACAAAAAAGAAGTCCTTCTTGCCATTAGAACCACCAACCATATGCTTATTAATTTACTTTAAGTTCAGCAAATCACCCTCCAGTAATTTCTACCTTAATCTAATCTTGCTTGCCTTTTAACACCCAATTAAAAAGACAGATACCACAATAAGCATAATAAATCAACCAACTTGCAGCAGCACCAAACACATAAACACATCCGCAAACCTGAATGGGGAATAACACCTGACAGAAGTTCTCAAGAAGATGATGTTATCTGTCATTTCTGTTGGAGCCTCCCTGTAACTTAAATCAGGACAGAGTGTGCACGGACTTGGGCATTGTCCCAACCTATACAAGGGCACAAGTCATGACCAAAAAATTTCAGTCAAATTTTTATGGAGCATCCACAGGGAGATGGTATTGTGTGTTCTTCACTGCTCTAAGGGCTTGGTACAGATATTTCGGTGGAATTGCTGTCCTCCAGGACTTTTTCAGCCCAACGCTGGACACAGCTAGTGAGGTACAGCCTGCTGAGGCTCACTGAGGACCTGGATCTGGGTGTTTGTGCGAGCATGTACATGCTTGTGTGTGGAAGGGGAAGGCAAATAAAGTCAGAAAACAACATAATGTCTCAAGACATTCATTAATTTTTCCAGCAATTACACGAAGTCTACACCTTTAATTAAAATTAAATTAAACTAGCTCTAGACCTCTGACCCATGTCAGGAAAGAGAGTCAACAGCTGCCTGATGGGGTAATATCAGAGCAGACAGGGGTTTTCTATTCTCCGAGGGGTCAGTTGTAAGCTGAAGATCTCAGCTGAACCACCACTATGTATTACTTGGAAAGCAGCACAGTCCTCTCTTGGTGCTGTAGAAATACAACAAATATTACCACAGCAGCTCATAAAAAGCTTCAGGGCACAACTAGAGTGCCAGGCCCCTGTTCCTACTGTGTGGCATTAATGCCCCGTAAGAGGGGCCCCGACTCTGCACCTCGGCCGTCAGGAGAAGACTGCAGGGCAGGCCAGGGGGCATGGGGAAAGCTGGAGAAGCCACCTTTCAGCACCCACCCCAGGCAGTGCATCCCCTAAAACATGCGTGCCCAGGGCCACCACAATGACTGACAGCATCAGAGTTAGGTGGCCCCTGGCAGGGTCAGTGGAGGAAACGGGTGTCTCCACAGGTGATGCAGTGCTACCACGCACTGAGCAAGGATTACACGGCACAGCCTGAGATCCTGACCCTCTCCTCTTTCCTGCACTTCTTTGCACTCTTGGAGTTCAGAGTCTTCTCCTAAGGGAGACACTTGGCTGAGCCGAGCACTACTTTCCCCAAAATAGCCACAGGAGAAGTCAGAGATGACCATCACCCCGTTAGGTGATCATTTACATGACTGGCGAGCACTTGCCCACAAAATGGAAGACTACTTCTCAGTTCCCCCTCCTCAGCATGATGATAATCCAGGCTTTCCTCCACCCACCTACATATATCCTCAGGCCTTCTCTCTTCCTGCTCCAGATCTGCCTTCCTGTCTGAGCCCAGCTCTGCTTTTGCCACCCCCAGTCCTGGTGGTTAGAGAATATAAATCATAATGAAAACTGTGGGTTTGAATGCCTTCAGGCTGAGAAGAGCATTGGATCCAGGTGCTTCCCAACGCTAAGCAAGAATGCCAGCCATTATGCTTATTCCCAGTGGCAAGCAGAAATGCCACCAATAAGGGTCACATTCTTTTGATGGCAGCTGCAGTGCTTTGCAGTGAACTCAGAGCTATGTGTACAGGCAAAAATAGGATGGAAACTGGTGGATTTCAGGTTTCTTCATGTTAAAAGTCTAGACTGTGAGGGAGTTTACGTGTGTCTACTTTCTCAGTGCATTCCCTTCATTTCCTGCATGCTTAGGAAAGTAGGGAATATAGGTACTTTAGATTTAGGCTATGCTGAAGAGAAGGTATTTTGGATTGCTTTCTGGAGGTAAGGCACCTACATTTCACCAAAATCCAGTTTCAAGCACTCTGACTCTCACTGAAAGTTGCTAGTAGAACAGATACCCAAGAGCTTTATGTCACAATAGCAATAAAGTGCCTTGGTTTATTGGGATAGGAATTAGAAATGGCATTAAATGGAATTTTAAATGAACCCAAGCTAAACATGGGAAGACAAATATTGTCATTCTTCCAGTGTGCTTCAAATTGTGTGTTTCATGCCTGCTTTTAAGCCTTGGAGCTTAGGTGTTAAAGGTATATACTGCCCCAGGAGAGTTTGGCAAATCCCTTTTTCGAAAAGGTGGTTCATATAACAACCTAATTTAGCCCCGGTATAATTCTGCTGCTTTGAATCCCAAGAGTTTATTTTGCTTGTTGCATGTTTCCAAACTGGGAAAAGACTCAGAAAACAGTATGAAAAAAAGCCTTTCTATGTTAAAGCTTAGGCATATACACAAGGTCTGTGGCATATTTAGTGTACTGTGGCCCAGGGAACTGTATCTTTCAAGGGATCTCCCAAGATTAAGGCTCAAAACATACTATGTGACCTTGGGAAAAGCACTTTGTCTTTCTCTGGCTAGGTCTATCGTATAAATTAAACCCTGCCAGGGGATCTTCCAGGGCATTGGAATTCAATCCTCTATAAACTGTTGACATAATCCTTGGCATCAGTTTTGCTGAAGCCAGCTGGCAGTGTCCCAAACAATTCCCCGCACAGCTCAGGAGTCAGTGCAACCCAAAGCCATTCCCAGCAGACATGCAGAAGGCAGCCACTCCGTGTTGGAGGGAAACACAGTGAACACAGGCCGCTCCATGCCAGTCAGCCTCTGTGCTCAACAGCGAGCCTCGGCATGTTTCGTTGAGTACAAACACAACCGATGCACCTAAAATGGGGATAATGTATCATTTCCTTTGTAAAGCGCTTTGTGATTTAAGGATACAACTACCGTTATAATCCTTGCAGACACACAGCTGGAATGCCCATAAGATTATGTGAAAGTAAGTAAAGGTGTCTTTCCCCTCTCAGAGTACCATGTAGGGAACAGCTGCCAGAAAACACATCCTGTAGGAAGCTCATGCTCACACCTACAGGTAATGCCTGCCAGGAAAAAAAAAATGAAAGTAGCGTGGTGGCCTATGGGGGCAAGATTTCTAATTTCCTGCTCTTTTAAGTGCAGAAGAAAAGATGTTTACGCGTTGCTCCCCTCCCTGTGAGAGAGCAGGGTGGTCTTGTCCATCTCCAGAGATCCTTAGCTTTAGCTGGTGCTCTCTATCCCACCTGACAATCTTGCCATGGCCACAGGAGCCAGGCCACCTGTGCTCGCCTGACGGATGTTAACAGTCCACCTCTGCTTGTCTGGCAGATGCACTTGCAGCCCTAGAACAGCTTTGAGCCCAGCATCCTCTCTTCCAAAAAGGGCTCACCTGGAGAGCACTTGGTGACGCTGCAGATCTGCTCTAGAGGCCAGTGAGCAATAACCTGGAATTAATACAAGCTGAATGGAAAGAAGGCAGAAGCAGAGAGAAAGCACATTCCTCCTTCTAGAGCCACTGCTTCCCCTCATCCTTGCCAATTATCCTGGAGCTCCTCACCCTGTCTGAGCCTTTCACTTGAAAACATTTTGCTTACTGATCCTTCCAGATGCACAAACAATTGGCATTTCAGTGGGTTCGGAGCTACGTTCAAAATACAAATCATATTTCATCCACTATATTTCAACCCTCAATGAAAAGCAGTCACTTACGGGATGCTGGTGCTTTGGAACAACTCATACTGGCGTTAATTACCAGTTTCCACAGTCAAGGGCTACCTTTTTGGCCAAATGGACACACAAATGATTGCCAACGTTAAGCCCCTTCTGTTTGCTGATCCTGAAGGAGCAAGCTCCATCACTTCCCCACACTCCTCCTGCCAAACAGAATAGACTTGGTTACTCGTGAATTAAATTTGTGCAACTTTATATGTACATAGTCTTTCTAATAAAAAATACATACATATATTTGCTTACTAACGTAGGACAACATGCTGCATAGTACAATACTGATACTTTCAGGGGAAACAACCCTATTTTGGAAATGGGCTATTTGAGACACGTAACTTACACACAATTCCCTTCAGAGCTGTTAGCCCACACCTCTGTGCATGCTCTGTGTGCAGGTGCATTACAGCCCACAGCTGGAGGTGTTTTGTATGTAATATCTTCTGTGCAAAAAGCAACAGAAAATGGAACTGGTGATAATGATTATGGCAGTTCTTCTAAGATTTTGGAAGAAACCAATCTCTGACAAAGGGGGGCACTCAAGTATGTCTTCACCCAGTAAACAGTTGCCTAACTGTTCACTAGCCTGTTTCACAGAGGGGAAGCGTCTGCAAGAGGCTTTCATCCTGAAATCAGGCCCTCTGCGTAGATGATCCTGTGGGTTTCATCATCCACTGCTCTCTCGTCTTATTTCTGAATGAAGAAATAAAAATATACTTGTACACTTGGAAGGACCAACTTCCAAGGAAACATTACTGCTGCAGAGAAGACAGGATGGTTCAGCCAGTACAGAACTGATGGGCTGGCTGTAGCAGAACTTACTCCATTATCACACCTCTCCCTCTTCTGATGGCAATATAGAAGTAAATAATGACCCTACATAAGACTAGTTCTGGCACTAGCTTTGCATAAAAAATGAGGATGTTTCATTGCTCTCAGTAATTATTAAATTAGATGGATTATTAGCCACTAGGCTAGTTTTTAAATTGTTCTTTTGGCCAAGTGCCCCTGCAGACTATCATGAATCGTCCGACTCCAAAACCCTCTTCTGCTCACTATTCCCAAAGCTGCAACTTTCCACAGCATTTACAAACAGCTGCGCTTTTCAGTAAGGCAGAAATGCCTTCAAGTTTAGCTACGTTTGGCAACATCTGTCTCAGATGTTCACAGGACTCCAGAAACAGCCTCTCCCACCTCTCAGATGGAATTGCTTTTGACTGACAGAGCTTGAATCTACACCCCTGACTCAGCTCTTTCCACAGCCAAACCACTGCGCAGGTACGTAAAATACATGGCCAGTTGGCACTAGCTCACTCCTGCAGTTTATGCTACCTGCCTTTCAGATTCCCCAAAGGAGAGTAACCCCTGCTTCACACTATTCAAGGCCTCTTTTGTTCTGGTTTTAATCCTGAGTTGAGCCATGGGCTTGTTTGACTCAACTGCTGTCAGCAGGAACGATGCCACTTGCTACTATTCGCAAGAGATTCAGCACTTGCAGGCGCAAGCTATGAGTCAAGAAAGGCAATTACAGGAAAGTAATGTATGCACAAAGCAGGAAAAGCAAGTGGTAATATGTTGGAGTGATTCTTTTATTCAGAGAAAAGCCAGGGAACTGAGGGCAAATGAATTGTTAAATCGACACCCGAGACAAAGGAGAGAATGTAGGTACATAGGCTAAAACGAATCCACTTTTATTCTTTAAAAAATCATGGGAAACAAAAACGTGGTTTGATTTTTCATGGAAAAAGGAGACACTTGGTCCAAGCCACACTACCTTCATTAAGCATGAAGCTTTAAATTATGCCACTTGTTTTTAAGGGACAAACTATTTCCACCTGCTAGTTCCAGCCGCTGATGCACTGCCCCTCGACGTGAAGGCAGCAAAAGGCCCCCGCTGGCTTCGCTCCCAGCCGGGCGCTCAGGAGCTCCCCTCCACCCAGACGAAGCCATCTCCTATTATTTCTCAAAGCTCAGCTCCAGAGAGCCTGCACAAAGCTCAGCAGCCGCCTGTGAACCGCTCAGGCTTTAGAGGCAGAGAAGGGGGGCTGCGAGCGCCAGCCGCAGCCGTGCCGCGGGGCCGCCATCTTCGCCGCGCCGCCTGCTGCCCGTCCTCACGGCCGCGCCCTCGCTCCCCAGCCACTCCCGGTAATATTTTTTGCCCGAGCGACTCCAGACCGGGACGTGAGGCCGAGCGAGCGACCCGGTTCGCGGCGTTATGTCCGCCTCCGCTTTGCCTTTCCCCTCCGAGCACCCTCAGCTCCCTGGCGGCGGGGCGGGCGGCGGCGCAAGGCCGCCATCTCGCGGCTGGGAGCGCGGCAGGCGCCGCCGGCGGCAAAATGGCCTCCGCGGCCGCCCGCCCGCCAGCGAACCCGCCCGCCTCGGCCGGCGCCCCGCACCCGCCCCGCGGGAGCTGTGCTGAGGGGAATTACCGCCGCTGTGAGGAAATTCGGGTTAGAGCGAACGAGGGCCAAGCAGAGAGCGGGGGAAGAGGGACCGGGAACAACAGAATGATAAAACCCACAAAGGTAAAGGGCGCAAAAGTGCTTCACCAGATAAGCAGCGCCAGGTTGTGCCCAAGGCGGGCTGTGAGAGCCGCCTGCTCTTTTTCGTTGATGTGAGACAAGCAGATCGGCTTCCCCCCCCCCCGCAGAAATTAACGTCTTCCTGAAAAATATAGTAAGGGCCTTGAATTTAAAAAAGGTGAGGGAAAATTTCAAAAGTATAAAGGCAAATGTACGTCTGATGGGAATAACAAGGACTTTCTTGCTCTCTGTTGGTTTTGTAACAGCCGGATGCATTCCGGTGTTATTTCAGAGCTTGCAGACGTCGGGGTGTAGAGAGCGAGCTGCTCCACCCTATTTCCCTGCCAAACTTCATTTCTTTGAAATTTCTCATACCACTTGCCTGCCTCAGGCTGAATTTCAGCTTGAAAATTTTCCTAAAAATAGTTCAGCCAGGACCAGAACCGGTTCGTGGTGAAACACTTGTTCTTGCCCATGTTAAAAACACGTGCAGTCATTTTGTACCATCAAAACACACAAATTTGTGCAAACTAGAGTGCCTCCATGCATTGAGGCATGAATTTGGCAAGGAGCCAGGGAGGTAACTTTAGCCCAAACTATTAAAACATTAAAAGCTGTAGAAAATGTCCTTCTCAGTAGGGACTTTTTAGAATTTGGCAGCTGAAATCCTTGAAGATGCATTAAATTCCAGTGTAGGACCACCATGGATAAAGGAGACTTTCCCTGCCGCTGCTGCTTGTGGCTGCTGCAGGCTGCCACCGTGTTGTCGGGCGCCTCGAATCACTCCACATGGTTCGTGTGCTTCACTGCCCTTCGTGAGGGTTCACAGAGAGAGCGGTGGCTCGGTGCCACCAGCTCAGGGCCCATTACGCACTCCGCTCGAGCAGAGGTGGGTACCATACAGTAGATGTTTCAGTCCCACTCGTGACCCATACAGCTCTAGATACACGGCCATGTGGTGGATTTGTTTTCCATTTGTTCTCTAAAAACTTGGGCAGTTAAACATTCACAGAAGTTAACGTTAAGGTCACAAAGCCACATAAACCACTCCAGAACATGGAGGCTGACTGTGCAACCATCATTCCACCCCTTGTGCGTGTGCATTAAGGTGCATCTGTACCACAGGCTTCTTGCTTCGGTTGGATGGGGTTCATGTCTCTGTGGTACCCTCTGTGTCATGATGACAGAAGCCCTGGGCATGTAAGGATCAGTGCTGCAGCAGTCCAAGTGAAACTGAAGTGACAGAGCCAGGGAGCCGTACAGCTTAGTACTGGTCAGTGACTGAGCATCAGGAGCTCAGCGTGCAGCCGGACTGCAATCCTGCCTTTCGATAGCTGAGCATGCCACCTTTTCTGACGGGTTTGGGAGGCTGGTGTTCTTTTTGTGCGTGAGCAGGACAGGTCATTTTGCGGTCTGTGAGATGTCAGATACTTGCAAACCTAAGGTGGGCATTAAGAGCCCAGCATTTTCTGCTGTTAAAAAAAAAAGTGTATCTCCAAAATAAGAGAGATCACTGTAATTCATACAAAATTTCTTTTTATTTTCAGTTTGCAATGAGCTCTGCTACTGAGACACCTGGGACTTGTCCCCCAGGACATTTGACCTCTGTCAGGGAAGCCAGCTTTCACCCACTGCAAGCACACAGCACTACGGTCTTAGAAATGTGGATCAATCCATCCCGCTTCATTTCCACCGAGAAATAAACGGGGCAGCAGCAGGGATTTCCCTTTCCCGGTAGGAGAGCCCGCTCCTGCCGGAGCCGCGGCGGCTGCGGAGCCGCTTCCCTGCGCTGTCGGAGACCACCACCTGCTGGGGGGCTCGGCTCAGTTCTGCCAGCCCCGCCGCGGCAGCCGCACGCCCTCCCCTCTCGCCTCTCTCTTTTCAGCCTCATGGCATTTGTATCCGCATCACACAATTTCCGTCTGTCTGCACAGCAGGCCATTCTCTGGAGCTAACAAATATGCAGCCTGCAGTTCACAGCACACTGCTTTCCTGCGCCCAGTTATGCTCTGCTGTCTCCAGCAAGAAGCAGGAAGAGACTATAGCTGTTACATCCCATTTTCCTTACTCCTCAAGCGATTAATTTTGATGACTTTTGACTAAATTCATACAAAAAGAATCTTTCCCTTCCATTCTTTGTTATATGCTTTTAGTTGTGGTTTTGGTTTGTTGTTTTGTTTTATTTTGTTTTTTTAATATTTCTGCTGCAGTTTTGGAGTTCTCTTGAGATGTATGGGTATCAGACAGCATTGCTATAGCTCCAGCAAGGAAGCAGCTTATCTGGGAGGTCAGGAAAATCACAACTTCTGATTGCCCCGGTTTCTTTCAGTGAGGAGGCAATGCCAAGGCAATGAAAATGAGCTGCTCTTTGTCACTGGAAATCTTACAGGTTTGGGAAGTGACTCTGCTGTGTTTTTTTGGGAGACTGCGATGTATAGATGGACAAGAAGAAAAGAATTTTCAGTTCGTGTGAAGTTAGAGATGGACAAACTGAAAATGATAGCAGAGCTCTGGAAAACCTCTAGAGTGGGTTCTCTATAAGGGCCAGCAGGGTTGAGAGGAGACACAGCAGATGGTGGAAACATTTACTTGTATAGGTTTGGCTTCTGGGACTGATTTTTCCCATGAGCTCAGCAACAATTTCAAGCCCTGAAACCCAAGTTTTTAGTGAGCTGCGGGTTTTTCTTCATGTACAGTTGTGATGCACATGAAAACACTGCTTGGGTTTCAAGAACATATTAAGCTGGCTATGGGAAGGTAGTCCAGATGTGCTCCATGGGGCATGGAATGAAGATCTTAATAATCCTATCTTTGGAACAAACTAACAACCAAAAAATACTGTCAGTTGACCGGTTTCCTTTCAGACAAATTCATATAATCATGTTACCATGCAGTTCCCCTGACAAATCAGTAACACGCTGTGGAGAGAGAGCTCCTGAGAGTTCCCATCTTGCCTATTTCAATAGCACAAGAAATTTCCCTGGGAATTCTCGGTGGGGAGACCATTTCCACCATAGCCTGAGATTGGCTATCGCACAAGGCTTCCAGAAGAAACTGCTGCTCCAGGAGGTCACACAGATCAGCTGTCTAAGCAGAGTGAGTCTTTCTGCTTTACTTCTCTTTGCCGTGAGATTCAGCAACACTCACGTTTCTGCCAAGGCTCACTGGAAGGAAGGCCTGCAAAGATTTAACCGTCAGTTTGGATTGATTTTGTGCTGACGCTTTCTTGGACCCACAGGATATAATTTCTGCTCAGCTGCAGCCTTTCCTGCATGCCGGCACATTTAGTGGTGGCTTTCTGCATCTCTGAGACCCATAGGTTATAATTTCTAGTAAAATAAACGATTTCTTATTCTTCTTTTTTACAGAATGAATCAATAAGTGACTGGAGCTCCAATGTCAGGCATTGCTGTACAGTGCCTAGAAGCCTGAACTGGCAGCAGCAAGGTACTTCCACCTGCAGGACCCATCTCACCTTCTACTTCTGTTCTCACCTTTGGCTCATCCAAACGTAGTACCTCTGGGGCAGGAGCTGACTTTTGCCTTGTCTTTGTCCCACACCCACAGCAAAGGGATCCCGCTCCCCAGGCTTAAACAAAAGAGCTTCTGATTCATTAACATGGTTGAATAACCCATGGGAACCCTCAAGCCTGACTGGGGTGAGAGGTGCCCCATTACCAAACAGCCTGCAGGCTACCTGACGGCTAGCTCATCGGCACAGAATTACAGGGTGAGCCGGGCTGATCTGAGCCATAGCCCGCTACTGCATATCCAGCCAGGAGGTCTGTGGTGGTCTTCCCAAATTTTCTGATTTGCTGGTTTGGTGGGGTTCAGCTTTTTTGATAAAGTTAGTTACAACCTCAGTTGACAGTTTAAACCAAAATAAGGTCAAAGCAGATCAGAAATTGTTTAGTGGTGGACTTGGCAGTGTTAGGTTAATGGTTGGACTCGATGATCTTAAGGGTCTTTTCCAACCTTAACGATTCTATGATTCTATGAAATTATAACTGGAAATAAATGTTGGCAACTCTGAAATAAATACCAATTTTGACCTCTGAGTTTTTCATGAAAGCAAGCCATTGAATTCTACCTCACTTCCCACCAGGGCAGCTAGCAAGAATCAAGACAGTACATAACTCGGGCTAGAGGTGCAGGCGCATGGGTAGGAGCCAGATATTGAGCAATGCTCAGCGTATGTCCCAGTGGGACGGAAGCAAGCCTTCGGCTGGGGCTTCAGGGTACTGCTATCATGCAAATTAGAAGCAGTTACGTTCCATCTCCACCACAAGTGATAAACAAGCCATGGAAGCAGGAAGGTTGAATTATGTCATTCTGGAGCACTGTATGCTCCTTTTAGTGCTTTGAAATTTGTACTGCTAGCTTTGGAAGTTAGCATGCAGGTTTTTCACGCTCTCAGCTAACTAGGCATTTGTTAACTTCTTGGATGTCATGTGAATGGCCTGCTCTCTGTCTCCTCTTCTCTGTCTTTCACGGCCATATAGGCTGTACCAAAAATACAGCCAAGACAAATACTTTGCTCCAGATGTAAGCTGCCCCCGTTATAACTCCTGCACACTGTTAATGGGCTTCAGTAAAAGTTTGGAAACCACCATAAAACACAGATTTCTCTGAACTTCCAAACTTCGCAGTTTTTACAGTGTGTTATGTTTCTGGCAGGAAATCTGGATGGGATGCCAAGTTGGTAGAAAATTCAATATCCCACTGTAAAATGTTTATTGTTTGGCATGTATATCTAAGTGCACCTTCCCGTTGCTAAGTTAACATGATTAAAAAAATCCTCCATCTGAGAATCAATCATCCAGCTGCAGAGTTCAGTGAAATGACTTTCAATAAACAGCGCAAGCATGAGGGAGCCACTCCTGTAAGGGCCTCAGATCCAGAGTACCTCCCAGCATCTTCTGCAGGACCTCAGCACTTCCCGATGTCGAGACCTGAACTTTTATTTAGTTTATCCTTTTACATAGTCGCAGGACCGTTATTGAAACTATGATAGGATATATCATTTGCTTTCACAGTAATAAACCAGGAAGATATAAGCTTGATCCTACCCTAACAAAGCCAGATCCTTAGTAGTTCTTACATCACAACCATAGCAATGACTAAATGACAGGCATCAGATTTCTTTTTTCTCTCCCCAAATATGTGCTTTAATAATTTTGAAAAAGTATACAATTTGCATATGCATTTGTAAAGCTTATATGTGGCTCAGTTTCACAAAACAATGCATCTTCTCATGCGAGTTAATATATTTACATTACAGTATTACTAGAACTATAGGGTTGTAGAAGATTAGCTTTACAAATACGCTGTCCTCATTCATATCCTATAAGGACATGCTAAAACATCTCCATTGTGTAGTTTACAAACATGCCAAACTAGTGTATAAGTATACTCCGTGGTTAAATGATCTCATTATTCCATGAGCGGGAACCGTGTGAGCTTCCTTACATTAAAATAAACCATTGTATACCTATTTCACTCTCGCATCCAAAAATATCAGCTCGTTTGTAGAAACTAAAATAAGTTTTAGTGGGTCTTTTCAAAAGTATCGATGATTTCCATTTGTTACCCATTATTGCAGAAAGCCTTTATATAAACAGTAAGCATCTTCATAAGGCGACTTGACACCGCAGGCTGCAGAAGGCTCGCCCACAGACGTGTGAAGTGAGCTCTTTTGCCAAGCCGCGATGTCTTGCTGGACAGGCTAAATCTCCACCAGCCATTGCGACTGCCCCGGCTCCAGGTGTGTTTTAGTCTGGGTGCCTTCTGGAGCTCCCACCTCCGCCTCAGTGTCTCGGGCCTCGCTGAAGCGTGTTTGATTGAGGAGCAGATCCACGACGCCGTAACCCGTGGCTGCCTGGTGGTTGTGTCACTGCCATCCTGTAGCCTGCACGCTGCTTACAAGAGGGCACCGATGACAGTGCATTTGGTCCCGTCTTTTTATGTGTCTCAAACCCCCCATAGAGCACGGCACGTTAAGCAATCAGCTGAGCAAATTATGCCCGGGAGTGCAATAGAGCACACTGCAGATAAAGACAGCAAGCTGCTGGGAAGGCTGTGTGTGTGACCTTACACAGCACTTGTCCTTTTATGGCTGGCAGAGGCCAGCGGTACTCTCACGAGGACAGCTGCACGCTCGCTTTCAGGGGGCTGGTGCCAAGCTGCTGGAATCCTGCCACTGTAACTAATGAACTCACTTAGGAACCTCTGAGTTAAACTTAGCATTTTGCAAAATGCATTTATTCCCAGATGCACTGGTAAGGATGTCCAGCTGGTCTGGATACACAAGACTTCACGGTACGCAGACTACGCAGCCAAAGGTTAATAAAGCTAAGGTACAAACTTAGAATCACATTAATTCTTAGAATCGTTCACCAGATGATACAATTTTCCACCAAATTAGCAGCAGATGAATTATCAAGGTTCTGCTGCCTTGTCTGACATAAAACCTGTGCTTGAGGAAAGGAAGAACCTTTACACGTTGTAAGGATGCTAGTGAACGTGCAATTGGGGAGCGCTGCTACCTCACGGTTAATCAGCCGAGACAACAAGGCAAAGCAAAGAATGCCCCTTTTCGGCGCAAACTCAGACTCGGCTAAAACACTTGCCCGAGCGGTCTTTGCCAAGTTCCCTAAATGCTGGCTGTAAGAATGATCAGTAAGTACAGAAGGTGGAAATGGACTGCGTGCATTTAGTCTACTGTGTGCTTTTAGAAGTCTCTTACAGTGCAATTAGTACCTGGATAAGGTCCTTTGTGACAATCCAGTCCATTTCCTTGGCACCAAACAGGCACTAATGCCTGTGCAAAAGAGCATGTAGGTAGTTCTGTTCGGCTCCAAGCAAGCAAAAAGCACTCTGCAAACATAGGATGCTATTAAAAGCAAAGGGAGTTTTGATGTTCACTTTGACGAGCGCAAAAGCAGACCCTTTACGTGAAAGACTCGCTCCGTGATGAAAAGAGCGAGCCCTCCCGGCCCTCCTGCTGCCCCCTGTGGGTAAATTCACATATGTGTGTTAGCCTCTGCTTAAGCCAAAAGCTTTAACTAAAGAGTTTTACCTTTGTTCCCTGCTAAAACTGCTTCCTTAGGTACTTTGCCAGTAGCTTTCTTGGAGTTTAATGTACCGTCTTCAGCCTCATGTTGCCAGGACTCCTCAGTTCTCTCTCAAAGTTCATCAACAGAGAGGTCTATATATTTGTAAAACGTTACAGTGCTTTAGGTCAGTGACAAAGTGAATAGCAGAAGGTGGTCTTGTATGTAGCGCTGTCTCTACGTGATCATGTTTATCTTTTCAGAGGGAACCTGCAGTAGCTGTTTTAAATTCACACAACAAAGGAATACTTCCTTTCCTGCTCTGGCTACAGCAGAAAATAAAGCTAGGGTGGCTGGCTGGAAAAAAGGTGGAGACACAGGAGTGACCATAAGTGAAGCGGGAGAGAAGCTCACAGCATTTAGTGTGCTCAAACTGAGAGAAGAAATAAAATTATCTACATCAAGAGTTTTGAAGAACTGGTGTATAAAACTGCTGTTCCAGGAACAGAGATTTTAAAATTTAGGAGTTCTCCAATCTGACAGCAGAACAGTAAGCACCGTACCCATGCTTATTAAAAAGACAAAGATTAACTTGGCAGTCAGAGACTTATCAGTCTTTCTACAATCGTGGGCAATCTTCAGAACAATTTTTAAAGAAAAGAATAAATTAAGACCTGAAGGTAAGTAGAAAATTATGTAGATAAAATGATTACGGCAAACTCAGCTGGTGTCTCCTGTTGATTTTCCAGGCATAACTCATTTACCTGGATGCTAAACTGACGAGCTAACTTGCTAAGCCAGGTTGATTTGATCACTTGTGATGATACTTGTCTTGCACTGGACAAAATACCCTTAGAACTGGGTATCAGAGTGAATAAGGAGCCAGCACAAGTCAACTTGGGCAAAGAATTACTGAATGGGAAGGAAGTTAATATTGGGAATCCTCAAGGTGCTGGGCCTGATCCTCTTGAAGATTTTCATTTATTACCATGGCACATGCTAAGGAGGTTTTGAAGTATTGTCAGCATGGAAGAAGGATGGAATATTAAAAGCACTGCATGGCACTGGTGACTAAAGCAGTGGAAATAAGGTGGCATTTGCTAGGGCAGAGTACAAGCCATGTATGAGGGTAGGAGCTACTTGGTTGTTAGATGTCAAAACCAAACAGTTATTAAGGCTTCTTTATCAGTGATACAGAAAGAAAAGCACTTCTGGAAGTTCCATCTTACTACTTGAGGCAATGATCTGGAGTGAGTCACCCATGGGAGGTGTCTCTCTTGTGCACTCAAGAGGTAGCTGTGAAACCCGCTGTTCAGGCAGCTAAAGCTATGTCAGATCAGTCAGACCTTAAGAAGAGTGTCTGCTCCAAAAAGCTCTGAGAGGGCTGCCGCGAGGAAGGGGTGGGGGTAATAGTTGATCATATCATGACTGTGATGGGATGGTCGTGAAAAAGACATATACTTTATGTATCCAAAGACGTCTTTCTAAAGCACAGTATTGACATATTGGGGGTACTGGTAGATGAAAAGCTGGACATGAGCCAGCAACGTGCTCTCGCAGCCCAGAAAGCCAACCGTATCCTGGGCCGCATCAAAAGAAGCGTGGCCAGCAGGTCGAGGGAGGTGGTTCTGCCCCTCTACTCTGCTCTGGTGAGACCCCACCTGCAGTACTGCGTCCAGCTCTGGGGTCCTCAGCACAGGAAGGACATGGACCTGTTGGAGAGGGTCCAGAGGAGGGCCACAAAAATGATCAGAGGGATGGAACACCTCTCCTGTGAAGAAAGTCTGAGAGAGCTGGGGTTGTTCAGCCTGGAGATGAAAAGGCTCTGGGAAGACCTTATTGCGGCCTTTCAGTACTTAAAGGGGACTTATAAGAAAGATGGGGACAGACATTTTAGCAGGGCTTGTTGTGATAGGACAAGGGGTAATGGTTTTAAAGTAAAGGAGGGTAGATTCAGACTAGGTATAAGGAAGCAATTTTTTACAGTGAGGGTGGTGAAACACTGGCACGGGTTGCCCAGAGAGGTGGTAGATGCTCCATCCTTGGAAACATTCAAGGCCAGGCTGGATGGGGCTCTGAGCAACCTGATCTGGTTGTAGATGTCCCTGCCCATTGCAGGGGGGATGGACTAGATGACCTTTAAAGGTCCCTTCCATCCTAAAGCAGTCTATGATTCTCTGATTCTATATTCCCAGGCACGTAATACCCAGAACTCATCTGTGTGCAGTTCAGGTGACCTGTGCTTAAGGAAGAGGAACTCAAGACTGCACCATGTACAGAGAAAGCTGCAAACGTCAATGTGAGAATGGAAAATATATTTTATTAACAGTGCCTAAAGGAACTGGGCTTGTTTAGCCTCACAAAGTGAAGGTTGAGGGGGACTCTGTTGCCTTTTTAAATGTATCAGAGCAAAGGAAGAGCTTTTAAAATTCTTAACATGATGCTGGTAAAGGATCATAGTCTGGTTATGAATAAATTTGAACTCAAAATATAAAGTTCTGTAACTATAAGAACAATTGGTATTGCCCAACAACCATTTTCAAAATACAAACATGTCAGTTTGTAATCCAGGGTTTTTCTGGTTTGGGTTTTTCTCCGAGTTAAACATCATAGTGAAGAGTCCTACAGAAACAAGAATTTTTCACTAATAATAAGAAAGACTCTTATAATGAGATCCTACTATCTCCTCTGTATTTCTGGTTCAAGCTTCAGTGTTGTACATTCTCCAGCACATTCTCAATATCAGCCTATTAAAGAAGTTCTAATTGTAATGGTTATTTTCTGGTAATGGTTTAGTCTTGCTGAGCTGCCAGTCTTGCCTGAGAAATACTTACCAGTGGCTTACTCCCAGGAACTCCTGTCCGCAAGAGGCAGGATGTCAGGGGAGTTCTGGTGCTTGGGCTACATAAATAGCAAGGTGACAGACGCTGGAACTCCTTGGTAGGCAGTAAACTGGTATTCGTCTGTGACAACATAAACGTAAGGGTAAACTTCCCGTCCGTTTAGATTCTCCTTTACCCTAACAGCCAGGAGATGCTTTACAAATAAGCCTGAGTTGGAAGCTGAATGAGTGAGTGATGCTTCTTGACTGGTTGCAAACATGCCGACCTGTGGCTGTCATTAGGAATCAGCCCCACGTCATTGGTCTGGCTTCAATGTGTAAGAGGCACTTGATATTGTGCTGGCATTTTTACAGCATCGTCGGGTGGAAATTTGCAAGTGCAAATGAAGTGTAGGGAAGAACAGAAGCATATTAAAAAATGGCTTTAAAGAGAATTGCTACTGAGTTCTTTTCAGGAGCTTTTAAAGATCTTAATTTCAGTGGTACAGGTGGTGCCTAATGTTTGATTAAAATCTAACATACAAACAGATTAGAGCTGTGAATTCAAAGTGGTTGCCACAGATTGGGAAGTGAGGACCGTGCCCTCCCAGCAATACAGTCCAGTTGGTCCTCTCTCCTGGTGTGGGGAAAGTCAAGGATTTGCAAAGATAAAGAAGATGGAGCCAGACTCTTCTCAGTGGCACCCAGTGAAAGGACAAGAAGGAATGAGCATAGATTGAAATACAGGAGATTCCACTTGAAGGTAAGAAAAAAACCTTTTAATGTAAGGATGGCTAAACACTGGCACAGATGCCCAGAGAGGTTCTGGAGTCTCCATACTCGGAGATACTCAAAACCCAACTGGACGCAGTCCTGAGCAGTCTGCTCTAGCTGACCCTGCTTGAGCAGGGCATTGGAAACAATCTCCAGAGGTGCCTGCCAGCCTGGATCGTTCTAGGATTCTGTGGAAGGCAGAGAAATTCCTAAGTGAGACAGGTTTTTCTGCAGAGACTGGTGAGACCAGTGTACATTTAACATCAGTTCCTTACTGTTGGTTAAGGAGGGTATATTGCCACCCTGTAGAATAGAAGCAAAAACCAAATGTCCATGGGCAAGAGCAATGGAGTTATGTGGCTTCCCTAAGCAGAAATTTACCTGTATCTGCTGAGGGATTATCTGCTGTCAGCTAGGGTGTTAGGTAGATACCCAAGAGACTTTGTACTCACCACCACCCCCACAGGGGCCAAATCACATTGTGTGTGACAGGGCTGTTCCGAGCCAACTCTGTGTGTCTCAGGGCTAGGAACAGGGTTTTAGGAAAAGTAACCAGGTTTCTCCATCTTATGCAGTGATTACCTCAGCATAAATCAGGTGGGTAGAAAAAATAGCAAGTCCAGTTTGAGGACTTTTCTTTCACTGAAGTTTCTTTTGTTTCAGCCCCAAAACTACAGATCAGCTTGGCTTCAAATGAGTGAGTCTACTTTCCAGGGCAGGAGTAGAGGTTTTTCCATCCTTCAGTTCCTGTCCCAGTGATCCCTCCCTGCCCAGTGAGCCTCTCACTGACTGGAAAGGCAGAAGAGTTGGGTCTTCAGGGGAAAGCACAGTAGATTTTTTTCTGAAATTCTGACAGGGTATTGTTTTGCTGTAACTCAAAGTTCTTGTTTGAGGACCAGGTAGCTCTGAAAGGAAGGGTGAACTGGACGGAGTGCAGCAGAACGAATCACTCAGTTCACTGTTGTTTTCCTATCACCTTGTTCCCTAAAGACAATGGAGACATGGGCAAGTGTGTCTTGCCACCTGTAGGATGAAAGTCTGCAGGTTGGGTCATGTAAGAAGAACACCAAAATGCTATTTACATCGCAATTACGGGTCTGATTCTATGAAAAGGAGAGGATGTAAGAGAGTTCTGGACCATCAGGCCATAAAAAGGCTGAGCTGTCAGGTTTTCAAGTGTTGTTCTTGATGGGTCTGTTGTTGATGCCAACATCTCTGGGTAAGTTCTGGTGGCACAGTGAGAGAGCTTGGCCTCTGAGCAGTAATGGAGGCCCAAAGTGGAGTTTCCAGAATACTTCTTCATCCTCTCTGTGCCATCATTTTCTGCACAGAAATATAAAAGAACATTCTGACTGTTACAGTCTTGTGCGATCCACAGAAACTCTCAGATATGCTCCTTCCCCACCTCACACAGCCCAGGCTCAGCTCTTACTCATGCAAGGAGGAGTGCCAGTGAAAAGTGTTGTCTGTCATCTTTAGATTTCTCTTTGTATAGCTGATGGCTTAATGAGTGCTGCGATAGTGCAGGTTGCTCAGAATTGCTGTTGGGGGCATTATGAGAATGCAGTGAACTTTTGCAGCTTTCCTAGAAAGTAGGACAGGAGCAAAGAGGCAGTAACGAGCAGTTCTGCAAGGCAGTAAGAGGTGCGAGACTCCTCTGTGGGGGCTCTTCCTTACTGACTCATCTGAGAGCTGTACGCCCACTTTTCATTTGAAAATGAACCTCTCCCCCTCCCTTGACGGTAGTGGTCCCTAACAGTGCTGGCGTCACCTCTACACCTCTTCCTCTCACAAGCATGTGCGGGTGGTGCTAGCTTTGCACATGAAAACACTGGGGCGTGCTCAGCCCTGGTCTTTTGTTCTGGTAGTGGTCACCACTGAATACACTTTCATTTTTCCTGTCAAAAATGTTCCCACCACAGCAAACATAAGGATCAAGACTGCTGCTAGGTGAGGTACTCCTCCTACCATACAGTAACTAAAAGCAGCCAGCAGAGCCACAGGTTGAAGGTCTCTGCTCTGGAGTGCTAGCAACTGCCTTGCTATTGCTTTTTAAACACGCGTGAGACAGTCTTTCATTACGTGTGAAATGAATCCATCAAAAATGGTGACAGGGGAGCATGGATCAAACTGCCAGATGGAGGAAAGACATACTTACAAGACTCCTCGCTAACCATACCGAATGTTTCAGATGGGAGCACGTTGACTCACAGGAGGGAGCTGCTTTTCTGCTGTCCTCCACACAGGTGTACTGATAGTGACAACATATTGCCACCCCAGGTGGGTGGCAGCTCTTCGAAACATGAAAGGAAGGAGTATTTGAATTCTGCCATTACTTACCCTTAGGTTAATTCAGTCCTTCATGCTTTCCATTGCCTTCCTCAGGAGTGGAACAAACAGGCTGCTTTTATAGATGAATGTGGTGGCCAAGCCCCAGCTTGACAAGTGTGGTGCTACCCAGCGGTAATGGTCTGAGTCCTAAATCCTGACTGCAGGGACATCGCTTGCAGGGAGAGCCTCGGTGTAAAGCATCAACTCATGTAAATCTGTCCTCTTTTGGAAAGTTCCGGAATGGTGCTTAGCCTTGATGGATTGAATCCTGTATGAAGATTAGAAGCAGGGATTCAAGGCATCTCTGGAATCACAAATTCCTGCTTTTTAACCCAAGGCCATTTGCTGTTGGAATGGGCACACAGGGAGCTGATAACAAAACTCAGCCCTTCACTCCTGCACAAACAGGATGCGGCAGCAACACAGCCGGCAAGGTTTAACAACAGCTCACCTGAAAAATGAGTCAACAGATCAGCATTTTGAGGAGTGAGTGGAAATTTTCTGTTCCCAGGACAACAGCACTAAGCAAGGCTGAGAAGTGATGTTTTCTATTATTGTGGAAATGCAGTATAGTCTGCAGCACCCAGGATGGAGTGAGGCTGATTTCAGCATTACAGTCAGAGCTGACTTAACCAATGGTAGTTTAATATCCTTCTCAATTGCCATTGTCACTGCTGTGGCTTCACCTTGGTGGGGATGTCGCAGCCCAGTTCATCTCAGGCCCGTAGGGTACCCTCAAGAACGAGCCCCTTTCAGACATATCCGCTGCAAGAAGTGGTGTCCCACGTGAAGAACAAGATCAGGGTTGCGATATCCAGCATGAAAAATACACAAGAACTCAATGGTAATAGGAGAGCTATTTCTGCCCACAAATATTTCATGGGTGTTTATGTTCTCTAAACTGTAAAAATAAAAGGCATGATGCTGAAGAAAGACCTGCTTGTTTTAGGCACTGGATAAATTATGCAGCAACAATTAGCCTTTATGCAAAGATTAATCCTTAAGTAGGGAGGTATGGGTCTCTTTTAACACTGCTTGACTTTTCCACAGGAGGTTTTGTATTTATAAGTGACTGTTCCTGCTCACACAGAAAACTTCTGTCTCTTCATCTGCTTCCCTGGAGACTTCTGAACTTGTCATCAACCTGATCTCCCAGCCAGAGGAACACTTCCCCACTGTGCAATGAAAATTTATGAGCTTGTCCTTCAGCATGTCTCAACAACTCAGAGATTATTAACTCATCTTTCAAGTGATTAATACTCCTGGGTGTTTGAGAGGCATAACTCTGGTACTTGTGAGGTGCTCGGAGGCCCTGGAGAAGGCGGCAGAAGGGGAATGCAAAGTGTGACAGTTCGGATTGAGAGGCAGACTAACCCCGCTCTTGCTCGAGTCCTGTGCCCACTCCACTTGGGTCCCATTTTGCCTGGCCTCTGTAGGCCCCACAACACGCACAGCGAACAGCCCTTGTTAGTCTCCTTCCTTTGTATGACAATCCCGATCTGCGGATTCTCGAGGGAGTACATCAGAGAAGAAGTCATTTCACTTAGCGCTGCCTAATTATAGCCATGTTGACAGCCACAGTTGTAACTCCTCTGCTAAGAGATTTTTAGTATTCATCAGCAGGCTCCTCATTGGTCGCTGCAGAGTACCTGTCACTCATGATAATTACTAATTTGTTTTAACTTGCCTCGGAAGCATTCCTAGAATTTATGGCTGTGCTGTGAGTCGGCACAGGCCTCGTTATTCCAGCTTTGCCTTCTACTGTGACAGAGGTATGGCAGAAATGCAACATATATAAAGTCATCATGGCCTGTCTCTAAGACAAGCGATGCACTGAGAAAATGCATGACCGTGATGCGTACATGTTTGCGCCACGTACAACGCCAGCAGCACCTTACTATAAAATCACTCCTGGGATTGCTCTTGTGGCTCTGCCCGCATTTTGAACATACGCACGTGTGTATATAATTTTCCAGGAGAGCTGGTCTGTCTGTCCTTGCACATATGGCTGAGGCAGCTAATAGGACTGCCGCATTCACATGGGGTCAGGCCAAGCAAAAACGAGAAAGGGAGGACAAAGGATAAAGACCATATTTCACGGCCAGCCAGGCATGGGTCCAGTGCTTTTGTCCAAAAGCTCTCATGTTGTGTCCCTAAACTGACCCTGACAGCCTTGCAGGAAGCAAAGTTGCTTCAGCACATTGTCATGCCCCCCATTACAGCAGGGGATGTCCACAGCACTGCTTTACTGGGATGCATTGGTGTCAGTAAAGAGCACCCAGATCATGTAAAACACAGGGCAAGAGTAGCATGAACACAATAGTTTGTGCTCTAATAAAGGGCTAATGTCCTAATCATAAAGTTGGCAATGAAGCAACATTCCCCCTACCCCATAACCCAAGGCAAGCATAGACCATGCTTCGCCCCAGCCTGCACCCCAGGGCTCCTCCGCAGCACGTCCCTGCCTGGAGCCCAGCAAGCCACCCCAGTGACTCTGCTACCTGCGTGCTGCTCCCACAAGCCTCCCCCTCCACTCCCGACCCAGCTTTCTGCCTCCCACAGATACTGGGTGGCTTTCTGAGTCATGATGAACATGAATGAATCTGCCCAGCTTGGCTCAGGAGAGCCCCTTCCCCATTTTGTCCCTAATTTCTGCACCCCTGTAGTGCTGAGCCATGGCTGGCAGCCTGGAAAACACAGCTTCTGTGGACTTTCCTGACTCCCCGCACACGGCAGAAGGGGATTCACATGCAGCACCTCAGCTCTGCTGTGCTGCTGCTCTCAGGAGAGTTCCCAAAGCACGTATCATAAATTGCTTTTCAGTGTGCAGCAGTTTTGATTGTCTTACAGGTCGGGAGGCTGTTTACCCTTGTGTCCATCCTGACCGGAGGAGGGGGTTTCCTCGCACACCCTGCTCCAGGTCCTGAGCTTTTGGAAGTGCCCTGGGCATCTCAGTTTAGATGCAGCAACTCCAGCGAGCGGATCATGAGGTTGTTCCAGAGGCTGGGCAGAGAGGGGCCGCTGGCAGGGACAGCAGGGTGACTGTGAGTGTGTGAGCAGCCCCGGTGCAGTGATTCCACCCAGATCAAGATTTCCCTCTGCCAGCGCCAGTCCTTTGCAGGATGACCTGGGCCATAATCCCCATAGAGACCAGTCCCGAAGTCCAAAGCATTGTAGCCAGTAAGAATTTCTGAGTTTAGAAGAGGTTCAATAACTGTGCCATATTACAAATATGCTAATAATTATTTTGGGTAAGTATCGAAGCAGTAAGGCTCTGCATGCTTCCCGCAGGAGCAGGCTGCTCCAGCAGCACCGCTCTGGCTTCTGATGCTATTGTTTTAACGCAGAGACCCATCACACAATCAGTTCTGCTACTAGTCCTTGAATCCAAATAATCTCCCTTCCATCAAATAGAAGCTTTAATTTGATGAATAGATGGATGTTTCAAAATGTGACCTTTCCCAAGGTGACGCACTCAGTGGATGTATTATTTATTGGTTTTCAATTTTTCCACAGGCAGACATGTCTATTCCGTCAGGAAGGTTAAACAAGAAGATGTTTAAAAATTCATTTAAGTGCAAATGCAGTCCTTACTACCATAGTAATTCTTTCTCTTAACTACACATTAAAAAGCAAGATGTGGTTGTACTGGAGGATAAATGATAGCTTGTCTGGGGCAGGACTGACAGCTTGTAGCTCTCCACTGCTGGCTGCAGGTGCAGCTTAAATGGTCTCCAGCCCTTTCCTCAGGCTCGCTTGCCATCCATCTGCTCTCTGAAATTGGACTGTACTTTCCTTTAAGCGTGGAGCACCTTCGTTTGTCTCGCCCAGCAGCTAAGCTCATGCTCTTCGGAGGGGACAGCATCGAGGTGCTCGGAGCGGCTCCAGCCGCCCCGGCTGACCTTGCAGGGGCCTCGCTGGACGGGACAGGGCCTTGTGCAGGGGTGCAGGCGGAGGAAAAGCTCTTCATTTGGGAAGCATCGCTCTTCTCTCCCTCTGGGGGAGGAGCGGAGGTGACTCTGGAGGTTGCATTCAGACTTGGGTCTTCTGGCTCCTAAGGGTCTTGATAACTGTGTGTGGCTAATTCACATGGTTCTCTTCTCTTCTTCCAGACGAGTGTAACTTAAATTTTTGCAGATTGGTTAAATAATAATTCCAACAGATGCAAGAAAAAAAAACACTAGGGGATTATGGCAAAGCAGAACAATTTGCTGAGAAATTAGCTCATTTGATTGGAAATGGTACATTATATGCCCTAGTGAATCCTTTAGAACTAGAAAAATGTGCATGAATAATGTAAATAACAACAACATTTTGGACTCATCTTTCCAGGAAAATCAGTCCTGACAGCTTGCTGGATTTGCCTCTTCTGGCTACTTGTGATGGTGACTTAGAAACTCTTCCAGATTGACTGTTCAGCCAAGTAAAAAGGAAGAATAAAACCAGTGTAGGCTCTTACATGTTCTGTTATAAAAACGGACAGTGCCTGGTCCTACCACAATGCGTTATTCGCCTGTGCCAAACCGAGGCCAGGCCCCTATGCAGACTTTGCTCCTGAGCTTTGGCTGCCGACGCTGTTCTCTGATTTATGCTGTGCGACACAGAATCATTAACGTGTTGAGCGAGTTTAAATTCCTTCATAATCAGGAGTAATCAGTAACACAGGATAAGAATAGTAAGTAAAAACTGCAGCCCAAGTGATAAAAATAGCCTGGGTGAAGCACTGGAGCTGGAAGACAGCAGACCTTGGGGCTGCAAGACCAGGACCTCAGAGTCCTCCTCCTACACCTCCTACATACGCGTTTATAGTCTCTGCACAAGGTGCCATTTAACACCCCATCCGCATGAAACGGAGGTTTCTGCACCAGTAGAAGGATTTTTCTGTAAGCTTTCTAGGCCCTGGGAGAAAGGGCAGATTTGATAGTGTTTGCGTAGCAGGCACCACAGCTTGGATCCACCACCTCGCTTTTGGCCACGGCACAGCCCATGCGTAGGCAGCCATGCTGTGAGCCTGACTGGGTCCAGCACGGCTTTCTCGCATACACTCAGCACCCATACCACCTCCTTCTCCCTGGGCAAGACCCACCCTGGTGCCTGCTGGCAGGTGGATGAGCTCAGGTCCTACACCGGGGAGCAGCGAGCCCCTCCAGCCACCTGCAGCACAGCACCCCGCGGGACAGGGTCGGCGTTCGTGGTCCTGGGGCGGTGCCCCGCTCCTCTCCCTCGAAGCCCTCGCAGATGCACCAGCAGCACCCTGAGCACAAAGCACCGTCCCCCTGCGCTCCCGGCGCCCAGGGCACAGACCTCATCTTGCTGCCGGCGAAATCTCGTGGCGCTGCCACATCAGTCTGTGGGAGCCGAGTGGGCTGCACAGGGGGCATCCCCGGGGCACGGGAAGGAGCGCCTGGCTCCGTGTCTCACCACGACTGAAACACGGTTAGCGGGGCGTGGAAGATGTAGGGACTTCCAGTCCTTTCCAGTTCTTTCCCACACTCTTAGCATGGGTGTGCAGGAAACTAAGAAGTTAAGCAGCTTGCTCTGCTATTTTTCCTCTCCTGTGACCCTGGCGACAGTGAGTAAGTGCAATGCCCATGATATACGCTTATTACCATAGTAACTCAGCCAGGAGCTGATGATTGCACAAGTAGATGCTGAAAGGGAAAGACTGCCTAAGGAAGAAATCAGCTCTCTGCTACCTGCGTGCATCGTCCCTGTCTGCACTAGATATTCCTTTGAAGGCAGTGGGATTCCTCTGGCACACAGTGAGAGCAAATTACAGCTTAGGTCTAAGTCTGTGCTTGCAAGGCATTTTTCCCAAAGGATCCAACCATTTTGCATCTAAACGAAATAACCCACCCCGTATCAGAAGAGGCTGATTTTCAGCAAGGCTCTGCACTGCTCCCTGCATTTCTCCCATTTCCTTCGAAGCAAGGACATGGGGTGCAGCTCGAGCTGTGCCACCTGCGAGAATGCAGGCATGTCTGCAGCGCTCCATAACGGCAGCTGCTCAGTGCAGAGGCGGCCAAAGTTAATGTTTCAGCTGAGTGAGAGCGGCTGGAGCCTCCATGCACAGGAGGCCCTTGGCTGCACGGTGTCTAACCTCAGAAATCTCTGCTCTAGCTCCAGTGCTGCAGGGTGAAAAAGCCTTTGAATGGAGTGTGGCAACAAGACGGCCCCTTACCCCAGGGTGCACCATCCACCTGAAAACCTCACAACAGCAGCTAATATTTCACATTTGCCTTCACAGTGCCCCATGGGGTGTGAAGTCACTGTCACACCCACCAGACTGGCGAGTAAGGACTGAAATACAGAGAAGGCAGCCAGGAACCAGGACCATCAAGGGGACATGTAGCAGGGCAAGGATCTGAAAGCTCATGTCTCAGGTGAATATAGTATGAGTTCATAGGTGATCTGAGGGTCACCCTTCCTTCTCTAAAGCAATAAGATCAAAGAGGACTACTCCAGGTACATGGAGTTTTGTTCATCTTTTCTTCTTAGTTTTGCTTGTTGGGTAGTAAGCCTTATAACAACATTAAAATTGCTGTTCTTCTAACATTCGCCACTCTTATTCAGGGGCATAAAATTTCTGCTTGGTATCCAAGGAGTGAGAGGGACACAGAGGAGCAGGATGAGACTGTTTTGGCAGTTATGGACACCAGGGCTCTGTGAAGGTGCTCATTAGGCAGCGACCACCCTTCGAACTCATAGAATCGTAGAATCATAGAATCGTCAAGGTTGGAAAAGACCCTTAAGATCATCGAGTCCAACCGTTAACCTAACACTGCCAAGTCCATCTATACCATGTCCTCGAGCACCACATCTATCCGTTCTTTAAATACCTCCAGGGATGGAGACTCAACCACTTACAACTCCATCATTCCCAGCAGCCCAGGACACCTCCCTTGATAACACAGGAAAAAACATGACCGTCACTGACATTACACCATGGTGGGCAGCAGCAAAGTCCTGCCACGCAGTCCTGCCTAGCTGCATCAAATGTTTCAGGAAGATTTTCATAACCTTTCCACCAAGTGCTGTTAGCAGCTACAAGGGCCAGGGTCAATTATGCAAGGTTTCCTCTTAAAACTTCTGGTCAGCAATAGCTCAGCCCCCTCTCTACCCCTACCTAGAAACCTGCAAAAGGGAAACCTTCTCTCTCCAGCAAGCTTCTCTTGAGTCCTGGAGCTGTACAGAAAACAAAAATGTATATATTGTGGAGAGAAGGGAAACCGGAGCATTCATCTGGGAACACACAAAACATAACTCATGTAAATGAGGTAGATAGATATGTATATTATGCATATATATATGTGTATGTATCTGCTTATGTGTGCATATAAATCCTGAGAGATCTCTCCCCTCCCCTGCTGCTGTGGATAGCAAACCTCTGTCCTCCCAGGGCATGAGGCGGCAAGGCTGCCCGTGCTTCTGTCCCCGTCTCATGCTTCTCACCGTCTTTGGCTGACAAAGTCTCAGCACCCAGAAAGGCACCTGCCAATATTAAGAACCCATTTGAGCAGAACAACCACAATGCTGCACTGGGAGACCAGAAGCAAGTATAAAAGAATCCTGCTGTCCTGTTGCTGGGTCTTCCCAAGTTTTACCAGCAGAGAGCAACAGCTAACCCTGCTTCTCGCCCGCTCGCGTTTCAGGGCTGGCGCGGGAGCTGGGGCCATGCTGCAGGGCTGGGCTGAGTCTCAGCACACGCAGGACAAGTATGGGCTACGTGGATGGGCAACACTGCTTCCAGTGCTGGCTACTCACCAACACCAGAGCCCAAAAGCATTGCCATCGTCGGGATCCTGGAGAGCTGTGCTGGGGAAGAGGCCTGTTTCAGCAGGGTGCTTGGGGGAACCCACAAAACTTCTCCCAAAGCATGGACCATGCCTGCCCCGGCAGGTGATTGATAGTCACACCGAGAAGGAAGATTTGCTTGGCCAGAGTCACAACTGCCATCATGGTGCTGCCATTGCAGTCGGATACTGCAGGGCATACGGTGAAAAATAAGAGAGTAAACCAGAAGGAAGATGGGCCTTTCATTTCCCCGGCAGCTGAGCTGCAAGGAGGATATTTCTAAGGGAAGTGAATAAATTAACAAGCCGCTTCTTCTGTTATAGGCAAAATTAATAGTGTTCTCATAAATGTCTCCACATCTTTCAGTGACAATTGTGGGGAACTATTAGCATTTGACCTTCCCTGTCTCACGTCTCTGTGTCTGGGTAGCACACACACCGCCTGTGTGCCACAGCCTGAGATCACCCACCACCCAAAACGTACCAAGCGGAGTTCTTCAGTTCCATGTTAACTGAACTCAGCCAGATAAAGAAAGACACACAACTTTTAACCGTGTGTACACGAAAGAGAAACGTGTGTACACAAGAGAGAAACAGTGTCAGTCTGGTCTGTGCCCAGGTCAGGAGCTCCTAATGAAGATCCCTGTTTCATTTACCTCCCTCTTTAACAGAAACAAGCATCTTGCCGTTCTCCTGAACTCAACTTTTTTTTTTTTTACATTCCCTGAATCTTGAAGGCCATCATCTCCGCTACACTGCAAAGAGGGCTTGTTTCATACAGATCACCAAGATGATCTGGGCCTGCACAGAGCTCAGCTTACACAATTCCTACTGGGTGTAAAACAGCGTGCTTATTGCTCATGCGTGACACTCAGTGTCAGCAGGTGATGGCAGGGGAGAGCAGACGCTCCTGATGGCCACTGCTGGCTTTCATAGCAAAATCTGAGGGGAAAATAGCCATCCGCTCCGTAAATGTGGCAGTGAAGGGCACTCTTGCCCTCTGGCAATACAGCTCCCGTGATGGGGGATCTGCCACCACTGCTAGGACACCCAGCATTTCATCCCCAGACAAAACCAGACTTGGACAACTAACTTTGAAAGCTAATGCCATATTTTACCCACTCTTCTCTCGAGAAGCTAATGGGAAAGTACTTGGGGGAATGCCTTTATTTCTAATCTAAGGCTGATATATAAATCGGAAAAGCCTTTCTGCAAGCATTTGAGTTATCAGAGATGGATCCAGGCTGACCAGCCGGCTCACGCCTCCATTCCCACTGGGGTCAGAAACCAGCAGGTGTTGAGTGTGTCCAAACCCCCAGAGCACCTGCACCCTTCTCTTTGCTGAAATCACTTTACAACAGGAAAAACCGAAAGGCAATACATGCCAGTCCCTAGCTTGTTCCTAAAATACTAATGGAAATGGAAAACGAGGTCAGAGACAATGCTACGGCTTTGTATGCGACAGCCTGCACTTAAGGAAACAGACTGGAAAGAGTCCAGGGCAGAGGGAAGATGAAAAGGAGAAGAAAGCAGAGATAAAAGTCAGTCGAGCGGCTGGAGCGTGTGCTAACGCTGGGGGAGATTCTGCAGCTAATGATGAGACGACAGTGTGCAAAGAGATGTGAAAGTGGAAAGCCAAACTGGGAAGCCAGATGAAAAGCTGGAAAAAGCAGGTACTGAAGCGTATGTGATCGCAGAAAAGAGGCTGGAGAGAGAAAGAAAGTGGGAACAGCAGAATAGAAAGGTTTTCTGAAAGGAGAAGAGACATCTGTCATCTACTTTGCCAGGCTCAAAGGAAAGCAAAAGGAGTCAGCGGCATTTCAGCCCTCTCTGCAGCAGGTGGCTTGCAGGCTCCATCCCCAGCCGGAGCTCTGGGGAGTCACAATTAAATGCAACGAAGTGGAATAAGATAGGCTGGAGCATTGCAGCGTGGCAGTGCCTGAAGCCTGGAAGGTAGTCTCTAAATCCACCTGGGAGTTGTTCGTCTGATCTGCAAGGAAAATTGTGCTCACAGCCCTGCTAAGAGCCAAAAAGAGAAAAAGAAAGTGCAAGTTTACTATATGGTGGTAAAACATGGAATTCTGTAGTAGCAGGGGAAGGAGCCCTGAGACAGATCCTATGTGGGCTTCCAGCCCTGGGCCTCACACCCTCGCAGCTTGCTCTAGGGGTCCCGGGAACATTGCTGTCAGGGCAGTCTTCTTAGGTGTTATCTTACTTAACAAGTGTGAGGATTCTGCAGTCTTGCACAGCTGTTTGCAGGCTGTTTTCTGAGGAGCAGAGGGCCCTGAGGAGTTGTGCCTGCTTTGTCTTCAGCAAGGCAATCTTAGTCTCAGGTGTGTGGAACTGCATATTTAAGCACTCACACCCTCTCCTTGCACTGTCAGCTCAGCTGGGTATCCTCTGCTCTCTGCTCCAGCCCCACGTGAGAGGGAAACCCAGCTCTCGAGGTTGCTCCTGGCACAGAGGTACAAAGATAGCTGCCTTGAGCCTGTGTGCAGGGATCCTCAAAGGGCCTGTTTCCATTAAAGCCAACGGCAACCTGCCTTCAGGCTGGAGTCCGAGCTTCTTTATTCCCATCTCACATGGTGACAGGAGCAGGAGAGGTGTGAGCCAAGCACGCCCAGCACTGGGGAGCCGAGTGCCTGCATCCCCCGCTCTTCCTGCAGGCTCTGCAGCTCTGCAAGCCTGGGTCACCTCCTGGATCAGGAGTCCAGGACATCCAGCAGTGGCTTCACCGCCACCAGGGAGAGTCAAGGAGAGTGAAGAGAGGTTCAGCCCTTAAGACCGAATGTCTCATAGCGGCCAAACCCAAGCAGAGCCTGTACCGCAGCCTGCTGAAGTGAGCAACACGATCAGTCGCAGTGCCCGGGTTAGCAGCTGGCACAGCAGTGCGTGCTCGTGGCCACGAGGAATCCCGGGCACTCACCAGTTCAGGTCTTCCCATCGCAGCCTGGGATGCTGTTGCCCACTCTCCCTGAGAAATCAAGGACTCAAAGATTACTGCCTTATCCGTGTACTGGCACCATTCACTGATGCTCCAAAACTTCCCATATA
The DNA here is from genome assembly GCF_047370975.1 of Nipponia nippon. NCBI lineage: Eukaryota > Metazoa > Chordata > Aves > Pelecaniformes > Threskiornithidae > Nipponia > Nipponia nippon. Next base: position 23,289,082 of record NW_028262290.1, read on the forward strand.
CATATAAAAGCAGCCCAAATCCAAGGCTTCAGCAGTAGGTGAGCCTGACGATAAGTTTAAGCACCCTCCCGAGCTAATTTTACATGAGCAACTGCTCTTGTAGCCAAGTTCCCAACGTGAATACGCTGCATTAGTTGCATTTGCTTTTGTTTCTATTAGACAAATATTTCTATTTATTTGTCTTATTACACGACAACACCCACAAAGCAGCCAAATAGCTTTTGCAAGCTGCTATTTAGTTGCTTCACACCTGTAAAGACTAGTTATACTAGTCTTAGGAAGTTGACCTACATCCTTTCAGCTGTTATTATCTTGTCAAATGGGCCAACCTCATGCTAGCTAGTTCTTGCCCTGTCTTGTTTCAATCAGTTGGCGCAGTGGCTCTTTTTTCAAGGATTCACATTTCATTTGCATAAGAATGTTAATGGAGTAATTTCAGAAATAAACGCCCAGCTTAACCCTGCTGTACCCTTAGGAAAAGCCCTCTCCACTACGAAGACTTGTGGTGTTTCCCTTCTCCTCCACTGGCTCACAAAGGCACACGCGAGAGAGGTCAAGCTCCTCTTTGTGCCACTTGCAGAAACAGTACCTTTGACAATAAGAAGACACAGCCAATGTTTCCTGTCTCTTTTAGGCTAAACTCATAAATCATCTTTTCTAGTGGGATCAAAGAAGAGTAAGTCCAGAGCCGGCAGGCCAGAGAATCTTCCTGCTGGCAAACAACTGGACTTTGCGTTCAACTACGGTGCGGTTAGCACGTGTGGCTGGGGGCAGCGCCACGTTCAGCCTGTTTGCACATTTCACCTGAGGCAATGACAGGTATTTAGGGAAAAAAAAAGAAATCCTAGAAGTGGAAAATCCCAAATCTTCCTGCACAGGGCACAGAGTCCAACTGCTGGGGTGCAGAACCAAACTCCTGGTTTTCCGCTTTTTGTTCCCTGGGATTTTTGCATCCACGGCCATGCTGTAGTGTGTTCCCAGTCCCAGCGAGGAAAGAGTAGAAAATCTTTCTTTATCCTTGAAATAGCCTGCAACTTGCTGGTTTCCGCGAGGAGGTGGCGGATGGGTGCTCGGGCCCCTCCAGCTGGGCAGATATTCCAAGTGCCAGACGCCACTCTCCAACACGCAGGGAAGCCGATGCCTGTTTTATCCCATCCTTCACACTCACTTTCTCTTTTGCTATGAGCTGTGCAGAAAGATTGTGCTTTGTCAGTGTTAATGAGATATTTATTCTAAATTTAATCGCTCCATTTAAAGCTTAATTACTGCCCTAGAAAGCTCCAGTCCTTGGAAATCAGCATCTTTGTGTAACAGAAAGATGGAGGCCTCAGCTATTTTATGCTGCATGAAAGGAGCGCCATGTCAGTTCCTGTTTTGAGGTAGCTCTGTTTTCTGTGAGTCAGTCAATCACAGGTTTTCCTCAAGCGCTCTCTACCCTCCGCTCTCATCCTCCCCCTTCCTTGCTGCTCCCTTTCAAGCCTCTCTCCTCCCTCGCTCCTTGACACCCCTGTAAGGACACCCGGCTGGGCTGCATGGTCTCCAAGCCCTCGGTGACCCTTCAGCCCCGTGGGGAAAGGTTTCCTCCCCATGAAGGCACTTCCCCATTTGGCTGACAATTCCCCTCCAGAGATGCTCTCAAGCTGTCCGCATGAATTTCTATCTGTCCATCCCCTGTGCCAGGTGCCTGTCTCCGTGGGGATGCCTTCCCTGGCACGTCACTAGAGGCCTTCGGGGACAAACGGAGAAGGCCCAGAAACCCAAGAGAAGCAAATGCTGCAAACACAGAGCTAGCTCGATGCCGAACATATGCACCGTTCTGCGGGGGCTTCCAGCTACGCCAGCCTGGCACAGCACAAGCTGTGGTGCGGGGAGAACTGAGTCCCGCTGCTGCTCCCGCTGGGGCCAGCACTCCACACCGAGAGCTGGTAGTGAGAAGGCAACATCACCCCTGGCAGCTCTGTCCAACCTGGGTAACACGGCAGAGCCAAGCCCCGTGGTATTGCACTAGGTGAAGTGCACTTTTGAGCAAGAAGAGCAAATAACACATCAGGTCAGAAACTTCTGCCACGCAGGATGCAAAGCAGCACAGGCCAAACCTCCAGACTGCATCAGCAGAGCACGTTATGCTGAGCTGCACTAATTAGTAGCCTAAAGAGAAACGGCATCAGCATGGATGAGTTCGCTCTGAATCAAGTCTCCCCGCAGAGACCTGCTTGTGCATCGGCCCTTTCTGCAGGCATCGCACCAGCTTCCAGCTCTGGCTCCAGCTCCTTGTGTTGGGCTTCTCCCCTGCTGAGGTCAGGCGCGCCTGGCAGGCACCTTCTCGGGGGCCGAGGGGAGCGGTGGGGTCGCTCAGGCTCATAGTGCCGAGGTGTGCCGGGCAGGAAGCCGAATGCTCTTTCGGAGACGCTTCTCTTCTGGGCCATGCAATTTCCCGAGGAGGCAGAGTAAATGGGTCAGCAGGAGGTGCGAGCAGTGACTCCTCAAGTGTCAGCAGGGAACGTTTGCACTGGGACGTGTTTCTGAAGTCAGGATTATGTGTGTTCTCTGAGCTTTATATAGTCACTTCTGTAAAGAGAGGAATGGCCATATGTCTAATGCGGTTTAAGATTTTAACAAATTCTTCACCAGAAAGTTACTCTGAACCATAATGTTTTTAGCATGGCCCATGAATATATAAATATAAATGGTCATATAATAATCAAAATATTGGGACTCTCAACAAGTCTCATTCATTGTTCTTTCCAACACACTCTGAAGTTAATGGAGCAGTTACAACTCGTCAAACGTACATAGATATTACTGTGGGCAAGAGAAAACATTCTTAAATGTAGCTGCACGCCTCTTACAGACTTGCTATGTTTATGAGGTGAGTGTCCTTCCAAGGCCAGTGCTACAATTGCAATTATTCAGAAGGAAAAAATACTCAACCTCTCTATTTCAGTTTGAGATAACCTGGTGAAAGCAAATCCAAAGAGTGTGCCCAACTCAACTTCGCAAAGCTTAATTTTTAACATTTACTTTGACATAACATAGTTGTTCTATTGGTCATTTGGCTCAAAATGATCCAAAATTTCTTGGTTGCCTAAAGAACAAGTAAAGAGAACAGCAGCCAGCCCTCTCCCAGCGTCGCAGGAAGGGAAGAGCTCGTTGGCTCTCCATACCAACCTGTTGGTCTCCCAGTGCAGGACTACTCCCCGCTGCATGGTTGCGTTCAGTTTTACCAGAAGAGCATCAGGTTATGATGCTCCACATTTTCCTGCTGAAAACTGCTCCACTCTTGGAAAAAACCCTCTTCTTAACGCTTGTCCTAACTATCTTTTGTGGTGCAATGCTATTAGCAACGTTTCCTTGGGCCATATCATTTTGAGCATCTCTAACCTGCGATAGCTAGCGCCAAAGCCTATACGTTTAATGCAAAGAGAAAAGCAGTCTGTTTTGGAGTCTGCTTTTCGTTTTATAACCTACGTGCCTTCCCTTTTCCCATATTGCTCAGGTTTAGCTCGGCTGTAACTGCTCTGAGGTCCGAGGTGGTGGCCGGGCTGTGTGGTCTAGCTAGCTGTGAGTGGGTGCTCTTTCCTTGCCTCAGGAAGGCACCTGCAACAAGGTGCCCAATCCTGGCTCTTTCCCCATTCCTTTCTTCTGCCCATGTGTGGCTACAGCCTATCTCATAGTGGCTTCTCCTCCTTCCTTTCGAGAGCGGGGGGTTATGTGATATCAGAAGTTGGCCCACAAGGGCAGCGGCCGAGGTTACAGCTGAGCCAGCTGAGGAGGTTTAGGGCTGAGCTTCCAGGGCTTATGAGCACTGTGCAGAGGGAAGCTGGCGTCTTTTCCTCCAGCAATGCTTTTACTGTTTAGTTTGCATTTCTGCTTTAGGCTGAGCGCTAAAATTTTCTCTGAAAAGAAGACAGCTCAGTGGCAGCCTTCTTGGGGTGAAGGGGCCGGTGGCCAAAAATGTTTGGGTACAGGTTTTTGCTTGGTATCCCAGAAGAAGACACTAGTGCTCTTTTTGCAGGCCTCACATATAAAAAATTTACCCAAACTTTAAAACAAACAAACAAACAAACAAACAAAACCCCCCAGTAATAATAGAGGTGAGTCTCTCATCTGCTGCAATAACAAGGTTAAACCATTCAAGATTTCGTCACTGCTCTGAGAGGTGCCTCTGGTTACGACAGCTCTGACGCAGGGAGGGGAGACTCCTTTCGGAAGTGTCAGGACATGCCCAGCAGTGGCGATGCGTAATGCTTCCCGTTATCGTGGGATCTTGCATTAAATGTGACGGGGAAACAACATATGCCATGCTAGAAAAGCCATCCTTGCTCCATGTACTGTAGCCGCAGCCCGCGAGGTGGCAGAAGGAAGCGGGTGTCATCCCAGGCTCGGGCTGCGCTTCTCTTTAGCGCTGGTATTTTGAATTTTGAAAAAGAAGGCAAAAGAAAACCCAGTTGGAGAACAGAAGCATGTTTAACATCCATGTAAAAACCTTCCTGAGGAGAAGAGGATAAGCTACTAAGAGGGTTATTTATATACATTAAAAACAATCAAGAGAAGTGCAGAAAATAAAGTGCATGTCTTAGCTCCCTTTTAGCACCACATATTTCAAAAAGGTAAGGCAAATAGTAGCAGTGGCCAGAAATTATTTTATGTCTCCTCGTGAAGTGATGACTGCCAAGAAGATGCCCACAGACAGCTCTGTTGCAATACAAATTGGCACTTTATCAAACCAGCTCCCTACCAAGCCCACCTGGCCTGTACATTTATTGACTTGTTTATTGACCAGATTTATATCTGGTGGTAATGAGTTAAAACAAAATGAGCTTGTTCAGCTCTTCAGTCTAACACATATTAATATCCTGAAGGAAAGCAATACATTAATTTATTCAGGAATCAGCAATCATCCTCTCAAGCTTCAAGAAACCTGGGTCCTAGTGAAGCTTCTGGGGGAATCCCACCATACAACTTACCCACACAGACCACAGCTCTGCGCTTCCCTCTTTAGAGAAGACACAGTGGTAGCATTACCGAATGGTATCCCTTATACCCACGTGCTTGGGGGATTTGCCTCCTGGCAGCACTGTGCCTCAGGTAGAAGGGTCCTGTATATATTTGTTAAGCGCCCGGGTGTCCCTTTGCTGGACTCGCAGCATGTCCTGCCTCTGCCGGGATTATCTGCTGAAGGAAAGGAAGCTCATGCAGACACCCAGTCTCATCCTATATTGCAAAGGACTCTTAAACCACAGCTGCAAGATACTACTTTGCCCAGTGTGATAGCTCAGCAATATGGCTTTACTCTTAGTTTCTTGGAAAAAGACCACAGGAAACAGAAAAATAATCTGCTTAATTCCCCCACTTAGCAGGGGGAGGGAGGTCAACAAGAGCCCATCACATCTCAGACAGCAGAGAACCCCTGCCAAAGACCCTCTCTGTGTCTGCTGCTGTGCAGCCCTGTGCGTGCCCCAAAGGGAAGGCTGCGATGAGAACTCACGCTGCTGCACAAAGCACAAAGTCCGCGGAAGACGGTTTTTATTAAATTTATTATTTATTAATTTTATTAAATTTGTTATTTATTTATTTTCAGGAGCCCCTTGCTCCTGCACACGTTGCTGCTGGGCTGGGGTCACGTGTCGTATTTCCCAGATAAAAGTGAGTGAGGTCAGCTTAGATTGCCGTTATAATAGATCTTAATTAGGCTGCCCGTGGACTACGTACCTTCCTTGCCACTGCTGCTCTGACAAACTAGGCTCGTTGGCCATTACCCAAGGAGTTTTGCTGGCTGAGCTGCCTCTGCTCTGGGCTCCCTGGAAGTAGGGCCCACGGCGCTCAGTGCTCTCCGGGTTTGCCTGCAACGCCAGCCCTGCTTGCACAACCTGCAGAAAGCACTGAAGGAAGGGGTCCCTTTCGCTACACGGCTATTGTGTTACTTCTGCTCTATATTCCCTTCACTAACTTAAATCTGCATACAGCTCCCCCACCAGCAGGCTGGCACCACCTCCTCAGGAACCTGCGGTGCTTCTCGCAGGTCCAGCGCAAGCATGAAGCACCCATCACTGGGAAACGTTCCTGCTCTGGTGCTCTCTGGGTACCGACTGAGGTTCTTCTGCCTTTGGAAACCATAAGTCCTTCCTAGTGGGGCCAGCCTGGTGCTTTTCTATTACTACAGAGCTTAGTACTCTTATAGCACCCCTGTGTAATTAACATTGCCATCATTTGCTGATGATCCTCATTTGTTTCTCTCGTGCAGCAGTTTTGGGCTAACGCAAATATCCCCAGCAAAAAGATGACTGTAAGGTCATTTGCACCTGAGAGTTTCTTTGGCAGTGCTCTCCGTTATAATAAAAAGCCTTACCTCAAAAAGTTAAAAAGCAGTAGAGCAGCACAGCTAAGAAATCTGTTTTCCCATGGATTTATAGTTGGATTCTCTGGTGTCCAGCAAGACACAAACGCCCACCAAAACTTGTGTAGGTGGGATGCAATGTCTCTTCCGTGTAGATTCTGTAGTGTCTGAGAGCAAAACCCGCAGTGCAGCTTGCAGGGCCCGGGGAGGATGCTCTGTGCACGGATGGCTGCCTCCGCTGATTAACTGCTCTCTCAGATTTTGACTGAAATCAGCCAATGGGCCCAAAATTGCTAGTGGGACAGACTGAATGGTTGCATAAGCCTACTTTCCATGGGAAAATGCTCCAGAAGAATATATGGTCAGACCAACTGTGTGCATGTCGCTAACTGTGCTCCGAGTAAGCCAATTTACCTCAACCAGTCTGGTCTTGTCAACAAAATGTAACTACTAATATAGGAGACGTGCCAGCAAAGCCTAAGTAGCTCTGATAACATTGTGTATGGAACAGAAAGGTTAAGATAAAGTCAATGGAAAGAATTTAAAGCCGGGTGAGATCTGAGGCTGAAGCAGAGCCCTGGTGTAGCAGGGACCCCTGCGCTTAGCCGAGCTCTTCCATTTCTGCGGCAGAAGTACCCCCTGCGCTTGTAAAGGCTCCCCCCGAGAGGAGAGACTGCTGGGGACCAATTGCAGGGTGCAACACTCCTCCTGAAGAGAAAGCCCTTAAAAACACAGTCATCGTCTTAATTGCTGCCTCTGTCTGTTGGCAACAGAAAAGAAATCAGAGCTACTTCAGAGTTAGTGAGCTTGCACAGGCTGGGCCAATGTACTGCAGAGGCAATGCCAGCGGATGTTGTGCTAGAAATAAATTGGACTCTATAGCTTGAATAGATGCCAAGGAGCAAGTTTGATCTCCAAAACAGCAGCTAACAGACCACGAAGAGAAGTTGGCAGGAAAACACAGCAATCAGCTGTTGAGAGCTGCGACACGTCCTGTGGATGAGGAGCTCGGGGCCGGGTACCGCATTCTCGTATCATGTGCAAGCTGCAAATGAACAACGGCACCTCTTTTAAATCCACTTGTAGGCCTTCTGGAAAGAGTCAAACACAGACAACAACATTCAAACCAGCAAAGGTGGGCTGGATTTCTCCCAGTACCTCTATATCATACATAAGACTTCATTAAATAGAGAGCAGAACCAGAGAGGAGGCCAAGTACAGCTGTTGCCTGAGCATTTGCCATGCACCTAACGCTAATGGAGCTGCGCACGTCAGTGCCAGCGAGCAATGCAGCGCATAGTATTTCACAGGATTATCTCTTAGGATGCCTTGCGAGCAAATCAAACTTCAGAAATTCTTAGTCCCACCTTCCTTAAATGTTAAGGAATAACGTTATTCATAGCTGACATTATCTGTCATGATACTACTTCTGTCCTTATTCGGACTAGGTCTGGCTAAGGCTCCGCTGTGACGTGTGCCATTCGACTGCTGTTAGCCCCATTCAAAGCCAGTGCCTGAAGAGCAGCAGCGGAGACTTTACTGGACAGCAGCTACCCCAAAGGGGTCAGGGTTTAACTTCTCTAGGCTCTGCCATGTCTCCGGTAGAGGCTTTCGTAGCAGGCTGGAACATGTTCACTAACACCAGGCTTGTCCAGCCTGGACTCAGCCCTTTCTTTGAAGAATGGATATTGGATACTTTTTGAGGATTACCGGTATTGTGCTGGATATCATTGTCGTGGTCTTTCTGTCGCAGCACAACGGAACAGCTGTTTCCCCCTTGGCATCTGAGTAACTCGATCTTGAGGCCTTTCCTAGAGGCCACCTGACACTTTTGGTCAGAAGGGCCATTATGTCTAATAATGTGCCAGGGCAAGTAACCTTAATGCTACAATCTGCTGTCTCCCTCATCCCAAGGAGCTTAAGAGCTGCAGGCACTCGGGAGCAACCAGGCTTTCTACTGTGTGATCAGGTTGGTTCATCATTTCTGCTCCAGTAAATCCCACTTAAAACCGTTTAGGATTAACTAAGGTCAGATGGGACACAACATTCAAGTACGCTTGCTGGTTTAATATCCTCTCACCATCATGCTTTGTCCCAACTGCTAAACCCAAATATTTTGCACCGAGAAAGTTGTTGGTTGAAGCGATCACAGGTTTCCACACCCACGATGCCTTTGCCCAGGGCAGGATGCTGATGTGTCAGGGTCTCTGTGTGTTGTGCAGCACGTCCCAGACAGACTGCAGGCACATCTAATGCCGCCGCTGAGATTTAAGAGTGTAGACATCCCATCATGAGACAGCTGAGTGCAAGGGATCCAGCATCTGAAGTTGGTGCGCTCCACGGGATCAGAAAAACCAGAGGTGAATAGCAAGCCTGGCAACTGTGCCTTTCACCAATTCTTCAGCGCTGTCATGTAATTCTCCCCAATAGCCCTGAACAAATTCATAGAGACTTGACCAAAGTCTTTTCTCTTGCCTGGGCCGCGCGAAGCACGAGGGTGGCTCCTTCCACCTCCTCCTCTTTGCCAAGACAAACATTTCCACCTTCTTTGCAGGCAGGTGTGGTAAAAAGCCACCTCCAGTGCTGAGCCAGCAAAGCCATATGTTCTTTCCCTTATCATCACTGTTTGCCCAAGCACCTCGCCCTCCGCAGTGACTCTCTGAGCAAGGAAAGCCGCAGGCTCTCGAGCGGCGTAGAGCACAAAAGTCATTTCCTGACCCAGACCAAGGTCTAATTAGTGGAGTTAAGAGCTGCAGTGCCTGAGAGGAGAGTTAGTCAGCAAAGCTCTGTGCTGGCACAGGGCTGCGGGGTTAGAGCTACGAGGAAGAAGGGATTTGAGCTTCAGAGTAGCTACGTCAGCCTGAGCCCTTCCATCAGTCTGTTTTACGTGCATAGCTGCATCTGAGTACTGCTGGAGGCTTCCAAGTCAAAGGTGGTGTCAGGGTATCCATAGTGGTTAGTGAACATCGGGCTTTCTCTTCTTTATGGAAACTTTGCCTGGCATATGGGAGGGGACATGCAGAGAAAGATTTGGGGAAGATCTCCAGGACTTCTGGGCACCCAGTAAAGCAGTTCAGGAGAGTGGCTCCAGTATGACCTGCTGGACACCAGTGACACCTGGACCAGTCGGCCACTCTCAGTACATGTCCACCCAAGTCCTGCATGTCCGTGGCACAGTCTCAGAAAGCCAAGAGAGAAATACAGGTGTCCTGTTTATACAGACTAATGGAAACCATCATTACAGACTGGGATCTGACTATACAAAATCTCAAAAAAGAATTGTAAATGGGAAGCCATCCTCAGTGCCAACCTTTTTACTAGTGTTAGTCCTACAAGGACCTGTTCTTAGCAAAGCGCTATTCAATATTAGCTCAAGCTCTTTGGTTTATCAAAGAGAAAGGCAAAAAAATAATCTGATCCTGATTTTAAATAACTGAGGAAATGATTTCTCTCACCAAATAACTCTTTACGGTATCAGAGAAAAATACAGAAGCAACAAGCCTGGGAGATAATTTCCAGTCTAAATTTATCTCGCTTAAAGGTGCACATTTTTTAAGAGGGAACAGGTGAAGCCTGCAAGGGATCAGGCTGCGCTGGCAGCCTTTGGTTTGAGCTTTGCGCAGCTGGAGTTATTTGTTACTGTGGGTGTGGGACACAGGGGACAGTGCCGGCAAGAGCCTGGGACGGCTGGTTTGGAGAAGGGTACACTGGAGATGTGGGAGCAGGAAGGCTCAGGTGCAGGATGGTAAGGGGCTGCAGTCTTGGTTTGGGGATGGGGAGGGAGTGCAGCAGGCAGGTCTTGAAGCTGTCTACCTGCCTGAGCACGGACAGGATCAGGCCTCTGTTTGCTAACCTGGTCTTTTTGCCCAGGGAAGCATTGTAAAAGACAATTCCCCACTGGGACAAACGTGCAAGTCTCTAGCACCAGGCATTTCCACTTCGTTAAATTTTTTTTAGCCAAGTTGCAAAGCACAACTTTTCAAATTAGCTTTACAGACCGTAAGTCAGATTGAAATCAGTAATTTTTTTTTAATCGTGTAGTTTAAGTGAGAGCTTTAAATTTTTCTAGCCTAGTAAATACTAATGTGCAAAGTCTGTACCTAATGTTACCTCATAACCAGCTCTTGTTTCTTTTCAGCTCTGGGACCCTTCTTTAAGTGTTATTCTGTCTCGGCCGACTAGAGATGTGCACTGAGTGTTTTCACAGAAGCAGAATTCATCCTCCTTGGTTTTCTCCTGCAGTTTCCAAGCAAAAGCCAGACTAAAGGAGAGAGTGAAAAAGCACCTCTCTGCCTGTGCTGCTCAGACACCAGCCATATAGCAGGAAAAGGGATTTCCGTTCCTCCATCACGTGGCAGTCTGTCTTAAGAGTAAACTTATGAGCATCTACTGAGACATGACTGGGGGCTTCATATATCCACGGCAACTCAGCTGCAGTAATTCTGACAATCCGCACGTACGTTCCACCTCGCTGCCCCGCAAGTAATGTCTTTTACCTCCACATAGCTGCCGTCTTTTGGCATTGTTGGCTGCTTCCAGGAATGTGTTTTCTGTTCTGCTCCCGCATCCCATAGCGCATTGCTCTGCTGCGGCACTCTGGGATCTTTTGCAGAAAGCAATGGGATCCAGCGGCCTGGTACAAACCGAATCATTCCCCTGATTTCTCTTGCCAGGTCCTATTTATCCACCAGTGTTTGTGAGCTAGACCTTACTAGGTTCAAAGCACTGTCAGCAGCTGGCAGGAAACACTGGCGATCAGAGCAATCCTCACAGCTCAGTTTGCAGCAGGCACTTTGGATTCCTGCCTTTAAGTCATGCAGTGACTTCAGGGTGAGTGTGACAGGGCATCTGAAAAGGAAAAGGCTGAAATCCAGCAGATGTTTCTCCCAGATCTCTTCCTGAAGCAGCAGACTGCTGGGGCTGGGCCAGCACTGCAGGCCCAGGAAAACCAGCGGGGGGTGTGTGGCACTTTTGGATGTCCAAGGCTGCTTTCCTTCCGTGGGGAACATCCTGCAGCTGCAGAGCCCTTTCCCGTGTACTGACTCTCTGTGCTCATTCTGGGATGCGCCCCTGGCCTCCGCTTCCTTGCCCAGCAAGATTTCACATGCTATTTAGACAGCAGAAAGAGCTTCCTGCCGTGGCCTTAGCAGTTCCAGAATGGCAATGAAATCTGCATGTGGATGACTGAAAGACAGATGGAGAGGCTGTCTGTGGATGAGAAGTAACTGCCCCTTCTGCAAGGTACGATAAGCAGCTACCAAAATATTTGCTAATACAAGGGTGGAGCCTTGCAGATGGGCTGAGGAAGGAAGCAAGCAGAGCTGGTGGATGCTTTGAGCCACCTCAACATAGAGGCATCTCTGGGATGTGCAGCCACTCAGAAGTCCAGACAGAGGGATGTATGGCCCTCCTCGAGGCTAAAGGCAAGTTGTCAACAGCGCTGGCATGTTTGTGAGAGGTTTTAATCACAATTGCTGCATGTGTTTTAATGTGCACAAGACACGGTGCAAGGACTTTCTTCATGCTTCATACATATATTTAACTATATTGGTGGAGGGGAGGGAAACCTTGGTATTCTGAATTAATTAAAAATGTACGGATATACTGGTTTTCATGATAAGGCAGGGACTTGAACATGTACGAGACTCAAAAGCATGAATGGAGGGCAAACACAAGAAAGGAATGAACACATCAGATTAATTGGTGTGCATTTAAAAATAGTAACTATGCGTAATGCTGTGCAAAGCTAAAATCTATTTTAAACTGTTTATATAGAACGGAAGTGTATGTTCTCAAGGTCTCCAGTTTGTCTATGTGGGTTGGTCAAAAAAGTTGTGACATGCTGAGAAAGGCATTTGTGCCTTGTTGTTTTTAGCAAAAGTCACATCCAACAACATGGATTTAAAAGAGGAGAGACTGCAAAATACTTAGAGGTCACAAGGCAATCTTCGCCCATGTTCTCCAGGAGGTACATATGCCTTGCCAACCTTTGAGGAACTGCATCCCTGAGCTTCTGACCGCCTCCCTCTCTGTCTTTCTTCATGAGCCTTTTCCTCAAGCCCTCTCTTTTTTTTTTGTCTCTCAGAGGATGTGGGCAGCTCCATGTCACATCCTCCCTTGAACATGTTTTTGCCCTTCCGATGGAAAGGAATGTTCACTGAGGCAGCTCTGTCCATACTTGTCACAAAGGGTCAGGAGCTATGGGAGGAAAAAAAAAAAAAGAGAGAGAAAAAGGACAATTAGTTGCAATGTCCGTGCCAGCAAAAGCAAACGAACACAACAACACAACCTACCATCAGCTTTGGGACACCCTTCCCTGGGTTTGTCCTAATTTAAGGTTTGGTGGCAGAAGTAGTTCCACAGGCTGACTCATTGCACAGGATCCCGGGCCTGTGGTAGGGGTGGGGTAGAAGTGACTCTTGTATCAACTTTTGGAAAAGGTTAACAAGTGCTTGGGCAGGTGGCAGGCTGCCAGCTCGCTGGGGGGGTGGAAGAAGCGGGAACTGTCCCGCTAAGAAAGATAATGTCGCTCTTGTTTAGAGGCCTCTGAAGTCTACTGATGGGAGCGTCAGTATGGTGAGCAGCGCAGGGAGGCTGGCAATATGGTGGACATCACCTGAGGCTGTCCTTCTTCTGGAGGATGTCACCCATCGGGTGTCCCTGAAACAAAGCGCCTGTTCAGAAAAGCAGCAGGCAAACCAGGAAAAGATGCTGCATTGCTGCTCATGGGGCTGGTCCTTCAAAGCTGCTGTGGAAGTGGAAGGGTATCGCAAGCCCGAGGAGCCTGGCCAGGAGAGCTGCATTGCTGTGCCAGCTTCCTTCCAAAACAGAGCATGGTCTTTGGCTTTCCTTCTCATTTCCTTCACTCTTCTTTTTTTTTTTCCCCTTCTTTTTCCATTTTTAAACCTTGCGGATCAGCATACTGTGCACTACAAAATACCTAGTTCTACAGTAACATGCAGAAAGAGGCATACTGTCACGTGCCTTAAAATGTTTCTTTCCGCAGTATATAGGTATTGTGATTTGGTATCATCTCCTACCAGTGCAGGGCTAAGAATCTACTGAATCTGTTGACCAAATATGTGATTTAAGATCTCACTTTTTTTATTTGCCACAACCGCAATACTGGGCAAGCCCATGAGGCGCCAACATCCCAGCTGCGGAAAAGTAGCACGCAACGATCAGGGTCAACGGAGGGACAGGAGATAATGTCGTGTTGGGGAGGCGTGAACTGGATGTATGAGAGCTGGAGCTGTGGTTGTGAAAAACGCGTTTACAGGGAAAAGAATGGTATGCTAACGCATGGGGGAGGGAGGAGGTAAAAGTCCATAAGCAGAGAAAGGGTAAATGAACAAAACCCTACCCTGTCAGGCCCCCGAGCTAGGCTGAGTACTGTTGCACGATGTTTTATACCAAACAATACTAACTGTAGAGGATTCCAGCCTGTCTGGGGTTCTGCCTGCAACCATGTCTTCCCATCCCTGAAATTCAGCGATACTGACTCTGATCTACCATCGCATCGGCTTTGAATGTCCTTTCGAAGGATATTGGCTTCAAAGTCTGTGTCCTATGACCTTCGACTGCAGAGGCCATCTCTGCTGTTCTGCGTTCTTGTCAACGTTGGTCTGCATCCACAAAATGTGGTGAGAAGATCTCTGTCACTTGCAGGGTCCAGGGCACGTCCCCTTCCCCTTCCTTCACTTGTTCAGAGAGATCATGGTGGGGCACCGAATAAAATCACTCAATAGCCAAGCACACGATACCTGCACGTGTGCTCCCTGCAAGTGAGTAGCAAAGGGCAGCACTGGGCCACAAGCCAGCGTTCAGCCGGTGAGGTGATGCTTGGTCGATGCGATGCTGGATCAATAGTGAGCACAGAAGCAAACGAGCAGGAAAAAGACACGGGCAGTAAGCGTGGTAGGGAACGGCAGTGGGAGGACCTGGCAGGCGCACCCGAGTCGATTCAGAAGGGAGATGCGGCCCCGCCTGCAAGAAGTGTGTTGTGAGCAGACTTGCCCTGCACATCACAACAATCGTTTTCAAACAGGTTTAATAACACGTGTCAAAATGTCAGCTGGTTCACAGCAGGGAGCTGTGTTGGGGACACCAGTCACGCGAAGGTGAGACGGCTCAACCTGACTTGCAACTAAAGCGTCAACAGGTTGCTGCTGAGCAGAACAAAAGTATTTTGATCTAATGGCAGAAATTGCACCTCTGTGCAGGCACAGAAAATGATGGGGGGCTGGAATCCAAAGAGATGGGAAATAAGCATGAAAATAACCAACAATCAAGACGGTTTAAAAAAACCCCTAACAAATAATCCTGCCTTACAGCATTGCTCCTTCCCGTTTCCTTTGCTGCTTTCCTCCCGAGTAGACCAGCATTTTTCTTTTTCTGACCATGATGTTCACTACATTCATGCTTGGCCTTAAATTGGAGCCTTGTTTCTCATCAATTGTCTCATCATGAGAAGATAATAACTTTTTTTTTTTTAAATTTGGACTACTTTTAGGGGCTCCATAAGAGCTAACATGCCTTATCCATGCCCATATGGAGCTGTGTTTTCTATGTGTATGATGCCGCTATAGATTTCAGTGAATTGTAACCACTGAAAACATTTTTGTAATGCTTGGCTTGGGGATAATGACAAACTCCTTGCAGTTGGTCTACGCTTAACTACTGAGAGGTATTCTTGCTTTTCACTCTATTTTAATGCAGAATATTCACTAATATCTGTGGGGTTTATGAGTTGTTTTTAAATTAGAAAACAACAATTAAACAAGAAGCACACAGAAAACCGCTGCAGTATATTTAAATTTAAAGATACAACAATTTAAAGATACAACATTTCAGTTTAAAGCTTGCATTTATTTTTCATTTTAACTTCTATTTATACTCTCATTCATATACTCCGGCTTGCTTCACCTCACATGGGAGCAACACAAAGCAGAGGAAGTCCGTCAGCCAGATAAACTGCAACTACGACGGGTTCATTTTGTCAGAGCTACGCAAAGCATCCAGCACAGACTGGTCTTGCCTCTCTACCAGCTCACCACATCCACCCTGTGTCTCTCTGCTAACCTCCACACGTGCACGGACATGTCCCCCTTGGTGTGATAAATAAGTTTCATGCAGTGAATAAATTTTGAAAAATGATTTAGAGCGAATGAGAGATTTTCCTTATTCTCTTCACAGTAGAAATCTCAGCTATGGGGACTCATATTCTTCTTTCACACCGGATTTTTGTTTCCTAACAGTCTCTTGGGAAGCATCTAAATTGCAGAGCCATGATTTGGGCAATACAGGGACCGATGCTGTGACCAGGATCTACAGCACAAAGGGACAAAAGACAGAGCAGCCAGAGGGAAGGCCGCGGTCCCCTGTCCTGCAAGGAGATCCTCTCTTCTACCGAAAGCAGAAAAAGGTTTGGAGACCAGCCAGAGCTCAACGTGCATTCAAAAGATCTGCTTTATTTGAAATTCTCGTCCAGCCAGGTGCGTAGCAGCACTGCGGTATGGGGACACGACCCTTGAAAGCAATCTCCAGTTCCACATCTGAGGCCAGCAGTCTTCCTAAAATAGCATCAGCCAGGAAAGAGGCTACTTTTTCACTCAGTGATCTTCTCTCCGATCAAAGCGAAACCTCATTCTGAAAGCCACCTGCTTCCAAGCGCAGAACCCAAAACGCTCACCTCTCCCTACCGCCCCACAAGCACGCACACATGCGCTTTCAGTGGTTTTTATAGTTGTTTACTTCCACAAAGTTCAGAACCTACTGACAAGATCATTTCAATGCAGCGTGGATTGCACTGCCCAGGTATAAGCATTTTCAGCAGTGTCAGTTTAATGTGGAAGAGACCATTGCAAACAGGAATGTTAGGAAAAATATAACTTAATTTGTTATCATAGGCTTGTTTGACTGTCTTAGATGTTGTCACATCCAGACCTACTTCCAGTGACTTAAGTGTCGGTAACCTGCTACACAGTTCCCCTCTAACTGCTATCATGCTCTGGGCATGACTCACAGTGATGGCCCAAAATGTTCACTGCACTGCTTTAGGGATATTTTTTGTTGCTTTTCTTCTCTCTCAGTTTAGAAGGGAACATGACACCCATCTAGCCTGAGCCCCTGTAAAATGTCAAGCCAACGCCAAGTAATTCCTCTAGTAAGCACATTATGTTTGCCGTTTTGCCCCAGACACAGGACTGTTCAAGACTCCAGGCTCATTTTAAAGCCACAACAATTGCTCAAATTGTGGCAGAATGTCACGTCTGAGCAGAGATGCTGCCTCTATTTCTCCTTGTCCTCACAGGTGTATAATCTGAGAAGGCACAGACGTTCAGCCTTCCTTTGCGGTATATGAAGATATCAATAGAAAATAAAGTGCTCCTTTATCCTTCTTTACAAGGCCTGCCTACATCTCCATTCACGCAAGCTAATACCTTTCAAATCACTTGGGCTGTGAACGCAGCCTGTAAGCGACTTCCTCTGCGGTCCTCGCCTTAAACACCAAAACGAGATCTAGTGCACTTTCAACTTGAAACAAATTCTGCTTAGAATCATAGAATCGTTAAGGTTGGAAAAGACCCTGAAGATCATCGAGTCCAACCGTTAACCTATCACTGCCAACTCCACCACTAAACCATGTCCTTGAGCACCAAGTCTACCCATCTTTTAAATACCTCCAGGGATGGAGACTCAACCACTTCCCTGGGCAGCCTGTTCCAGTGCCTGACTGCCCTTGCGGTGAAGACGTTTTTCCTAATATCCAGCCTAAACTTCCCCTGGCGCAGCTTGAGGCCGTTTCCTCTCGTCCTATCGCTTGTTACTTGGGAGAAGAGACCGACCCCCACCTCACTACAGCCTCCTTTGAGGTAGTTGTAGAGAGCAATCAGGTCTCCCCTCAGCCTCCTCTTCTCCAGGCTAAACAACCCAAGCTCCCTCAGCTGCTCCTCATAAGACTTGTGCTCCAGACCCTTCCCCAGCTTCGTTGCCCTTCTCTGGACACGCTCCAGCACCTCGATGTCCTTCTGGTAGTGAGGGGCCCAAAACTGAACACAGTACTCGAGGTGCGACCTCACCAGTGCCCAGTACAGGGGCACGATCACCTCCCTGGTCCTGCTGGCCACACTATTCCTGATACAAGCCAGGATGCCATTGGCCCTCTTGGCCACCTGAGCACACTGCTGGCTCATGTTCAGGCAGCTGTCAGCCAACACCCCCAGGTCCTTTTCTGCCAGGCAGCTCTCCAGCCACTCCTCCCCCAGCCTGTAGCGTTGCATGGGGTTGTTGTGACCCAAGTGCAGGACCCAGCACTGAGCCTTGTTGAACCTCATACAGCTGGCCCCGGCCCATCGGTCCAGCCTGTCCAGGTCCCTCTGCAGGGCCCTCCTACCCTCCAGCAGATCGACACTTCCACCCAACTTGGGGTCACCTGCAAACTTACTGAGGGTGCACTCGATCCCCTCATCCAGATCATCAGTGAAGATATTGAACAGAACTGGCCCCAGTACTGAGCCCTGGGGAACACCACTCGTGACCGGCCGCCAACTGGATTTGACTCCATTCACCACCACTCTCTGGGCTCGGCCGTCCAGCCAGTTTTTAACCCAGCGCATAGTGCACCCATCCAAGCTGTGAGCAGCCAGCTTCTCCAGGAGAATGCTGTGGGATACAGTGTCAAAGGCCTTACTAAAGTCCAAGTCGACAACATCCACAGCCTTCCCCTCATCCACTAAGCAGGTCACCTTGTCATAGAAGGAGGCCAGGTTAGTGAAGCAGGACCTCCCCTTCATAAACCCAGGCTGGCTGAGCCTGATCCCCCAGTTGTCCCGCACGTGCCGCGTCATGGCACTCCAGATGATCTGCTCCAGTCATCTGCTTCTCTCATCTCAGGCCGTTTCCTTCTGCTTTCAATTCATTTAACCCTTCTAGCCTCTGCGTGGGCCTCCTGCGTGGACTGCCACCTGAGCGGGATCTCCTCCTCTCTGGGATCCCTGCCAGGCCTCATCTCCAGCCCCCTCCCCGCAGCCTCTCCAGAGCCATTTTCCCGGATCCCAGAGGAGGAACAGCAACTATTTTTAGGCTGCGTCTGTATGCTAAGCACAGAGGAATGTGGCAGAGAGCGGGGCTTGCTGGGAAGAGAGGAGCCGGGCTGAGGGCAGGCGCCTCCCGCAGTCCCACCGGCACTGCGGCGCGGCGCTGCCCGCGGCCGGCGGCGGCAGACGGAGCTCGCTAGGCACCGACCTGCGGCTCCCCGGGGCTGCGCTGGGGCTAGCGGCTTCTGGGCCGGGGGAGCCAGGCTGCACCTCGGCTGCGGCGCCGGCCGCTCTGACCACATCTTTTTCCGAGCACCAGGCCCCTCGTCAGGCTGGGCTTGGCCCCGCAAGGCGCACCGGCCCGCACCGGCCTCCTCAGGCCCGGGGCAGGGTCCCCGGCACGCGGGGCAGGCGGGGGCCGCGGCCTCCTCACAGCGGGGGGGGGGGGGGCGAGGCGGCCGGGAGCACGAGCCCGCCCCGCCCCCCCCCCGGCCAGGCCCGCGGCGGCCGCGGCGGCCGCGGCGCCCCCCCCCCCCCCCCCGCCCCCGCCTTATGTAACGGGCGGGCGCCGCCATTGGCCGGCAGGAACGGGCCGCGCGCTGGCAGGACAGGGCGGTGCGGGCGCTGGGGCGGGGTCGCGCATGCGCAGTGCCGCCCCGTGCCCCCCCCCCTTTCCTCCTCCTCCTCGTCCCGGCCAGGCGGCGGCGGCTGCTGCAGGGCCGCGCGGAGTCTTCTCCTCCCGCTCGCCAGGGCCGCCCAGGCCGGACTCCCAGGCCGGGTGAGCGGCGGCGCCGGCCCTTCCTGCGGCGGCGGCGGGGCGGGGGTCGCGGTGCGTGTGGGGGAGCGGGGCCGGCCGTGGCGCGGCGTAGCAGGCCCGCCCCGGGGGGAAGGGGGCGGCCCGGCCCGGCCCGGCGGCGAGGCGCGCTCTGCTCCCGGCCTGCCGCGGGCTGGGGCTCCGCGCCGGGGCCCGCTTCCTTCCCCGGCCCCTTCCCGCGGGGCACGTGGTGGGGCCGGCCGGGCTGCGGCTGCGGCCTCCTCCTGCCCCTTCGCGCCTCAGGCCGGGCCCAGCCCGGGGGCTTCACTCGCAGCGGCGACGGGCCGAGGCCGAGCTTCTGCTCCTCCGGCCCCAGCCCTTGGCCGCCGGGCTGGGCCGGGGAAGCCAGGGTACCTCGAGCCGCTGTTTGTTTCTGGAAGTGACAGCGGAAGCAGCTGTCGGTGTCCGGTTTTAGGACTTGAAACTCTGCTCGGCTTCGGGGTACTCGCAAGGGAAACGACCCTGTGAGAGGCGTTAACGTGCTGCAGGCTCCAGCCTCGCTGCCCCGCAGTGGCCCTGCTGTGGCCATTATGATTTGGCAGCAAATTTTTCGGTGGTGTTAGGCGTCCTATGTGCTCACGCATTTTTATTTCAGAACAGCAGGCCTGTTTGCCGGACTCTCTGAGGGTGTGCCTGATAAGGAAAACAACATTTATCTGCGTTGTGCAACCGAGATACTGATTTAGCCTTGTAGATGAGCTCATCGTTCTTTCAAACGAACTTTGGGATTATTTTTATCACTTTCTTAGTATACTGATAGTCCAAATAATCTTAATTTTCCAGTCATTGAGTATTTGCTCTGTGTGTTCCAACTGTATTAGTGTAATTTGCAGTATTTAAACTCTTGGATTTTTGGTCTCAGGCATCATATGGAGGTTGATATTTTTAAGCAGATGTTTTTGTTCACGTTTTCTTGTTTGTCTTAACTAAAACCAGCAGTTGCCAAATGCGTACAAGCTCAGTGTGGTTGGCTGTTGCAATGTTGTACTTAACAAGCTCTTATCAAGAGACTAAAATACGAAGTAATATGCAAACGCTTTATGAAAATCACTCTTTTTATTACATCTGAGTATTTTCTATCAGGAACCCCCTGACTTCTGGAGGATTACTGTAAGGCTAGTAAAATAGATCTGAAATAAACCCTACAGTTCCTTCTAGTGTATGCAAAGCTATTGGCAATATCTCTTCTTTCTTTCTTTCTTTCTTTTTTTTTTTATGGGAATTCAATGTTCTCGTTGAGCCATGCTGTACATAAACAGTGTGAGGCCCTGGCTGGGATGTTTCAGAGTAACTGTAGCACACAGTGAAACACAGACTGGTATTTTTAGTCTTATTAATATTCAATGCTGTATCTTATGGAAACTGTTGAATGCCATGTATATTTCTGTATGCTTTTTAATAGAATTTGTGTTTTCTTGTGTTCAATTTTGTTAGCCATATGGAATTCTAAATTCTCCTTTAGAGAAACTGATGGGGGAAGAGGAGGGAACGCTGAAGATGTAGTGTAGTACTTCTGCAAAGGGTTACGTGGTGGTGTTAAATACCATGAAAGAACTGGACTGTGGCCTGAGAGGTGCCTCTTGATCCACAAGAGCTGTTTTGGGTCTCTGGACCATCTTTTTTGCTCAGTGTTAAGCACTGTGATGTCCAGAAATTCTTGCAATACTGGTGAGTTTCCAGATGAAGTTGATGTGTCCTAGAAACTTCGTTTTCATAATAGTTTTAAGGGCTTTTCACGCATATTTACTGGAGGTCAGTCTTTGGATAGGCCGTTCTTGCAGTGGGAGGCTGGCTGTCCTTGTGAGAAGGACTGCAGGACAGACCTGTTGTAGCCACACAGTGTATCTCATGAGTACCAAACTCACAGCAAATGCCCAGGTTGCCTAGAGGAGCAATGACCAACCAGCCAGCCTCCTGGGAACATCAGACTTTCCTAGTTGTCCTGAAAATAATAGCCTTCACTAGCTATCCTGTGCTTGCATAGTAAGTCTTGTGCTTCTGTGAGAGCTGCACAACTGGATTATGCGTGGGCCGTGAGGGACTGTGAGAAAGATAATAGCAGAAAGTGGGCTGCTGCGTTGTATAACCATGCTCCGAAGCCCGCTCTGTTGGTGCGCCCAAATCCTGCCTGATGTCTGATCTGGGGGTGGGCTGCAAGCTGAACTGGGTGGCCTAGTGGGCTGCGTGCAGGTGGAGCGTTGGTGTTGTAAAATACACTGTTTTGCTGCTCCCTGAAATATGATTTTTGTAGCTCATTTCTTCTTGTGGTGGATCTTCCAATGGTAGGTGGTAATAGTGTTTGCTTTCTTTATGCTACTGTCTTGTATAGAGTAATGGCTCTTGATGGGGGCAATTTTACTTCTTTTTAAGTACATACGCATGTAAAGTCGGCTGAGAATCAAGGGTGGCCACCTGTAAAAATATCCTTGAATAAAGAGGGATGACCTACTGTTCTTGCCATTCCCAAGTCCAAAGCAGATCACAAGCACATATACCAGAAGACAGTAATACAGGCTGGGTAATACTTTGATTTGCCTTTCTTGGAACCTGTTTCAAGTTCCAGAAATAAAGGTTGAGTCTTAAGCTTTTTTTAAAAAAAACCAAACAACCAAACAAACAAAAACAAAAATCAGCAAAACCCCTAAATTTTACTGTACCTGTGGAAATAGTAACATCATAGTAATAGTAATAGTAAACATTAATTGTTCTGACTATTGAAAACACTTTTCAAAAGTAGACCTTGCAGTTTTGTAGAGGAAGAAACCTTAGAATGGACTAAATAATTCTGGTGCGTATTTTAAGAAAGATACTAAGAAAGATACCAGAGAGTCTCTGCATAGTAAAGAGCTTGAACAGATGTCTGTTGTGTATGAATTATGGGAGTTGTAGGCCTTATGGACAGAGCGCCTGACTGCTTTATGCTCATGGTTACGGCTTCTGAGTCAGCTAGCAGCAGTAGTTTCTCACATTTGTAGACTAAATGTCTTCTTTTTGTTTGTAGATATGGCTCGTGGACAGCAGAAGATTCAGTCGCAGCAGAAAAATGCCAAAAAGCAAGCTGAGCAAAAAAAGAAACAAGGACATGATCAGAAGGCTGCAGCCAAGGCTGCCTTGATATATACCTGCACTGTCTGTAGGGTAAGAGGAACCGAAGACAAAATATTATCATAGGCAGATCTGTCTTCCAGCCTAGAGCAGAATTTTTAGAAGATTATATAGTGGAAACTAAAATATTTCCTAAGTGGCTGTCTAGCTTGTTGCTGTAAGCATTTGCATCTGTTATGTGACTTGCTTACAGATTACTCAGGTGTACTGGTAATTGAGATATGAGAAAATCGGAGAGGTCGTGTACAGATCTGTTTTGGGTAGTTATCATGCTTTTTGAATTGCAGGAGCCGGCATGTGCTGTTAGTATGAGTATAAAATGTAAAAGGTGTGAGATCACTTCCTGTTCAATCTCCAAATGGAAACATCTTTTCTTTGTGGTGGAATTGGCTGCTCTTAGAATCACTGGTTATTGATGTTAATGTGGAGAGGAAAAATGGTGGTGCCAAAAGCTTTAGTGTACGTTTCATACACAGTTAACTTCTACCAGAATAAATGACTTGACAAGAGAAAAGAAATGCGAGCACTGATCAGATTATACTTCCCTTCTGGCTGGTTTTCCTGAATGTGCTCGTTTTGGAGCTGAAGGATAAACTTGCCATTTTCACTTAAATGGTCTGTCCCGGAATAGATTTGTCACTTTGAATGTCTTAAATAAGATTCCAAATTAAGGGCTGCTCACTTAAGTACTTATAACCAGCTCCTCTTCTTGTGAAATCAGGCTGTAGCAGCAATCACTTTGAGCAGTTGATGCCTGCAACTGTGTAGTAGCAATGGTCTGAGATAGCTTGTGCCAGGTAAAGAACCAGTCTATGCCACGTAACTCTTTGGCCTATTGATAAACAAAAGAAATAGCTTTTGTAAAGATTTGGTTCTGAAAAGGGTAAACATCTGTCTTTTAGGTGTTGAAAAAGAAAATGTTAAAGAGGTAGGTTTTCCATCAAACCAGCATGTGAAGTGTAAGATCTGCAGGGAGGTTGCTAGCAAGAATAATACTGTTGATGAACATGCCAAAACAGTGTGATACTAGTGCTTAAAAGCACCTCTCTGAAAATCTGAGGTTAAATATTATCTCTTAATCTGCAGCTAAACTAATGGTGCTTCGGTCACTAGAGCAGTGTCATTGAAGAGACAATTTGCTTCAGGAAAAAGAAAATAAAACACAGGGGGGAACAGGTTTTGCAGTATCATTTAACTCTTGTACTGTGCATAAAGTTAAATGTCTCTCTTTAATCAGACACAAATGCCGGATCCCAAGACCTTCAAACAGCACTTTGAAAGCAAGCATCCTAAGACTCCACTTCCTCCAGAATTGGCTGATGTTCAGGCGTAAAGTTGTCTACAGGTCATTACCTTAATTTTTTAAATGATTGTCTGAGAAAGGTATATTATGAATCAGGGTTTTTTACCACCAACAACTGGGACTTAAAACTTGCTTCGTTTCCTTTAATCTGAGAATTCACTATCGGTTAAAGTTATACCCCTGAACTGTTTGTTACACAGGAGAAGCAAGCTAATACTTGTGCAGGTGAAATGGCTGTGGCATTTCGCTGCGTGTGGAGGTTGTCTTAAAAGGGATTAATGTTATTGCAAATGGTCATCCTTAGAGTTGTAGGAATACTTTATTATTTAGTTCTTGCTTTGAAATGTTAGTTTTGCTTTGAGCAAAATACATATAATAAATACAATCTGTCTGTTGCTACAAAGCATGTAATGGAAATAGTTGTTTAGTGTATTTCCAACAATTGAGCCTTTTTGTTCCTGAAGCTACGCAAGCAAATGCAGATTTTTCTGCATTCAAATATAAAACTTTAACCTCTGTGTTAACTATAGAAGAGATTTCCCAATAGTCAGTTGTTAGGCTGTAACTGAAGGTGGTTATAATAAAAGGCTGAAATGAGGTAAAAAGCAGTATTATGGTATTTCATTCACGTAAAGGTAAACAGCATTGTGTAACAGTTCAGCTTAACTGAGTTATTCTTGTTTTTTATAGGTGAAATCATGGCACCTATTGACTCTTCTACTGTCAGACCTTACATAACAAACCTGCAGCTGCTTTTCTAAAACTGTTGATCAGCAAAAATGAAGGGGCTACAGAAACATTCATATTTTTATGCTGTTCCCTCTTGGGCTTCATGCAAAGACAATTCTGTGTAAATGTACAGTTGTGCCCTATTTGGAAATCCTGAAAAATCAGTCCATACTTGTTATAAAAAATTTTTTACAATTGTAATTATATTGATGTTCATATTGTGTAAAATAACTCATTTAATAAAGTAGTACTTTGATTTTACAATATCACAGATTAAATCCTTGTAGAAGTTCTGTTTCAACTTTCTGCATTATCTGCCTTACAATAATAAAGACAAAGTGGAATTTTCCCCATCCTGCCAAAACATGAGCAGTAACATTCCACTGAAAGTAATGTACATTACAGTAAATTAATCTTAAGTGAAGAGGGAAGCTGCTCAGATTTACTGTTCGGTGTGCTGCCTGCTTGAGCCCGGTCACTAGTGGTCAAGTGCTTGGCTCAAGGCGCAGCAGACTCCCTAGAAGCTGCATGAGAATCGTGAGACTTCCTTCTGCATTTTTGTCCTGTGTGTTGGAGTTTAATACTGCAAGCCATTTCAAATGGGATTCCTTTACTGTGAGGGATCATGTTCCTTGGAGTCACGCACTGGAGAGACTCTTGTTATGCTGCTTGTCCTCTATATTTGGTAGATAGCTGAGGAAGCTGAGAGGTGGCAGGACTGAATGCTTCTGGGTATGCTGGCTTGAAAAATGTTTGCAAATATTAGGTTAAAGCAACTCTGCTCTTAGTTGAAAAATTGATTTGAAAAGATTTGTAATGATATTTTGAGCAGTCAACCACACATGTTCCCCCTCAAATGTGGTTATTTCAGTAGCAACTCTTCGAGAAATATGTAAAATACCCATCCATTAATAACCTTCCTTCACAACCAGCTTAAAATACGCCTGTTGGAAAAGAGCCAAAGCAACTAAAATAATATGGCTACTTTAAGAAATCGGATGTGATTAAAGTTGCATTGACAAGAAAAAGCTGGATAATAACTCTCTGGCCAAGAACATTTGAGCAGCTAAACATAATTCCCCTTAAAGTGTTCTGGGCTCAGTTCTAATCCCAGATGTACAGCACAGAAGTAGTGGAGAAACATCTGTATTGTGCTAGAAGGTCTGCTCTACAAAATCCTATCTTTGGCCTTTGGAGGGGGCTTATTTAAGAGCTTTAGTTTTGACCTTGCAGTAAGAAGCAATACTAGAATTGCTGTGGTTTACTGAGGTTACAACGGATGTAAAAATTCTGGCGGTCCATGTAACCCTTGCTATGCAGCAGGACTGTACATCTGACCTTCAAATGGCTTCCTAAAATCTAGGACCATAGTCTCAAAGACTCATTCACTTAAAAGAATGCACTTGGTATTTTATTATATAAAGCCTTTGTCTTCGTCCAGTCATTTGCTCTTTATTGAACTACTTCTGTGAGACTAGCTTCCTGTCCTCTTTGCTGTGACAGTATCTCTGTAAATACTTCCTTTGGCATAAAGTTTCTCTGTACTATAGTCGCTCCAGAATAACCTGTATACCACTTAACTTTTATAGATAATGTCGTTCTCTGAGAGTAATCCACTACTGCACTTGTACACCTGACATCAGAATGTAACGCTTCATTTATTTTTCTTTAATGTTATCAATACGTATATCCTGACAAACTGGCTCCCACTGAGGCAAGAAATCTGCTCTCGACCTTTGTGCTGTATGGGGGAGAGGTACTTAAATGTTCTGATGCGTAGTTTGTCTAAAAATACGCTGAGTGCAAATGGATAAAGATGTTTCTTGCACTGATTGGTGTTTGGTAATCTGGTTTTACTTTGGAAAATGTTCTGGGATGTGTCCCTATAGCTTGGTCCTGAGGTGAAGTACATGTTCTATTCTTTCAATTCTGATTGTGTAGCATTAAATAAAAAGATTTTGTTTCATAAACAATCTCTCTTAATGAGCACTGAAGAGCTGGAAGGCTGCATCACTAGTGGGATGGTTAACTTCGGTTAGAATTGCATTTTTTAAACTTTATGATGCTCAAGTTGAAAATTCCCTATGAATTTATCGTTTTTAATGTATTAGAAGGCAAGGGTGATCCTCCGTTCAATAAGATGCCTAGCTGCAGTAGCCGCAATCTCAATTACAGAAATAAACGAAAGCTATGACTGAATTGTTATAAAGGCTTTGTAAGTATAGGGGGAATGCTATACTAAATGCGGGAATCGTCCTCATTTAGAATACCTGCAATACTCCTTGTACCTAAAAGGTCAGAGGAAGGACTAGGAGTCCTCCATCATCTCTTCCTGATCTGAAGGATGGCACCCTGTTACCTGGCTAAAGACACAGTTGTGCATTGTAATGTGTCTGATTAAAGAGAATTAAAAACCTAAAATGTAAAATGTCATATTTCCTGCCTGCTTTTAAAACCAAGTATTACTGCACTTAGAAAATTAATTTCCTGGCTGTGGACAGTCCCAGAGCTTGAAGCTGTCTCACTTTACAAGAAGGAAAAATAGGCATGGAAAGTTTCCCGTGTTCCCTTGAGAAAGGTTCGTCTTTGTGCAGGGACAGCGTTTAGGTAAAGGGTTCTTACATTGTCAGTATGGGCATCAGCTCTCATGCATACTTGTGGAGCAACTTTAAAAAGTGATTTTTGGATTTTCAGAAGCCCACATCTCTTCTGGGAACCTCTTGAAATGGCATCTGAAATAGCATTTTAAGCAGGGCTTAAAATGTTTTGAAAAAAGTCTCACTTCAGATCCCAGAGTAAAAGTTAGCACGTGATTACGATGAGGCCATCTCAGGGCCTGCTGAGTAATCGAGACCAGCTTGCAACGGGTGTTACTCAGGCTGGCTGCGGCTAGTTTCCGTACCTTTACTGTACCTATCTCTCAGGGTTTCTGGTTTCTTGCTCTCAAAAAGCTATGTGAAAAATCTGAAATGGAAGTTGAAGACAGTTGCTATGTAGCCTTAAGGAAATAGTTGGCTTTATGCAGTGCTCTTGAAACGTCCCTGGAGACCACCCCTTTTGGTTATTTGCTGTTGAGCTGAAAACACTTCAGCTCAAGTAAAGCTAATGACCAGGGGCTGTTTGCAAACCACGTAGTAATGAAGGAATTTGTAGCATTTCTATACGCTATGTTGAACTGTTTTCCTATCTTGATGAGAAGAGCTAATAGATGGAATTTCTTTTATCATCAAATCCTGATAGGCTTGAGGTCTCTTGTTTCCCATTTTCTCAGACACAAGTTGGAGAGTATTTGGCTTTAATAAAAGCATGGACTTCCCAACTCGATTAGTCCTGCAGAATCCATAAACAAAGTAAAGGTCAGCCTGTATTTCTGTCTACTCAGCCCCATTCTGCTGTGTGTCATTTTGGGGCCTTTGATTTACCTATTTAAAACCTTACAGGTTTTGCAGTGACTTCGAATTCAGCCCCAAAACGCAACTTTGGACTGGTACTCAGTACGTGATTTTCCACGTTCTGTAGCATCGTCAGCGATGTTGCGCTAGTCCAGACAGTGGGAGGGTGTAAAGTTCTGTCTGTGGAATTTTGCTATCTGTTTTGAAAATTATTTGGATATTTTTTAATGCTTTGTGTTACGGTTTTTATATAGACAAGGCACAATAGAGACTCACTGAGGGAGCTGTGTTATTGGTAGCTTTCAAAAAAAGGTGGAATAAGTTGGATGTATATTTTACATTTCTCTTATATGGCTTTTAGCATAGGGCTTTCTGGGAAAGGAGGAATCTGTAGCTGTCCCAACACTGTTATCCAACAGGAATCTGTTGAAGCAGTGTCTCAAGTTTTTCAGGAAATACAGCACAGCTTTCCTCTGAACAGTACTGTCCATTGCACATATAAAGTTAAGGTCCATACAGCCCTTTTTTTGGCATGGCCAACATATTTGTGTGTTCCCGGTTCATAGCTGTTACAAAATCGCCAACAGTGGGCAAAACATGACTAAATGCTGGAGATCTTTCAGAGAAGTAAGGACTAAGGGAAATCTCAGAAAGTTATCCAGTCCATCTCCTTGCTCTGAGATTGGATCAAATCTGCCAAGACTGTAACTAACAAGTGTTTCTCTAGCTCTTAAAAGCTTACAACAAAAGGGATCCCGTGACCTCGTAAGCAGCGTGTACCACTTGTTGAACCGTACAACTGGAGAGTTATCACAGCAAGAGTTTATCCCTGCGAGTTAAGTCAATTACTTGTTGTTCTTATTGGCAGTAGATGTGATGAATAGTGCCCTCATTTGAACATTGCTATCATGTTCTCCTTCTAGCCTTCTCTTTTAAGTAAACCCAATTAATTGAATCACTCTTCACAGGTCACGTCTTCTAAATCGAGTGATTGTTGGTGCTCTTCTCTGGATCCTGTCCAGTTTGACTATGCTCTTAAATTCTATGGTCCAAAACGTGACCCAAAGTGCTGGCTGAGGCTAGGGCAGAGTAGCTGGAACAATTACCTTCTGGTGCTTGCATACATTAGTACCATTAACGCACGCTGGAATTGTATTTGCCTTTTTACAACAGCATCACGTTGACTTGCATTCAGTTCCTGGTCTGCAAACATCCCAGATCCATTTCAGTACCACTGATAATCTCCATTTTATGCCTATGTATTTAGTGTCTCCGTACCTGTCTCTAATGGATCTCGGACCACATTTATCAAGATGCCAGCATTCTAGACCTGTCTCTTATGTTGTTTACAGTTCATCCAAGTGTGGTATCATGGAGAAGCCTTGCAGATGTCCTCTTTTACTCTGTAGTCCGAGTTGTTCATGAACACAATAGGATAGATCCCAGGCAAAGCCTTGCAGGACCCTGCTTGAGTATCTTCCCAGGTTCCCAGTAAGCCTTTGGTAATTGCTCTTTGAGAGCATTTTGTACTGCTGTGATTCTCCTTATGGTTGGTATGGATCAGAGCCCCATATTTCACCCATGAGGGCTTCACAGAACGACAATGTCAAAGGCCTTTACAGCAACCGGGAGATTTGGGATCCTGCGTGCCTGTGGCCACCAGGCCAGTTTTCACAAAGGAGGAGATGGATGGTAGTGGGGTACGGCATACTTTGCTCCTGACAAATCCACGTTGGCTGGCTGTTGCTGGGTTACTTTTCCATATGCGTTTACAAATAGGGTTTTATAAAAATTATGCTAGCCTTTTTCCAGGTTTAGGTTGACTGACAGAGTTCCCTGTTTCTTTTCGAATTCCTTGTGCTTGTCCCACTGCTCTCTTGGACTCTTTTCTGTGCTCTGTGAGTTCTCAAAGAGTAACACTCATGCTCCACGCTGAGGTGGCTGGTTGCTGGAGCATCCTAGGATAAGAGTAATCAGCTATTGCCAACTTGAATACCATCTAAGTCCTCTGAATACTTCAGCTTACTCTTTCAACTTCTTAGCATGCTTTGTTTAGTTAACTTTTGACTGAAGTCAAAAGTGCTGTTTATTACTTATTTGTAAATCTTTGTCTTTCATTTTCTTTCCTTCCTCATCAAGAAATGTACCTATACTTAACTTTATCTTTCCCTAGCTATTTATATGCTTTATAGCTGCCTTGTAGAACCTCAGCTGCTTCTTTGACTCTGCTAATGAAGGTGTTTGTTAGTTCGTTGACTTTTGAGCCATCTAAAACCCAGTGACCTGTCTGTCTCTCAGGATCCACGCTAACTCTTACATTTACAACGCACTGCACAACCACTGAGGCCAACTCTTTGAAAATACTTTTTAGGTTTTTTGTTGGTTTTTTTTTTTTTTTTGCACAGTTTGCCCACTGTGAAGCTATCAGAAGCTATACATACTCCGTCCTGGTCAGTTCATGGTCCCAAACGCATCAGAGCTGCAGACTTTCTCATTAAAGTTTGAGCTGTGCTAAGTATTTACTTACCCACATGTTGGCAGTGTGAGAAAGACACTACAGACCGGGCTGGCCTGATAAATCCTGAATGTGCAATAGCTGTTATGCTGTATATAAAACTATATAGCACTAATTAGAGTAAATGCTTGAGTGTCTTTTCACCAGGCATCATTCTGATCATTTCTTCCCCTGGTTTTCAAGACTGTCCCTAAGCTTTAATCATTGCTGTTGGTTCTTTTCCATATGGATGCCGATGCCATCCAGCCCCTTGCGGGAGTATCTGGTGTCTGTCTTCTTTACCTTTTGTTGACCGACAACAAGGTAATACCCAAGCCGCCTTTGTGTCTACAGTGCTTTGCAAAATGAGAGTACGCCTGGAAAATAAATGCATGTTAATTGCACAGCATACTTTCAGGCCAACAGGATGAGCCTTGATTTTTAGCTTCTTATTCCTGATGTGCCTTCAAGTTCCAGTAGCCATTACCTGCTACTGGTTTTAACTCTCCTTTGGTATACATGTTTCTTTAGCTGTAAATGGTCACTGCATGTTTTGCAATAAAATGGTTGCTTTATTTTGAATCACTTGTGGATCTTTTGAAGAGTGGAAACCGAGTATTTATTTCCAACCAAAAGAATAATTGGAAAATGATGTCTTCTGAAAAAAAAAAAAAGTCTAAAATGTTTGTATATGTCCTGCTGGTATTCAGAATTATTCTTATGGTCGTTACTCACTTTCTGTTACAGTAAGGCTTAGCGCAATGGCACTCTCTGTTGCTGAAGGAGATACAGCTCAGATTTCCTACCACAGCGGCTGTGTGCAGTGTGAGAACTGGCCAGAAGGGTCTCTGTGCAGTGGAGCTCCTTTTTCTCTCCGCACAGAAACAGAGGGAAAAAGAATTTACATTTGTGACTAGATTTCACTTGCTGCATTTTGTATTTAGAAAGTAAATTTGAATTGTTTGTGATTTTAGAAAAAATTGCTTAACCCTTAGATACATTTTCTAAAGGGCGCCTACTGCTGCTATTAGCTCTTACCAGATCAATTCTAAAGGAGAATATTTTTCTTAATGAGGTCTAAGAAACACTGTTTATTAAGGACCATGTTAAGAAAGGTTAAGTAATAATGCACAGCTGCTTTTTGCTGCTGCAGTAAATCATTCCAAGAATTTGCTGTTATGCATCCGAAAGCGTGAGCTGTTACGCAGCTGGAAGAATGTGACACTGTTTGGATCATAACCGCCACTGGAGAATGAGGACAACTTCTCAGCTTCTGGACTGCTTTCTAAACGGACAAAGCATGCCTGTATTTTTCTCAAGTAATAATTGAATTCTACATCACTGAAGTCAGTAGGAACTTAATTTTGTCATTTGCTAAATATTTACATGCGCGTGCCGAAAGCTGCTAGCTGGAACACCTTTGTAGAATCTATAAATCACATATGTTACTAGAATCAGTTTAACTGACCTCTATCAATTAGAAGACAATTTCTGTATGTCTAGGAGATGCACTAGTCTGTCCTAGAAAACACATACAGTGCTGTACCAAGACAGTCTTCATAAACTGCAGTTGATAAAGTCATAAGATGTTTTTGGACTACAGTCACTGTCAATCCTCAACATTTCTCCTGCTATTTTATCATAAGCCTTTTAATTGGAAATGCTGTGTGGGCGGTGTGACTCTCTGGACCTCACAGACGCTAGTGCCCCATGGACAGAGATTTGGAAACCACTCTCTTAGACACTTCTGAAATTAATTGCCTCGCTTGCTTGCTCTGCTCCAGGCATTTTCTCAGGACCGAACCATCTCAGTGTCACCCTCCCTTCCCCAGCGGGGGTGAGTGAATGGGTAGGAACGCAATCATGTAACAATAAAACTGTCCAGTGTAAAACTACTCGCTGCTAATACTGCCTTGATTGCACTGTCTATTTTTAGTCGGCGGTGGCCGGACTTCACCTTTCACTCCTGTGAAGGGATAGAAGCAGCCTGGCATTGGCAGAGCTGCTTTCTGGGGCTGCTACTCTCAGAAGCCAGCCTGCTTTCCTCTCGCAATGAGGCTCATCAAGCCACACAAGTGGTATAACTTGTCATGTCTAGCTGGCCCTAGGCCCAAATCTTTAAACGCCTTGG
Organism: Nipponia nippon; assembly: GCF_047370975.1. Taxonomy (NCBI): domain Eukaryota; kingdom Metazoa; phylum Chordata; class Aves; order Pelecaniformes; family Threskiornithidae; genus Nipponia; species Nipponia nippon. Next base: position 23,321,425 of record NW_028262290.1, read on the forward strand.
CTGAAGACAGCCAAATTTGCAGGAAGGGAGGTATCTTAAAGGCAATCCTGTTGCTGTAAGCTTTGTGAAAATTGGCAGCTGGGTAGAGGAAAGTCTCTCTGTGTCATTATGGGGAGGGCGGTGGGTTAGAGCTGCAAAATAACCTCCTGCGATGCTGGACATCGGAGAAACATTTGATAAATGCCCAAACCACAAGACAAATTTCCATCGGTGCTTGTATTTCTTTAGTCAGGAAGACTAAATGCCTGATGCCAAGCGCCTGCACCAAACTTGCTCAGTGTCAGAGCTTTGGCCACGGCTCTGTGGGCAGCAGAGCTGTTTTTGGCACTTGCTGCCCGGGACAAGGTGGTCCTTCTTCTGCCTCCCTCTTCCCTTCCGTGCTCCCAGCTGTGAGCCCCAGCATCACCCACATCGGGTGCTTATCGGGCACTTTCATCAGCTCAGTCAAGCCAGCAGCCTGACAGAAAATGATCCCTTTGACTTTTGCCAGGCAAGTGAGCAAAGTCGGCCCCTGGAAGAGTCTGACAAACCGTGGTGCCCATGTCAGGGAGCCTGTGGCTCAGAGCAGGGAAGTGGAGGGGAGTCCGTATTTCTGTACGGGATCAGCAAAGACAAACAGCTTTCCCTTGATAGCTGCCCTGTGTGAGGAAAGGAGGAGAGGGAGAGGTGGGATCCCAATCAGAGACTGTAAGAACAGTTCACTGTGTGACTGCTTACATGAAATGTTTGCTTTTGAGCACTTGAGGCTGGCTCGGAATTGATTGATTGCTAATGATGGTCAAGGTCCATTTAAAGGCAGTAAACTAACAATGTCTCCAAGAGATTGTGCTTTATATGGCACCTGTGACAGATATTTTGCAAGTACCGACACATCGTCCCTCTAACTAATGCGGTAATGAATGTGCTAAGTCCTTGGCTGATTTTTTTCCTCTTCCATGCCTCCTTATTGTGGGTATGTCTATCCCAGACCTCCACATGCTGCGTTGATACCCAGATATTTATCTCACCACATACTCGAACAGGCTTGTATACAATTGGTGTCTCAGGAAGGGAAAAACCAGGTGGAAACTGAAACAAAGCTGGTGCTGAGACTTTGTTGTCAGCAGGGATGTTTATGAGCTGCTTTTGACCAGAATTTGACTCCAGCAGCTCACATGCTGTAGAGCTGGCAGGGAGAGGAAGGACGTCCTTCCACTTCCAGGGAGCTCACAGGAGGAAATGAACAGGAAAGCTCAACGAAGCAGTCACCCTTCAAGAGGAGACTAGAACAGAGGAACAGGAACGTTGAAAAGTACCACCAAAACCACCAAAGGTCAGACATGAACGCAACAGCCAAAAAGAGTGCTGCTTCCCAGAATTCCTTTGCAAATGGCTCTGGCTCTCAGGCAGGTGTAAGTGCTACCAAGAGCTCGTTGGCTTAGTTGCTAAAACTGATGACAAGAAAGTATTGAAATGTTATTTCTGCTGAAGGTTAGTTGTCCCGCTTCTTAAAACAAGTAAAGCTGTTACTGTCCTCCTGGAAAGTGAATAGAAGCGGATTATAATGAAACAGATGGTATAGAATTTAACTTAAAATCAAGATTCTTCATTATTGAGACTGGTCTGTCTCAAGCCACGCTTCAGGCAAATCAGTATGCAGAGACATTAAACAAATAATCCCAATGGTTACCCTTGGTTCAATTTCTTAGTTACCAGATTTCAGAGTGCTAGACACATCTCTTATTTTTGAGATAGGCATCTCTTGTTTTTCCTAAGCTATAGTAAACCCCACCTATTTTAAGAGCTGGATCCCAATCTGTGGATTCATATTGTGTAGAAACAGGCCTTCTTTTAATTTAGGAAGGTATACCAAAAACAGCATTATTATTTATATTCTTTTTGTCTTCCAATGGCTACCATTTTCTAGTCTCTCCATTCGTATGGTAAACTTTTCCTCATCCCCATTTCCAGCGAGCTTTCTAGGAGAACTGTATAAGTCTTTCCTCTTCAAAAACATGAGTCAGCTACCATTTTTACTCCCAATAATTCCTCAATTTGCCTCTTTACTGTGGAATAAATCTCAGCCCCCTCTCTCTGACATTTTCATATCAATGTCTAGCCAAAAGCTGTAGCTCCATACTGCTGACAGAAAACTCTTACCTTCTGCCCACAGCTCTTCACCCCTTACTCCTTTCTCCATGGCTACCACTATCTTGTCTTTCCCTTTGGGTTGCACGTGAGCCCTTGGCTTGGTTTGGGTCTCCATCTAGATCCCCTTGTTCAAGTTAGAGTCTTGCTGGTTCTTATGAATGCTTATTTCCAGGTCTTTGACCTCTCCTCTGTGCAGCATCCCTTCCTCGAGTGTATAGCCTTCATGACACTGTCTGGCCCTGCTCATCGCTTAGAGAATGGCCAACCAGAGAGTTGCCCAAAAGATCGTTCTCCTCATCTATTGCTTTCCCATGTTTGCCTCCTCTTTGTACCATCCTCACTCTCTCTAGACCTCACCACCTTTCTTCAGAACCCTGCTTTACCAGGATATGTCCCAGGAGTCAGTGGCAGCTGCCAGGCTGTTCCTGCTGTCCTCCCAGTTACTGTCCTCGCTGTTTCCTAGCACCTCCCCACCTGCCCGTACCCCATTGCTGCCTTTGCAGCATCCATCGGGGGGGTCTCAAACGGCACCTGGCACAGCTGGCTCCTGCTCCACGGCCAGGGCCCTTTGGCACTTCCCAAATGCACACTGGTCACAGCCACACCGTCCTTTTTCTCAGGTCACATTGACAAGCCTTTCCCTGCAGAACAGGTTATCTTGCTTTGACAGAAGTTGTCGCAGCTGCTAGATGCTGAAGCAACTCCTTCTCTGCCTCTCTGTGTTCTTCACTGGATAAACCCTTCGTGGGCAGCTGAGGGCTTTCTTGCTCCTTCTTCGCCGAGTTCATCATTTACTCTGCAAGGTCTTTGCTTTTCAGGCTATATATATTTTTAATTAGGATTTACTGCCTTGGCCCTTAGCATCCAAATTCATGCAAAGGCATCTTTTTAAGACCATATTTTTCTCTGCCATGCCTCCTTCTCCTTTTCTGTCCTCCATCACACATGCGACCTTATTTAGTGACAGGGAACCGGACAGTCAGAGACGTAAGGGCACGGCTTGGGACCAAACAGGGCGGAGAGCAGGACTGCGCATCCACAGTCCCCCCTGCCCGATGCCCTCTGCTGTCTACCTGCCGTCCGATCTTCAGCACAGCAGTGGCCAGGTAGGGTTTTTACTGCACCGTGAATGTTTAGCTGGTAAAGAGTTGGCCCAGAGAGGAGGGCTCGGGAGCAGCCCTGACCTGCTCTCCCCATGCTTAAAGCCACCGTGGTACTGAGCAGCCCTCTTTCTGAAGTGAGAAATGAGACAGCTCCTTAAAAACCTTGGGTGTGTTTGTTTCACTGCTGTGTATTTAACGTAATTAGTTCCCAGGTCAAGGCTTACCACTCTGCGTTTCACCCCCAGTGAACCCTGAACTGCCAACACCTTGCTGATCGGCTTTGCTGAATTTCTGGCACCTCCTGCCCAACCTGTTTGCTTCTCCCTCTTTCTCGTGCTTCATCATCTCATTTATTTTTCATTTAGTGTCCTTCTGTCTGGAAAGACAAGTCTTATTATGTGAGAGGAAATGAATCCCCAGCCGCCTGCCCTCCTCTTCGGCACGGTGCAAAGTGAGAGCGGGCAGCATGAAATCCACGTGAGAGATCCCACCTACCCAGCTCCAGTGCTAAACAAATCAGAGGAGCAGGACCTGCTGGGTCCAGCCCTTAGGTTTTGGCCATCAGGGCAAGAAGCTGGTCCTTGTTTTGCAGCCATTACCTTTATCTTTAGTGGCATCACTCAGCCACCTCTCGGGATCATTTAATGTGCCTTAGATGTCTATAACTGTTATCGTAATAGGAAAACTTCCCAAAGTGTTGCTTGCATGTATGTCCTGCTGTATCCTGTATTTTCCAAAGCACAGTTTCTTTTGGGGCACGAACAGCCGGGTCCTGCACTTGCTCAACTTGACTGTGGCTCTGCATAAATACAATTCCTGTATGTCTTGGTATGGGGCAACGAATTGTCAAAAGCATACCCTAGGCGCTGATTCAACTTCAGCTGGAGCAGGATTAGCCCAAAATTTCAGACTTCCTTTGCAGGTGGCATCTGTTCCTGCACATGTTTTCCCTTAAAAAAATCACAATTTATAAAGCTATATTTTCAGTCTTAATCTCTTGCTGTTTGAGACAGAGCTACAGGGATACTCCTTCAAGCAGCTACCAGTGTATTCCCCTTCCATGCTGATTTAAATTAGCCAAACAATAACCCGTTCAGTAATTAAAACACACACAAAAATCAGAACAAAAAGCTTCCCATTTAAATCTGTGTTAAACCAATTCATCGGAGTGACACGATTAAAATCTTTGGGCCAAATCCGCCTTGTCCTCTTCATGTAAGCGGTGCTTTTGAGAGCAAAGGGAAGAGCGAGAACAGCATTTAGTCCGTACATTAATAATGTATATCCTTTGACTGACAGGGAATGGGCTGGCAGAACAAATGAAAGCACCCTGGGGTAAAAGGAAGAAAGCCTCGGCTTGCTGCTACAAACTGCACAGGCATAAAAGTACATTTTGTTCCACTATTAAATAAGGAGATTTGGGATATAATACTGTCTCCTTCTGCAGCCCTTCCACTTTCTGCTCGTGGCAAAGAGGATAAAACTGTCCACAGCTGTAATTGTTCCGTCCAGCGCTCACACGCCCGGGAGAATTAATCATGATCTGCAAAATCTACTCCTCTTAGCTGCAAAGCAGCATGCTTTTGTTCGGTAAACATCTACTGGCCTTTGAGTCCTGGTACACCAAAGACCGTCCTCTGTGTCCCAGCACCCACCCCGCGGAGCTGCCGGCTTCATGGCTGGCATAGCTCATGGTGGACGTCCAGAGCCTCCTAGCTTTTTCCTGCTCAGAAAGGCATTGCTGTCTTTCTTTTAATTAAGTCATTTGGGAATGGAAATACCGATCCACGGAGACAAAAGCCGCAATGCTACGTGAGCAGCCCCAACCCCCATGGCGGCGGCGTGGGCAGGACGTGCTGGGTGGGTGCCTGCGGTCGGTGGCGCAGGGCTGCCGCTGCCCGTGAGCGGGTGGCCCCGGCATCCCGCTTTCATGGCCGGGCGAGGGAATGTCCTCCGTGGCCTCCTTACAGGCCTGCCCTGGGAGTGGTGACAGCATTCGTCTCCACCTTATGTCTTGGAGGGGTTTAGTGTTCATTCGAGTTGGATTTACTGCTTTCCTTCGTTTGTGGGTTGTTTATTTTTTTTTGCATGAGGAATTCTAGACAGACATTATCTGGTGAATTCAATAATCTAAGGGAAACAAAGCAAATTCCAGGAACAAATTACCTCAAATTTTGCACAGTGTAATAACGCCGCTCTTCTACCATCCTTCCAGCCATTTAATAGTGATTGTTGTAGTTGAAATGAATTCATAATGTTCCTGTCTAGCTTCTGCCAAGCAACTCTTTCCTATTTGTTACTCTGGATGACTTTTGTGATCTTATTGTACCTGTTATTTTTTGTGCCTCCAGAGCAAAGACAGAAACTCCTGCATCAGTGCTGAAGGTAGTCAGGGAGGGTGAGTCAGCTTTTCACTTCCAATTGTAAAATTAAGGCTCAGTAACCAACAAAGAGCTGCTGATCAGGGTAAGCACCTTGTCTTTTCCTTGTTCTTGAGCACCTAATTTCTACCGTGATATAATTATTACACTAAAATATATTAAAAGAAGCTTGTTTGGATGCTTCACAGCCCGAAGGCAGGACGATACCCTCATGCCTGGGCTCCCCTTCTGCAGAGCAGCTGAGCAGACCTGTGTGCAGCTGCAGTTCTTCCCTGGCTTGCACCCATGCGTGGTCGTTGCTGGGACACGTGCCCAAGGCCAGCTGGCGGGCATGCCTGCAGTCCTCGAGCCCCATGGGTGGATTGGGGCTTCCACAGCCGGGAAAGCCTGGTGTTGAGACGCGAGAGGACGAGCGAGGACAGCAACGTGTGCGGGGCAGGGGTGCCCGAGGTGGAGCGGGAGGTCCCAGGGGTGAGGTGGGCACTGTGAGGGTGGTGAAAAAATAACACCTCAGGTGGTTATGGCTGAGTATGTAACACTGTAAAGTCTTTATAGCATGTAAAGAACCACTAAGAAACAAAAAACTGTGTAATCGTCATGTGCGCTAGTTTCCATCCTGCCATTTGAAAGCTTTCTTCTTCAGTGGCTGAAAAGCAAAGTGCCCGGGTCAAGCTCCTCTTCTGGGCAAACGAGAGAAGACACATCCCCGAAAGGCTCTGCTTCCCCCCCGAGGGGGGGCTCGGGAGGGGTGGGCGAGATGTCTCCTCACGGGGCTTCGGTCCTGTCTTGATTTTGACAATCAGTTTAGAAAGGACTTGACTTTTAGAAAGTCAGTGTACATGAGGGCAGTCCCGCTCCTGAAGTTTGAATGGTTTTAGAGCATGACCCAAACTCCTGGTCTTCATATACAGGCAAGTAAATTGTAGTTTAAAAACATGATTAATTTAAAAATATTATTTCTCTTTCTAAAGTTTTTTTTTAAGACTTTTTAAATCCTACTCAGCTGTCTGGCTGAACCTTCTGCAAAGCTTTTGTGCCACCCAAGCTGCTGTTCAGCAGAAGCAGAGAGACACTGCAGCTCAGCTCTGCAACCCCAGTGGTAGGCTGAGACCCAGGGCAGGTGACACCAGCAAGCCACCGGTGACCGGTGCGTGCCCGGGCCATCCTCAGGGCAGCGCTGCCTGTTGCTTGGCCATGAGGATAGTGTCTGGCCGTGCAGTCCTTACCCTGAGGTTTGAGGAGCCTGAGGCTGGGTGGCAGGAGACTGGGAATGGCTGAGATATGGCACAGAAAGCAGGGAAGGGACAAAACAACAGGGAAAACTGGGATGGTAGGTGAGGAGAGGGGGTGACTGACCTAGAGGAGAGCGGGGAAATGGGGACAGGTTGAATGACAAGAGACTGGCATGAGCGGTGGGTTGCAGGAAACAGGGTGCTGCTGGGGACGGGTGGGAGCAGGTCTTGGCACCCCCCGGGGATGTCCCCTCCCGAGCACGAGACGGAGCCCAGGAGTCCTCTGCCATGAGCGAGCCCTTGTGAAACCGGGTGCCCATGGTGGTGGGGTCACGGGGCCACGGGTGCTCCATCCACACCTGCACGTGGCCCCGACGAGCACTGGGGGGCTTGCTGGGTTCCTTGTTTGGGGGTGGAGGGGTTAATTCCACGTACAAAACCCTGTGGGAAGGTAGCAATGCCAGACACCCACAGCTGGGAAATGCTCACCACCTACACAAACCTAAATTCAGCCTCTGGAAACCAGTTACTGTGATACAGTCTCTAACGGCAGCCCCACAGGCATCCTTCCCAGCAACGCAGGGCCCAGCACCCTTCCTGTTCTCCGACAGCGAGAGAAGATGCCGTCCCCCACTCCCAGTTTTGGGCTGTAGATACAGGTCCTCTAGGTCGAGGGAGGAGACCCCATTCTTTCATCATTCATCTTTTCTTCATGAGAGCCTGGTTTAAGTTCAAGCCTCATGAGGTCGGGAGCGAAGATGAGGATCTCTAAAGGATGATGGTGGGAAGATGCAGATTCCAGGATGAGGGAAAGTCTCATGGGTTTTCTTGCCTGATTCAGGATAGACTATAATGTCAAGCCACTGCAAGCTTCATACGTTGTGTTGAGCCCAGAAATGCTACCAGGGCTGTCAGTCTGGAGGCATTCAGCCCTGGAAAATACCAAAGCCTTGTATTTACCCTGAAAGCACACTGTCTGTTAAACACCCAAGAGCAGCTGTCAGGGAGCAGGAAGGATGCGTGGAGGCTTTCTTGACCAAAGCAGGGTGGGAATGTGCCATCAGTAGGGCTGTGAGAGCAGCCGCCGATCCTACGCTTTCCACTTTCCAGCTCAAAAGCTTTTGCCAGCCTCCGCCGCACAGCAGACGGTTAATGACTTGCTCTCCCCTCAGATGTGGTACCACCGGGATGCCCTTGGTTGCTGGTCCATCAACAGGGGAAGGCGCAAAGTCTCTGCAGACGCCGGTGCTTCTCCCTGCCCTGCTCACCGGCTCAGCGGCAGAGCTCCTGCCAGCTTTGGTGATGGTTGGTGCCAATCCAGGCTTATGCCCACAGGGGATTTAAACCAGGGGAGCTCCCCTGAATCAGAGACCCCATTTGCTGGTACCCATGTTACTGGTATAAAAATCAGGGAGGTCGTGACCAGCAGATCACAAGCTTCTCCTCCTGCAGGGCTTTGGGTAGCGGACCACTAGCAATGATCCTTGGGTGCCATGTGTAAAGCCTATTTTTTTCCATCACAGGGCTAGTGTTGATTTGTGATGAGCTCCTTGCCTATTACTGCAAGGCAGAAAAAGCGGATTTGGCCATAAGGTGTGACAAACTGCTGGAGTGTGTGAAAAATCGTACTAGAAGCTTCTAGAGAGTTGCGAGATGCTCAAAAATGAGACTTTAAAATTTTATATTTAGGTGTTTGAAGTTATGAATCGGTTCACGTAGTTCGTATGCTCTAACAATTAGAGGTAGCAAATAAGTGAACTTGTGTCCTGGCCCCTGGCGGACCAACTCCAAAATGTTCATGTTGGGACCGAGGGCGGGTGCCTGCTTCCATACTTGGGAATCTGGATGGGTGCTGCCAGGTTTTCCAAGCCCAAGGTGTAAATCCCACTGTCCCTCCCGGAGGGTGGAAGCGAGGCCTGGCCTGTGTGGCACAGTGCTTTCGGGGTGAGCCGGGGCCAGCGTAGCCCAGCCAGGCACAGCTGTGAAACTGGGTAGCCCCCAGCACCATTGGCAGCTCGTGTGGCGGAGAGCTTTCCATTTTATGGATGCCTCCGGGGTCCGAAGGATGTCCTCTTCTCACTGGGCACACAGGGCTCAGCAGGAGAGACGGATAGACCAGCTGGTCCTTCTGAACCTAAAGGAGAATTTTAGCCTCCTCTGGGAGATGGTAACAGTCCCAAAAAGAGGAATATATTTTTGACCAAAAATAATGGCTTGACATCCCTTTCCTTATAACTCTGCTCCTTTACCTAGCCAAAGGTGCAAGGGAGGTGCCACTCCCTCCAAGAGCTCCCGTGGGCTGTGCTGCTCCTCATGGTCACCTGAGCCCTCCCGTGGGAGCCGGCTGCTTGCTGTGCTTTTGGAGGGGGTGGAGGCTGTGCTCCCCGGGCAGTGGATGGGAGCGGGGGGACGCCGTGCTCGTGGCCGATTCACCAGCTGGCTCAGCTACGTTCATTTGTTCCTGGTTTAATATTTGCTTTTAGTGACACTGGATGTATTATACGCTCGGAAGATTAATTGTCAGGGTGCGAAGAGCTTTGTGCTCTTTACTACTAACCAAAGCTAAATAGAAAGTTCCTTTTCTGGACCTTACAACTCTAAGATTTGGCCAAATTCCCCGAGTGTCGCTGTGCTGCAGTCAGCAGCATTACGCTGGCCAGCGTTTTGGCATCCTTCCTTACCCTTCCTTCTTTCCAGCTCACTCCTCTGCTGAGAAAACCCTCATGGCCCCACTCCCTCTGGTAAACTTGCCTTTTCGCCCATAACCTGCTCAGGTTTTTCTCTCTCTCCTCTCCCCCTCACACAGCTCCTAGGCCAGGGATCCTCCTCAAGCCTCCCCAGCCCTCTCTCCTGCGCTGTGCTGCCTTTCTCCCTTTTCCTTGGTGCCCAGGAAATCCCCTTAATTAGGGCATGCCCAAATCCCTCCTCCTCTTCCTTCTGAAAACCATGGAGGACCTCACCTATCTTGTAAAGCATAGAGCCAAACCCGCAGGGTAAACCAACCACCCAGCTGGTGTGCTGCCAAGCAGAGTCTGCATTAAGGCAGGGCTTTCCCTCCTGCCCTTCCCTCTTTTCACAACCCTCCTTTTGCCTCAGAGCCCATTTCGCCTGGCCTCATCATGGGCTCTGCAGAAACACGGCTCTGCGAACCGGCATCCGTGGCGCATGCCAGCATTTCGGAATAAGATGCAGCATTTTGGCTGGCGTCCCACAGTATTCGCCGCCTTCGCGTGGGGCTGCGGCTTCTGCACCACATGATGTGCTGGAAGGCAATGGGATTTGGGGCATCAGCATCAGTCAGGGGTTTGATTAAAACATCCCTGCTTTACAGTGAAAACTCTGCTGGATGCTGCGATTTGCACTGTGATGAATGTGGACTGGATGCTGCAAATGCTTAAGCTACACACATTTTTCAGAATCAAGGCAATAAGGAAGGGGAGGCTGAAATTATCTCTTTATCCTTTGCCTTCATGCCGGAGAGCTTTCACACAGTGGCATGCTGCTCTGGAGCTTGGACAAGAGGAAACGGCCTCAAGCTGCGCCAGGAGAGGTTTAGGTTGGATATTAGGAAAAATTTCTTCACTGCAAGGATAGTCAGACACTGGCACAGGCTGCCCAGGGAAGTGGTTGAGTCTTCATCCCTGGAGGTATTTAAAAGATGGGTAGACGTGGTGCTTAGGGACATGGTTTAGTGATGGACTTGGCAGTGCTAGGTTAATGGTTGGACTTGATGATCTTAAAAGTCTTTTCCAACCTAAATGATTCTATGATTCCATGATTTGTAAAGCAGCTGCTGCTGGAGCATCGGAGCAGGACCCCGGGATGCCAGTCTCCCTGCTGTGGTGGAGAAACCTCACCATGGGTGCTCCTCTCCATGCAGAAAGAACAAAAACCCACTGAAATCTACCTTCCTTCGGTACTCCTGGGTCATGGTGAACCTAGTGTGGTACTGGCAGAGCAACCGGTAATACATAACACTGCATGAATAGCTACCAAAAGACAAAGAAAAAGCCAGCAGTGGTGGGCTAGATGTGTCAGAAGTGACACAGCCAGAGCCGATCCTGCCTTGTGGCAGCCTGATAAGCTGTAAGGTATTTCCAAGACTCGTCCAGCTGTTTTCTGTGGTTTCCATGAGTCAGTCCCTCCTGTAATTGTCCCATCCGCAATCTGGGGCTCTGCCCGTGGCTGGAGCTCATCCTCCTGCACAGCCCGCTCCTCACCGAGCAGCTCCTCCGGCTTAATGGGGCTGGGAGGTGCTGGCAGGAGGTCCCATCCTGCTGGAAGCTCCTAAGGGCAGTCCTGGGTTTGTCACTGGCCTCCTGGAGCACAGGCTCAGGGGAATGTGCAGTGCATCTTTTCTTGATAAACGTATTCCCGGGGGGAGCAGCAGCAGTTCAGCGCACACTCCCTTAGTAAGTACCTGCAGAAGGAAATGCAGCTCCAGGCGAAAGGGCAGCATTGGCTTGTCGCAGTCACAGGCTTTGTCTAGCAGGCAAGGATAACGGCACCGGGCTGCTGCGTAAGCAGATGCTGAGGCAGAGCATCTTTCACCTCTGCAGCGAGGGTGCGGGCGGCGATCCAGCCATTCCCTTGGCCAGCCGAGCCCGTGGATTACTCAGAGCACAGTGGCCCCAGCCCAAAAGCAGCCCGGGTCGCTGCGGAGAGGCAGCACGAGCCAGCATTCGCGCTGAACGGCGACCAGGGGCACGCTCCAGAAAAGCAGCTTCGTTCTTTTTGCATCCTGTGCTCAGAGGAACTGAAAACACCTCTGCACCATGTGTTCAGCAGCCGGGGCGTCGCTTCTGAAGGCTGCCAAGCTGATAACAGCAGCAAAACCCAAATAACCCACATTCGCTAGAGCTAGGCTCCCAACCCAAGTGCTGCTGAGACGCTTGCTGTTCTGACTCACGCAGTTTATCATGGGGTCTCTCCTCTGTCCCTGTATTTCTGCAGAGCAAATACCTGCTCCCTTCACTCTCCCATCTCTTTACCTACCATATCTAATCCATATTTTTCTAACAAGATTATTTGTGTGTTGTTAAAGGTCTCTGGCTTAGGAAGGCCTGTATATCTAGCCTTGGTCTACCATGGCAGTGCTTCCTAACCTCACTTACTGGAGCTGCTTGTATAGCATACCTGGGGTTTCAGTAATATTAAGGCTTGTACAAATTTGTTTTGCCACCAAGCTTTCATAGCAGTAATTAGTTTAAAGAAACAGAAGGTGTATGAAGTGGTCCCATGAAAGCAGAGGCGCTTAGCTTGGGCTATTGCCACGGCCTCTTGCAAACAGCTTCCCAGAGCATCTCTGCCAGCAAGGCGCAAGGCCAGAAAACGGGGACTCCTCCAGATCCGCTTAGCCGCCCGGTTTCACCATCCCCCTTGCTGCCCAGGGCCAGGTCTCTGATCAGAAGGTGCCTCTTCCCTACAGGACAGTTGAGTGACATGCAGGCCACAGTGCTGAGACAGCTGTGTGTCTCAGAAAATGATAAGCTGAGTTTTATAACCCATGTTCAATAAGTGCCTTTACGTAAGAAGATGAGGTTGGTCACTCCGGGTCAGGCCACCCGGGCGCGGGAGCTGCCTGCAGCAGAGCCCACGCGCCGACGGGAGCCAGGCGCACCCAGGAGGTATTCCCCCCAGCATTCCTCCAATTTCCAGCCACTCAGAGCTAAACCAGGTGAATAGAACAAGCCACAGTTGGCTGGCAAAGTCATTTTTTTTCTCCTTGTGCAAATTTCCCCTGAGCTGCGCACGGTTGTTATTGTGCAAAAAATAGAGCAAGATATTTATTAACTCTCAAAGGAAGGAAGCCAGAAAAGCAAGCAGGAGCAGGGCACCCTCATTCACTCCTTTGGCTGAAAGTGGGGCAGTCACCTGCGGCAGCGGCAGCCTCTGCCCGGGCTGCGGGGGCGGCGCGTGGGGGCAGCTCGCCCACCGCCCGTGGGCAGCGTGTGGGCAAGGGGAGCCGAGTGCTCTGCTGAGACGACAAGCCACAGCCCTGCTGCAGTTCCAGAAGGTGAGGGACCCTAAAGGACCGTGGCCCGGTTGATGGTGCCACCAGGTGCCACGGAGGGCAAGTCCTGGGTCTTAGGTAGAGACAGGTAGGGATGGGTGCCTAAAGCCCCGTTATCACCCTGGTGCTGGAGGACGTGGTGTTTTCATCAAGCGCTTGAACAACCTCTTCTCGCAGCTGAGCAAGAATAAAGGGATTTTAATGCGATGACGGCCTCTGTTTGGCATGGCCCCTCCGTGTGACTGCCTGCCGGCAAGGCGGACAGCAAGTGTCCCCTCCGCTCCCAGGGCAGCCTGAGTGGCGGTGGCGGAGCTTCTCTTGCCATTAACCAGCAACGGGGCTGCTGGCAAAGCACGCTCTGGGGGTGTGTTACTAAAGATACACGCTTGGGCTGTAAGGCACGAGGCATTTCTGCTGTTCCCTGAGACACCTTCAACACGCCGTGGCCGTCTGTCTGTTCCCTTGTCCCCCATTAAAGCACAAGCCCGGGCTAAAACAAGGCCAGGGACTCTCAGCCGGCTTCGTCTGACTTTCCCTATTTCCAACAGAGTGATATGTTGTGAATATCCTAAGAGCCTTTTCCGTCCTTGTTTCCCATTAAGATTTGACAGGATGGTACTGTTGGAGAGCTGCAGCCCACACTTGAGCCAGCTCAGAATTCGGAAATCGATACAGGGTCAAACATTGTTCAGGTCCATCAGCAATTGCTCTGTTGGATGCAGTGACAGAAATAAGGCTGTGCACTCAGCTGGTGAGTCCTTGCTTTGTTTTGTGCTGGGCTTCTGAGATCAGAGTTATCAGTGGCTGCATTTACTCTTTTGCCTGATAATAGCAAAACATTTAGCATATTTTATATATTCAGGGCTCAACTTCAGCCTTCGGTGGCAGGCAGCGTTTCCCGGAGAAGCAGCAGCCTTTAAACAGCCCAGCGCGATGCATCACTGCAGTCCGAGAGGGGACGCAGAGGAGAGCTGGAACAGCAAGAGAAGCCTTAGCAGGAAAAATAATTAAGCTATAGCACAGTTCCTGGTTATTACCTGAGCAATATTTGGCTGGGGTACTGGAGCTATCATGTCTACCTCCATGAAAAGAGCCACAGGCATTTTACTCGTACGGAAATTGCCCATCACGCAGAAACCAGAAAAGCTCTGCTGAAGTATCACAAGGGAGTGGAAAGTGACTTTAAAACCAGCAGAAGGTAACTGAGCATCACCTCCTCACTTTCTGGTTTGCTGAGCCGTTACAGGGATGAAATGGTTCAAAGGCTGACAGGAGGGGCTTTAACCCCCTGCAGACCTGGGGAGGGGAGCCCAGGGACGCTCAGCGCTGTCTGGTGGGGTGCGGGTCTCCAGCCGTGGGCACCGCAGCATGGGGAGACATGGGAGGGGGCCCGAGACCCACTGGGAAGAGGCATGAAACCACCTCTCTGCTTTTACATAGGATTTTGTGGCTCTCCCTGGCTTTAGCTACATACACACAAACTGCTATCTTGCTGCCGGGCAAGCAGGATACTGTGCTGGGACCCCTCAAAACTCATCCCCTACCTAAAGTACCGGGAAACCTTGCTCCTGACCACCATCCTCCAGGCTGCAAAGACAGCACTGCCGGCGGCAGGGCCAGGGGGTGGCAGGGGGCGTGGGCCAGGGCTCATCAGCATCATCCCCAGGCCAAAAAATACAGCCCAAGAGCTTGCCGGGCTGAGGCTGCAGCGCCCGCACATGCTGGGGAAGCCATACATTTGTTTACTGCAAATGTCTCCATAGAAACTCCTTCTCCGGGGCTGAAGATGTGGATCCGAGCTGTGGCGCAGCGCACTTTCTGCCCCCGGCACACCTCCACGAGCGGCTCCGGCAGTTTTCACAGCAGAATTGATTGGCAGGAAATAATTCAGACTAATGTATCCCCCTGTGCTCCTGAAATTGTGTGGAATTTAAAATGCTAAATTAACTAAGTCATTTTAAACGTGCAAGCACTGTAATTATGAAGGGAGGCAAAGTATAAAGCCTGCCTGTTCCAATGTTTTCAAGCTATAATTCTTGAAACCATCTAGTAAAATGGAGCGAGCTAAGAAGCAGAGAAACTGCACCAACAAAAAGCTGCTCCAGACTCTAAAATGGCACGGCAAGTTTCGAAGGACTGGGCTCCTCCAAAGCTGGAGGTAAACTCAGAAACAGCTGAAATGGTTGAATTCCCAACAAGTCCTTGGGCAAACGCAGTGTCCCACGCTACCAGGAAGGTCCCAGTTGCTGACGTGAGCATGATAAAAGTGCCTTGCCACCTCTTGGCCTGTGATTGACCCAACCAACAGGCAAGAGAAAACATAAAGCAAAGGAAAACAGAAGAAAATGAATAAAATATCTATGGAAGCAAAGTTGGTGACTGAACTGAGAAGGAGCTTTTGGCCAAGGGGCAGCACTGGGAAAGGGAAGATGAAATGTATGAGAGCAGAAATTCAGCGAGCAAGGCATGACCTTGGGTGTCAGAGGGTGTTAGAGGCTGCAGTGTCACGATGGGATGATGAGAGAGAAGAATGCGAGATGCGAGGGTGGGAGAGGGAGCTTCTTATTTAAGAAGCAGTAGGAGAAGGCACAGTCCACGTCTCCTTTGGACTAACTCCTTTAAAAGGAAAGGAAAATAATTATGGCCCCGCATCACGGCTTCTTCCTTCCCTGCTGCTCCTGGGGCAGGACAAGCCCTGGGGACAGGCAGGGTCCCCGGGGCAAGGGGCAAAGCCGAGGAAGCACGTAACCCTCTTCCCTAGGTTACATGGCCGGGCGGCTGCCACAGCACCGTGCCTCTCCATCCTCACCCTTTGCAGGGGCAAAGGAGAAACTGAGAAAGGAGCAAAGGAGAATCTGAGAATCTGCTTTCCTCTTTTAGACCATCGTATTTCACTGCATGGAGAGAGAAAACACAGGAGCTTGCAATGCAATAGCCCATAATAGTGCTGTGCTCTTATACAAGGTTGCACTTGCATGATAGCTTTAAAGATGCTACCATGTGGCAGCCCTGAAGTGACCCTTTAATTCTGCCTCCTTCTGTTTAATTACTTTTTTTTAATATCTCTGGATTGTATCTGCTCTGAAGTCTCAGTTGCCATCCTCTCCCCTTTCCAACCCTCCTCTGCCTGCCTCCCCTCCCCCCGCCCCTGGTGCTGTCTCTCCCCGAGCTGGGATTTCACCTCGCCGCATGTGCCTCCAGACCTCCCTGGGGAGCCAGAGCCGCCCAGCGGGAGAGGTCACACAAACACAAGTGCTCAGTTAAAAATAAAGCAATAAATAATAATAATAACAAGTTTTGGCCTCACACCAGTGCCTGCCGTAGATCACGAGCTTGTCTTTGCTGCAGCCTGGAGCAGGACTTGTGTCCTGACACAGGTCCTTCCCACTGAGCTGGCATCTCCAGCTGAGGCTGACAGCCAGCCCATGGCAGTGCCAGTGCACAAGCCTCGTCCTTCCACCCCAGCAGGTACCTCCAAGGGACAAATCCTGCCTGCAAGTCCCCAGGCCGGTTGCTGGCAAGCTGCAGACAGGAGGGAAGGGAGGAGGATGAGAGCTGGGGACAGCCTTCTCGCCGCAGGCCCGCAGAGCGGCTCCACTGCCCTTGCTGCCGCCCCTGCCCCAGCAGCACTTGGGCCCCAAATGCCCCTTGCTCGAGGGCACAGCAGCCCCCCCAGCGCTGTGTTCATGCGGGGACCCCGGGCGGAGGGAGCTGCAGCCCAAGCCCCTGCCAGCTGGCAGGGGGACAGCTAAAGTGACAACCCCTCCGCCAACGTCAAGTCACTCCTGGCTCCTCGTGGTGCCGGGAGCATCGCCGGCACAGCAGGGCCCAGTGTCCTGCCACCCCTCAGGCACCAGTGGCAACGGTGCATTTGGCGGGATGTTCCGGGGCAATGGCAGATGCTGCTGTGAGCAGCTCAGCGGGTGTAGCACAGTCAGCCACCGTCGTGCTTGCCATGTCCTCGTGTCCCCGGCAGCTGCCAGACTAGGGCAGGGAAGATGTCCCTGGCAGCTGCTTTTATTTTGGTTCCTTGAGGTTCTGCTGCTGTTGGCTTTCACCCTGATCAACATGGGCCTACAGGGCAGAAATTAAGCCTAGCTGGGCATCTTCCTCTGCTGCAGGTTATGTACCAGAGGGCTTTCCCAGGCTGGTCCCTGGGGATGTCTAACTGTGAGTCTCTGCACCCCCAGGAGATGCCACACCTGCCCCCTCCCCGGCTTTCCCGTGGGTCTCGCTAGGGCCAGCCCTGGCAGAGCTGCTGTTGGGGACAAGTGTCCCCTCTTTGTGAGCCACATGGATGTTGACAGCATTACACATACCCTGTATTGCAAATACACTTATTTGTGGGCCCAGCCTCCCTCTCATCAGGTACTAATGAGGTTTTTGTATATAGCCGCAGTGCCTTGTGCGGCAGATGGTGTTGGGTTAGATTTGGATTATTCCTGTTCTGCTGGTTTGTCTCTCAAATGTGCTAACTCATGTACGGTTTGGCTGTGCTTATTGCAGGAGCCCCATCAAGGACCCTTTCAAAATACACCTGCCTGAATGTTTGCTGGGAGCTTCAGCTTTGTCTAAAATGGAGAGCAATGCCTTTTGGTAGGCCTGAAAACAATTGTTCAGCTCAACTGCTCCTTGACCAACAAGGCACTTGGAAAATACTGATTTTCATTTCTGCTTAAAATAAACAGGTTTTATTGTACCTTGTGATTCCCTTGCCTGGAAACCGGTGTCATGGATGGGCTACCAGCACTGTGCCCAGTGCCAGGACCCAGGCAATCAGTGCATGTCCACTCCCTCTGCTGGCAAAGAGTGCACGGGCAGAGCACAAACCTGTAGGTCGTGCAGAAACACACCGTGATCTCTTGGTTTTGAGTTCAATACACATGCTAAGGAATTCTGACTCTTCTTTCTCTTTTGTCTTTAAAAACAAAAGAAAACATCGTTTTGTAGCAGCCTGTTCAAAGTGTGGCTGAATGGTCCTTCAATGCAACCTTGCTTTGATGCCCAGAGCACGCAACGAAGCCGTCCTGTCCACAGTGGCATTACGTCTGCGCCTCAGTCAGCTGCATCTCCACATGCCCTGGCACTTAAGCCTGACGTTGGGGAAAGCTGGGCAGGAGGCGCTGGGCTGCAGCCAAGCAGGAGCACAGAGGGTAGGAAACCCCTGTCGGGCAGCTGGCTTGCTGCAGGTCCAGCTGCGTCACGCCGCAGGCTGCACCGCGAGGGACGGGTCCCCCCAGAAAAGCTGGGAACAGCCGGGCAGCGTGATGGCGCGAGGGTGCCTGGTCCCACCGGGGCGGCGACACCATGTGCGTGCCACAGCTTTGCCATCACAGCTTGGCAGGAGCAGGCGGGTCCGTGAGGGAGATGTGAGGGTGCGTGCTAGGGGCGAACGAGAAGATCCAGTTGCCTTCTAGGCCAGTTTGACTCTCAAACCAGAATAACCAGAAACCAGTGCCTCTCTTAAGACATTACAAAAAGGGAGGGGGAGGTTCCTAAAAGAAGGCCCCCATGTGGGGGCTGTGGATGGACCCTGTTTCCAGCCCCCGGCTCTGCCCAAGGGCAGGACTGCTGTGGGGTCACCGCGGTTCCCGGCTCCCCGTCCCTCAGGGAGCAGCCAGCCCTCGCCAGGGCCGACACGAGCATGTCATCTCGCAGGACGGAGGGGAGCTGTGAGCACAACCGGCACAACCTGCTGTGAGGGACCACAGCTGATGGCACAGGTCACGCCAGCAGGCACTGTGCTGTCCCCTCGCCTTCCCAGTGCAATCGTCCCCACGTCACCTGTTAAATGTCTGCTTGCTCATTTCTCAGCTGATTGATTGGGCTGCTTGATGGATTCGTCAGATTCTTGTGGCAGAGTCCTTATTTTTCTCTGTCTTTTGCTGCTGCCGACTTGGAGAAGGGCTTAATCAGCCTCACAGACCTCATCCGTCCCAGAGCTACTGCACATTACAATTAATTAATACAAATTGTGGTAAAACTCACAGGTGTCAGTCTTGTAAACAGCATGTAAAAATAGTATTTTCCCAATCTAGCAAACAATGAGGACATTTGAACTATAAGCCCTATTTTTTCAAGGCCTATTAAAACTGTGCTGTAAACTGATGGGTACCCTGCAGGACCTGGGAACCCCTATAGATGGGTCCTCCTCTGAAAGAGCTGTTTCTGTTGGAAGCCCATACTTATCCTTCCCTGAGGCTATCCTTTGCTTTTTATTTTGCTTCCAGCTTGAATACTGATTGTTAAATACGTGAGAGATTGAGAGCTTTGGCTCCTGAAGGATGCTGTTCAAACAGGCACAGCGTGATATGCAAGACACAGGTGCAGATTCTTGGGAGATTTAAGTCCCTCTGAAAATGCTTTAAATAGGCTGTCCCTCGCCATCCCGTTTCCCTCCCTGTGCCCTCTAGTAATGGTCTGTCTTGCACAAACACCAGCCTTGCTCTCCAGGCTCCCAGCCTGTGTCTCTCTGCCGAGCTGGCAAAAATGATGGGCAGGTCTCATGCAGGCCCCTGGGAAGCTAGAGCACCAGTTCATTAAAATCCAAGCAACCAGACTCCCCACAAATCACCGTTACTCCAAGATGCTAATGCCTGTGCTAGGTTTGAAGTGGGGACCCAAGTACCCAAGGCCTCAGGACCACTGCTGATCTCCCAAGCCCACCCCCTCCCCTTTCTTCCATCTACCTCTCATTTGAAAGCCCCATTTTGTCTCCTGCCACCGCAGCTCACAGTCACTTCAGGATAAGCATCTATTCATTATCATTCATTCCAGGTTGCTCACTCTGAGGAGGACAAACAACTTCTGCATCAGGAGATCGCTTGCTACTTGGGTCACGTGCCTTGCAAGGCAACTTTTTTTCTGTGAAAGGAACCAGAAAGTCATCTGAGGCTGCTTGACTTTGCGTAAGTCATCTCCACTTTAAAAACAAGAAAATAGGGCCATTTAAAAGGAAACTTCTCCTAAACACAGTCATAAAGCAGCCTGTAGCTGGAATAAAGCAAGGTACAGATGCGCCAGGGCACTAGGAAGTCTCCCTGGTCACTGCACTTGTATTCTAACTGTTCCACCCAACTATTAGAAGTTTTGCAGGCTGAGTAGCAAGCTAACGGGTGCTCTTGATTGCGTGTGCAGGTGAACTTCAGACACACACCAAGCAATATCTCCATGGGAATTCTGCAGCCTGCACAGCAACAGGCTCTGCCTCCCGCACAAGAGCCAGCCCGCTCCCCTGCACCGGCACAGCCACAGAAACCAGCGGGCCAATGCCAGAACAGGCCCGCAGGCTGCCCGTGCTGGACACTACAGCGTGCCTAGAGAGAGTCCTAACATGCAAAGCCATAAAGTACTGTTGTGAAAAGAATCTGCTGGCCCAAAACATGCACTAGAACGTAATCAAAGCTAAACCCGATTCACAGGGCTGCATTAGCCAGCCTGTGCAGATTAAATATATCTCATCACACTGCAGGCTCTGTAGGAAAAAGTCAGGGGGCAATTTTCTTTACTCCCACACAGGCGAAGTCAGAGGGACCTGCAGTAAAAGCAGCTGCTTTGCTCCAGCATAAGTAAAACCAGCCTGGTATGGTCCCATAGCTTGAGCATTAGGCAATATTTCAATGCCCAGGGGTTTTTTTTCTGTTCATGGGAGAAACCAAGGCACGGAGTTGGGTAGCTGTGGTGCAGCGCTGTTTGCAGTGGCTGCTGGCACCACCGCATCCCTGGCCATCGCAGGAGCCCGCAGGAGAGAGCTGCTTTGCTTGGCATCACTGAGCAAGAGGCTCTGTGCACCTGCTCCCTCGGCTCCTATGGACCAGTACTCCTGCCTGCTTGATCATCTTCTCTTCCTTGCTTTTCCAGTAGCAGCCTCTCCCGCTCCTGCAGTGGCATCCCATGCCATATGTGAGAAAATCCTGTGGACCATATGGCTCTGTATCTCCACATTAGCCTGCATGTCGAAAAAAGCCTCTATTATCTCACTATGCGATACAGTATTTAATGCTGCCTATCTAAGCTGAATGGTGTCCAGTACAACTGTTGGCTTCAACCGTGGCAGGGACAGCTACAACATATTGCTGTGGTGCAAGCACGGACCAAAGGCTGAAGTCCTTATCCAGACACAGCCAGGGCTTTGATCCCAGCAGGAATTTTGCCCAAGCATCTACTAAGAGTTTCACTGATCGTTCCCAGTAAAGCTCCACAGGCATTTCACACTGGGATAAACCTAAATTGAAAACACAGGTAAAACCCAAGTGTTGAGACTAAGAGAAAATGGAACTGGGAAGGGAAATGCAAAAAGAGGGCAGACAGTAATAAGTACAGGCAACTGTTGTCGTGATGAATCCCACATGCCTGTAATGAGATGGTCCTAAGGTCATTGCCTGTTCATGCTTTAATGTAACGGTGGAGACAAGAGGCGGCTGAGCTTGAGGGGATCTGGAGGAGGTATGTTTTCTCCTCCTGATCCACCTGGGAACACAGACAAAATTTCTTCTCATTCAAACAATGACAAATAACTTCACCCCAGTGTGATTACGGAAAACTGTCTCTCACCCTGTGCCAAGGCCAGGCTAGCACAGCATGTTACCCAACCTCTGGCTACTGACCCAGACACTCCAGGAACTGAACTTGCCAATGTCCTGGAAAGCCAGATTGTGGGAAGCTCACACCCAGTCTTGAGGGACATGTATAAGACTCTGGGCTTGAACTTTCATATTGAGTTTCACTATTTCCAAGACGGTTGCTGCACGTAGATTACTTGTGCTTGTGACTGGCCACCATCCAGCAAGTCTGGGACACTATGAATGGAGACAATGGGGCCATTTAAAGCAAGACTGCTAGTTACAGCTGGTGGTTAATGCCATGGCCTCCGAGTTATTTGTTTTAAACAACCGCTGAGTGCAAAAATTACAGCTCTGGATATGAGAGGCCCTTGAAGCCATGAGCATCTCCTGTGGGAATCAGCTATGTAATTCAGAATAGGTGAAGCAGCACAGTCAATCCAGGAGCCTTAGAGCTTCATATTGCTCCAGGAGCAGCTTCTGAGATAGACCAGGCCACTCTGGGGGAGCCTGTGCCCTTCTGAAGACCTTCCACTTGCTCTTGAGGCTCATTTAAAGAAAAAAAAGTATGGGAAAGCACCTTATGGTTGCAAAGATAGCTTTAAAAACAGTGTGAACAAACACAGGGTGCACATGTGGCGAATATCGGCTCATATACAAGTGACCTGCCCAGTTCCCCTAATGCTGATCAACACTGTGTCCCTGGTTAATTATTTCTCCACCTTATTAGCACACAAGGAGGACAAATGTTTTGACCTTACTGTAAGAGGCATTTTGCTTCTCTCCTACAGCCTAATAGCGCTTGGGTCAATATGGTTCACGTGTTGCCGTCCAGGTCTAACCATGGAGCTGGGGGACAGGACACTGGGTGGCACGGAGCAGGAGCTGGTGCCCCAAAGCACAGCCCGGTGGCCACCCCAACACCCAGAGCTGAGCTGCTGCAGCGACCTGCATTATGTTACCAGTCATGCTTCAGGCTCTGGTTGGCAGCTGTGAGGAGTAAAATCACTCAACTTTCCAGTGAAAGCTCAGTTGCTGGTGATACCAGGAGCTGGGGTTAGCAATGCTGCACACACATGCATATATATATATGCATATTTACCACCAGTCTTCTCTGTTTTACAGTGTTATCCCACTTGTACTGTGAGGGAGAACTGCATGGGACATGCGTGCCTGACCACCAGGCAAGCTAGCCTGAGACTCCGAGGTGTTAACTATAGCTTGACAACTCTCTTGAGGTCACTTCACTTCCTTAACTCTGTATCGCCCCAATGGGGTTTGTTTTATTAGAAAAAAATAAATATTTTTCTTGTTAAACTACAGATCTTGTACGCAGTAACTCTGTGCTTATTTTCTTCTTTTGCCTGTAACTCTTCTGCAACTTAATGCTTCCAGCCTTCTTTCCCCCTCTCTGTTCCCTAGTGACTCATCTAGGTAGGTATTTTCTAACCGTCCTATGCAGCCTCCTAAGAGACGATGTTCTTTCCAGGTACCAGCTGAAAAGTGCAACTGCTCAGAATAGAGCAGAAATGGTAAGGCAATATGTCAGTCTGGAATGAGTAATTCAGTTCTTTGCATAGCGGGGTTGGTTTTGTTACAAGAAAAAAAGTCGGGAAAGATCTTAAAGGCAGGATACCTTCACAGCAAGCTATGCATTCCTCCATTTAATTCACTCTTCAGGTGGAGTCACAAGTAGCATTTAGTCTTCAATGCTTTACAGCAGTAAAACAGCAAGTATCCTTAACTCCTGTGTCATTCTGCCTGCCCTTAACATCCCAGGAATATTATTTTAAGGAGACAGGTTCTTCTTGGAAAGAAAAAAAAAAAAACCTTATAAAATTTGAAATGCCATTTCCACATGGTTAAGACCACATTTGAGGTCATCTCCTCAAGGGACCACACAGACGAAGAGTACACCCTTCTGCCTTTACAGATCATATTAAAAAAGGATCTGAAGTGCTTTGTTTCCTGGTGTTCTGGTCCCAGCGTGAGCACTGCCCGTCAGCACCATCCGCAGCACCAGCCACAGGGAGGGCTCCTGCGGACTTCATCTTAGTTTTGAAGGTTTGTTCCTGCAGGACAACATAATCCAAAGTAGCCTGATCCCAATTATTTCATGGCGCATGCTAGTGTAGAACAGGAAGGCCAAGTTCAGACTTGCTTGTCTCTGCTCAAGTGGAAATAAAAATTACTACTAAGCCGTGAGGTTTTCTTGCATGGGTAAATTCTGATGGTGAACAACCACCAGTGCTGAGGACCCAGCCAAAGACTGAGCTCACACTTCTGGTTTATGGCACATAAATCAAGATGACTTACGTGATGAAAGCACTTGTATCATTTGCCTGTCCGTGCAGTGCTGTCTTGCTTATTTTATTTCTTTATTATGGGGAAAGACTGTAAAGGCTCCCCAAGTAGAGAAAATTACATCTCTTATTTCCTGCTGGCATTCAGAATGAAGGAGATTTTCTCATAGTTTTTAAATTACAGTGTCTAAATCCTGAAATAAGACTATCCCAGGATGTTCCCAGTGTGGTAAAGCAAGGCTCCGCAAAAAGGGGCAATCCTACCTCACCTAACCATCTTGGTGGAGTTCAACACATTTGCTCTGGAGGCTCCTGACAGCGGGATCCAGTCCATCCAGTTGTGGCCTGTCTTAAATACCAGGCAAGTTCCCCGCCTCGTTCACCATCCTAATAAACATCACACTTTCTGGAAGAAATTACTTCAGCTCTTTGAAGATGCAGGGGAGCCCTGAAAAACTTGAATAAGGATCTTACTTTCTTCAGAGCTCTGAAGAGAGGGAAGGCTTCCAGCTCCCTGACTAGCAGCTCCCTTGCTGAGATGAGATTTGGCACTTCTCCTCTTTCTGACGAGAGGCAGCCAAGGAGGAACCAGCCTGCTTCTGCTCGTGCATTGGAGATGCATTCACGCACACACGCATGCACACTTGCACGCTCAGGCCTGGCTTTCCTTCCCCCAGCTCCTCCTGGCGCCTTCTCCACATGTGGCAAACGCATAAAGTGAACGACTGCTGCTGCTGTAGCCAAAATAAGGCAAGAGCATGGCGAGGGAAGGAGCAGCAAGAACAGAAGCAACGAAGGCACAGCAAACCTATAAAATCAGGCCAGGTGAGGGGATGGAGTGAGGCTAACCTGGTCACATTAACAGTTTCGGCCCCCAGTGCTGCCAGGGGGCTCAGCAGACACATCAGAGGAAGATAAAAAACCTCACCCTGGAACAGCACAGTCCTGAGAGGGACGTTGGGTTTGCCATGCCCAGCCACCACCACCACCACATGTCCCATTTTTGGCCATGTTACCCCAAAGCCGCCCCCCCAGTGATGCTTTCTGTGCAGCTCCTTGTCAGCCACCCTCATGGTCACCTCCGTGCCACAGCCCAGCTCTGTCGGGTGGCCAAGGCCTCGCTGGGGTCCCCAGGGCTTCCAGGTTTCTCATGGCTAGCACACATCAACCTGTCCTATAACTGCCTGTTCCCACCCAGATGGAGAAACCAATTGGCTTGAATGGGACCACATGGCTCAGTGAGCCTCAGGCTTTCTGCATGAGCACGTTTCACCTGGAAATGGGTTGTGGCAGCTATTTTAAGTCAGAAGGAGCCTGATGCCAGAGCACAGGCAGGGCTGGTGGCTCAGCCAGGTCATGAGTGGGGCACCAAGGGTGACACGAGGCGAGACAGTCCACAGCCCCCACACAAGGAGAGCAGGGCAGGGCCCTCGACTGTAGCCAGGGGCAGCCAAGAGTCCAGGTCCCCAAAGTCTAAAGCTTCAGCCACCAAATCGTAGTCATGTGTCCCAGGAACCTCAAATACGGCAAATTCAACTTCTGGCTCTGGCTGAGCAGCCGGACAGCCATCTTCAGTGCTCCTCACCAGGGAAGGAGCAGACAAGACAGCAGGGTTGGAATGACAACAGGCAGCACTGACAGCTGGGACAGGCCAGTGTAGATGCCTTCAGAAGCAATCCACCTCCATTTCTTTCACAGGCAGGTCTAATCAAGGAAACACAAAAGACACAGTTGGAAGGGACCTCAGGAGGTCTTTTGTCCAGCCACCTGCTCGAGCAGAACTGCCACTAAGTCTGGATGAGACTAGCTATGGCTTTGCCTCGGCAAGTCCCGAAAACCACTAAGGACAGAGACTCTGCAGCCTTGCTGGATAAATTCTTCCAGCACTGCACTCCCTCTTCACGATTTTTTTCTTAATGTTGAGTCCAAACTTCCCAAGCTACAGCTTGTAGCCATTGCCCCTTGTTTTACCTTCTGCCATTACAAAAGTTCATCTCCACTGCCTTTGTAACTGCCCTTCCAGTAGTTGTAGGTTACTATTACTTCCCCCATATCTCTGCTTAAAAACAAGCCTAGATCCCTCAGTCACAGGCCCCTAACCATCTTAGTAACTCTCCACTGGCTCTTCTCCAGTTTCTCAACATCCTTCTGGAACTGGAACAGCATTCCAGGAGCGTCTCACCAGTGCAGAGTAAAGGGAGCAGTAACTCCCTCTGATCTGCTGGCCCCACTCCTCCTACTGCAGTCCAGTGTGCAGTTTGCATTATTTGCAATGAGAGCACACCGTTGGCTCATACTCTTCTTCATCTCCATGAACTTCTGAATTTCGTTCTGAACTTTTCTTTGTTACTAGCATACTTCTTCCTACCCTTTATGTCCCTAGCTAGTTTTACCTCCAAAGAGACTTTGACCTTCCTGATTTTGTTCCTAGATCCCTAAGTAGTTCTTTTACACTCTTCATTTGCTGTCTGTCTTTGTTTCCACTTCTTTGCACTCCCTTTTGGCAGTTTGGGCCAGTAAGAAGCTCCTTGCTTAGGCAAGCAGGCCTTCTCCTGAAATTCCTGGTCTGACTGCCCAACAGGACAGTTTGTTCCTCAGCTCTCAGTGTTTTCTTTAAAAATTAGCCAGCTTCTGGGCACCTTTTTCCCTCATGGCAGCTTCCAAGGCAACACTTCCTAGCAATTCCCTAAACAAGTCCAAATCTGCTCTCCTGAAGTCTTGATTTGGTCCCAATTCTGCAGCTTGCCTGCCCAGTCTTCCTCCAGAGCCTGAACCCGGTCACCTCAGGATGAGGAGGTAGCCCCATGGCCTCAGCTGTCAGCTCACACACCATTAATGAGATTTCTTTCCTATTACCATTACTCATGGCGTTTAGATGCAGACCTGCATTAATGTTCAGCAGTTCAGTGCTAAGAGAAGAGGTGCCTTTCGGGGCACTCCTCAATACACACTCAAAAGTGGCTGTGTAATGCTTTACGTCATCAGTGTACCAAAGCCTAAGCCATCAGAGGTATAACACTAGCAACTACTACAAAATGTTAAAGGTTAGGCAAGAAAACAAACCATCATTACAAAGGGTTTGAACAGAGGTGCTTCATCACTCCTCACCAGGGTACCTGGTAGGGTCAGGGCCTGGGGACGACAGCAGCTCTGCTCTCCCCAAAGTCTGAAGGGGAAATAAAGTCCCAGCATATTTTTCTCACTTGACTTCCCTGCCTCCGGAGGAAGAAGTGTGTACATTACAGCGTGGACAGTTTTGCACCTTTCCTTTTGCCACCTGGTTGTCACATCCAGTCCTTGAGGACCTCACTCTGACGGTTTCTGCTGGCAGAGGCTGCTGAGGGCTACTCTGACTCAGAAGCCAGGGCCTGCGTGGTCTCCTCTGCCTGCTTTTTGAGTCAGGCCCGCTCACCCTCCTCAGCCTTCTCCTCGCAAAGCAGAACAGAGCGGTGACTGCGTACCACTGCAGTATCCTCCCATAGGGCTGCATCATCTTTGCTGTTTTCCCTGCCAGGGATCGCTATTGCTGTAACTGCTTCCACCTGCTTTTATGCCAGGGTAAATCTGGGCCATAATTAACCTATTTTCTATTATGTAACTAGCTACACCCATGAACGAGAAATAAGCTGGGTTTTACCGAGACCTCCTGCCTAAGAGCTTGGCCTCAAACTGCTCTCACAGATCTCCAGGAGCAGAGCTTTTGGTGGTGCCACACTCCGAGGCAGCTCCTGTCCTTGGCTCACAAGGTTGGAGTCCCAACCTGCACTTAGAAGCCCAACTCTCCAAGCCTTTGCAATCAACTGACCTAAATATCTACTGGCATTCACCAAGGCAGGTGACTGAACCTGAGGGGCTGCAGCCGACAGCTGTTCACCCCAGAGACTAATAGCTGGAGACAGCATGCGTGGAAGCCCATGAAATTTCCCCACGGACATCCACTGCAGCATAAATGGAAAGAGAGGAGAGGCGATGAGAGGTGTCAGAAAGACAGGCAGCCTTCTGCCTCCTGGGGAAAAGGTATCTGCTGGGAGGATGGCATTGCCCAGGGCAAGGAGAGGCGGCTTCTTGTGAGAAACCTTCCAAATGGTGGAGGTCCCTCCATCCCTGCATGCCTCTGGGTGGCCTGTAGTCCATATGTCACAGAGTCCTATAAGAGACAGAGTGCCCAGCTCTGGCTGCAGCTGATGTTGGAGCTCCATGGCCTGGCACCAAGTCTCTCCGTAGCTTCCCAGCTGGAGGTATGGATGGAGCGAAGGGGCTGTTGGTGCTGCACCTTCACCCAAATGAGCAAAGCCTGCCTCCAGCAAGGCAAAGTAAATGTAGCTCCACTCAGCCTGCTGGCGGCAGGTCCCTGTCCCCCACCCAACCCCTACACAACCCCACGCAACGCGTGGACCACTCAGAGGGTCAGTGCCCCACACCGGGCCCCGCAGAGGCAATCGCCCCGGCGCAGAAGCTGCCATGCAGGCTGCGCCAGCGTGAAAGAAGGTAAGCAGGAAAAACAGAGTCCTGTAAAGAAGTGCTGTGAGTTCAGGATGTGGGATTTCAGCTTATCCACCCATCTTCAGAACCAGAGCAGGGTGTTGGTGGCATTATGGGCCTTATTCATGTTTCCTCCACTTTTTCGACAGTGAGATATGAACATCAGTGCTCGTCAACAATACTTGCTTGCTATGCTGGAGTTATGTGAGCACGTTCAGTGCATAGCTCTGGGGACGCTGTGATTTCCATACAGGACACTCAGTTCAGACCAGCTCAGATAATTTATCAGCAAAGATGCCACATCCCTTTTTGTAGCGTTCATTCATCTGAGCCTGCACCAACGCCTCAAGGCCTTGAGCTCCGATTCTGCATTGCTGCCAGGACTGCAGGGAGCCCATTTTCTCCTCCTTCAGCTCCTTTTCAAGCTGGCTGACCCTCTGGGGATTGAAATGTCACCATTTTTTCTCATGTTAATCCAGTCTGTACTGAATTTCAGCAGTCCTTCCATAGTTCCACCAGCATGATTCACTTTCACTCCCAAGCTGAGCCCTAATACTGCTGGGTTGCAAGAAGGGACTTGTGTCCCTTGGCTCTCAGCTAGGTTGCTGGAGACGTAGTTTTCATTCCTGTCTTTGCTGCACAACATTAAGCAAATGATCTACAGTCAGGTTTTTCAAGCACCCAGAAGTCATCGGCAGACCTTGGTCTCCAAGGCATGCAGGTCTTGCTAATGCATCACGATGGAGGGGCAGATTTTAGTAGGAGATTTTTTTTTTTTTTTTTTTTTTTTTTTTGCCAGCCAGAGAACTGATGTCTTAGAGCAGTCCAGCTCTCTGCTCTGCCCAAATGGAAATTACACCCTTCCTGCCCTGAGCTTGGCTTTCTTTATGCCTCAGCTCTCCATCATCAGTGAAGCTCCACTGCAAATTCTTCATTGGGGTATTTGTAAGGGAAAAACATGGGCTTTTGAGGCAGTGAGCCTTGTGAACTAATGCTAGGGAGCGTCCTGTGTACTGGAACTGGATGGTTGCTGCTGTTAAACTGCTTGAATGCCCACTGGCATGCAAAAAACTTTCCGGGCATAGTTGAGGACCAACGACAGGCCAGGGACCTTTCCTGACAAGGTGCTCTGTTTTGGAGGCTGACAGAGTTTAATGGGTGGGAGGTGGGTTGGCCTCAGTGCCTGAGGTTGGCTCAAAGTGTCTCTGATGTACCCATATAAACATCACCCCAGATTCTACAGTACAGGAGAACCAGAGAAAATAAAATGCACTGCTATTTGAGAGACTGGTGTTTTAATTTATTTCACCAATGGGTGAAGAAGTCATATGGTTAATCCTATACATAAACATGCACACATCACACTTGGAATATGAAATAATACTCACCGAGTCGAAAATACAAGTTTAGACTTTGTTGGTTTGAATGCTACTCTCCGGCTTTCCTGAATGTAATTGTTATTTGTAAGTGTTCTCAAACACTTTAGAAAAAAAAAACATTTTTATGCTGTGGGTTGTCTGCAAATGTTCATTTTGACAAGTTGCTGTCTGTTACTGGTATTGGACTAGTCACACAGTGTATCTTATGTTCCCTAACTGGATGACAAGCTTGTAAAACAGAAGAATAGCAAGTGACAGATACTAGCATGATTTCTGGTTATTTTTTATAGTTCCTGATTTCATGGGCACTGGAAACTGTATGAATATCATGAACAGGATATTAGGAATGCGGAGGTTATTGGAAAATACGCCAGCAGTGGCTAACCTTGTCAGAAAATGAAAGGCTTAATGATGAATCAGGTAGCTTCCCTTCATACAATTAGCATTCAGTTCCTTAGATATACAAGGAAAGGTTTACAGGAAATAACGGATAGGACATAGTAAGGTTTGATATGTGAAAGACTTGTCTATAAACTCGTAGCACATCAGAGAAAATGTTTCACAGATGTTTCACTCGTATTTAAACACAGGGGAGAAAAAAGGGAAATATCCTTAAAGCTCAAAACAACAACCTAGCAGCCCAGAGGCTAATAATCTTCTTGCCCTCTTAAGATGTTCTCCATACCACTCCCTTTCCACTCTAATGAATTCAACACAGTTTCAAGCTAGAACAATAATCATACAGAAGCATCTTGTTCTCAGGAACTTCTACCTAACAGGTACACAGCAAGCACCTGGTGTCCCAATTAATTCTTGCACAGAACTGCAATAATTAACCATCTGATTCCTGGATTACAGCTCAGTGCAAATTACCAGTCTAACAAACAAACGTATGCCATTCATCAACCAAACAAGCTATTTAAATTAACTGCAAGAGTACAAACAGCTCAGAATTTTAACTTTTTTTTTTAAATATATTTCTGAATAAAATTATGCTTAAAACTTTAATGTTTAGCTAAAAAGATTACCATTTGTTCCAAAGGGAAACTGTAATATGGGGTATGTGGCTTTGGTAGCACTCTTTAGCCACAAGAGGAGTCAAGAAATTTGGCAGGATATTTAAAAGATGGTAGGATATTCCTCTGGAGCGTCCTTTGCATTTATTCCCCAGACTCAGTTCTTCTCTGCTCAAGGCTTCATGGTCTAACCTGGCACAATTATGGAAAGGGATTTTGAAAGTGAAACATGACCTTCAAGTCAACATATGAGGGTGTCCAAGTTGAAATGTGGATGCTAAAGGAAAATGTTAATTTCAGTCCCCTTTTCCTTAAAGCTCCTTAAAAAGAAAAGAGGCCTCCTTAAGAGTCTTTGGACTATGGCATCAGCACAAAGTGATGTGAACTGGTTAGTAACAGTTGGTCCAACAGGTATAATGTTGTGCACAAGCCCTTATAACCTATATGGTAGTGACAGATTTGGCCTGAATCAAGCAATCAGAATAAGAAAATTATTACCACAGTTGAAAGGCAATATCCATATTATCCACACAGAGTAAGAAGCATTCTTCCTATCATTTGTGCAACCAGGTTTCCTGGAACTCAAACGTTATGTGTTTTGGTGGTTTATGGGAGATGAAGGTCAGGTAAGAATATCCACAGATGTCAAAAAGGTATTCAAATAAGTAAATTTGTGACCATAGTGGTGAAGAGCTTTGAAGAAGCTAAAACAAGCTAGCTGAAGGACAACACAAGGCACAGGAAATGCAATGCCAATAAATGCAAGAACGTACCTGCTAAAAGGAAAAAAATCAGCCCCTGCCACACGTTGCAGAGTCCTAAATGAACACACTGACTCTGACATGTGGGCATAATACTAGCTGTAGGCAGAGGCCAAATAAGCCACACATAAATGAAAAGAGAAAGTCTGCATACAAACAGAAGATGGTTCACATACCACATCTCCCCTGCCAGACCCGCTGAGTGTGATGGGAACCAAGATGAAGAAAGCACCATGGCCCAGCAACAAGACCACCCTCCCTCTACTTGGCAGGCATCAGCAATTTATAAAGGATTTATGCGGCCCCAGTAAAGAGCAGCTCTCTCCTGTAAATGCTTTCAGTTCAATAAATACTTCCACAGACAGCTCTTGAGCAGCACAGGCTTAGCGAAGTGAAAGTATTCAAATTTGTATATAAATTGTGAACAGAAGTCAAATGAAAAAAGAGTTTCCCCAAGGAACTATTTCAGCCTCAGTACAATCATTAAATTCAGATCTCATTAATCACTATGCCAACCATCCAGGTTTAAAGGCAGAATGACCCATTTCTGATGGGGGGTAGTAACTGAGGGACTGCAAGTGTCATGCCCTCTCTGCAAAGGAAAGACAGAAAGGCCTGAAAAGTACAAAATTTACCTAAGTTAAGGTGGTTCTGGACCTCATTCCAGCAACCAGTGCTACCTTTATCACCCCACATACTTAAGATGGAAGGACAGAGATGTTATTCCTCCCTTGCCACCACCACAGGCGAGGTGGAGTCAAACACCCATCAGCTGAGGCAGAATTCACCTAACACCAATCACCGAGAAGCTGGGCGGCTGCTGTGTGTCGGCTGTCTCCATCTCCTCTGCAATCAATGGAGGGAGATAGGCACTCTCATGGATGACTCACCACCTCCTAAGTGAGGTGTCTGGAGTAGGTGGGATGACTCATCCTTGGGGTGGTCCTCTCCACGGATGTTCACAGGATCCTAGTTCATAGCATAAATTATATGCCTGCCTTTCAGATAGGAGGTGAAATGAATTCCTGTCTTGCATGACAAGACATTACTTTCTCTGTTTTCTTGCACATACTTATGACCTAGGACTTTTGGAAGAATGCACAAACTTCTCTGGGACCCGATGCATTTAGTTAAGGCCTTATGTATGCAGGAGGCTAAAACTATAAAACGGTTTTCACAACTTTAGACAATTCGTGCTAATTATATTACATCTCAGGCCCTTTCTTTTGTGTGGTGGCAGTACCATAAAGGCCAGTGTGAGAGTACGGTCCAAATTCTGGCAGATGACCAGTGCAGGCAGCACTACGCTGGTTGTCATGTTCTAAGCAGCAATGCAGAACGTTTTATCGCTAAGGTGGTGAAACATATGGGACATTAAACACAGAACATTTTGACATCCTCTCCTGTGTTTGACATCTTCCCATGAATCCACAGCATCATTAGCAGACACGCTGAGGAGTGGATTGTCAGAAAGTCTGTAGTCTTATTTAAGAGCTTATTATGTAAAGACCACAACTGAATAAATTAGAATAGCTTAGTAAGTAGCCATAGCGTAAGGATTTTGGTTTTCCTGTAATATTAGAACCAAGGAAAAAGTTCTTACCTTAGGTCAGATGCAGAGAGAAAACCAGTAATTATCTGGAACCTGCACCAATGCCTCAGCCTGCCTGGGCGCGGGTCAGGCAGATGACTCCTCTCTGCCTGGAGACCGACTGAATCACCTGCACAGGCCCCAGAAAACAAAAAGCAGGACTCAGAAACTGTATTAGGCTTTCCTTTCAGGGAAATCCAGAGATCTGCTAGTGTGCCATCTGGGATGCCACCTCTGCTCGCTGATCTTTCTTAACACATCTCTGGATCAAAAGCATAAAGTTGTCCGGAAGGCAAAAAAAAGTTGACTTCATTGTTTATGGAGTCAGGCCACAAGGATGGGATCCAAAAGCTTTGCTTTGCATCCAGATGCGCTTTTGTTGATATCTTCCCTAAGGGGATAAACATCTTCCTGTCTGTCAGACTGTGGTTATGTTAAATGCTTTAAAACCTTGTCTCATAATGAACACCACTGAGAGCATCAGCTCTGTACAGCAGATGGCTGCAGAACATGAGCACCCTGAGAAATCCAGGGGACGGTCCTGCGCTGCGCTCTTACGTTATCTGCCTTCAGCTGACACCAGAAAACCCCATACATCACTTTGGCACTGAGGGTGCTAAGCCTCCACCAGCGTAACACCCTAGCAGGGGTCCTGCCTTCTTGAGACGTAAAGTTTGGAAGTGTGATTTCACTTCTTCTACATACAGTAGCCATTTTACACCTGAAGAATACCTTTTGCGCATTTCATGAGTGGCTTTTTTTTCTTGGCACAATTAGAAATGACACCTTTCCGGGCATCTTGGAAATCTAAAGGAGTGGATAAAATTGCCTGTCTTTCAGTAGAGGAACACAAAATGAGCACTGTGTTTCAAAACTGGTTAATAATGTTCATGGAGGGCTTGATTCCACCAAAGTTAGTCATGCTGAGTAGTTCCCCGTTCTACAAGTAGCCTATTCATCTCAATTAGTCACAGCACAAGGAAAGCAGAATTGGACTCTGAATAATTTCAATTAATTTTCTGCTGAAAAAAAGTGCTATTAATTAATATTTCCCATTTCCTCGGCATTGGCAAATATGTATTATCTATGTTTAACTACTACTCATTTTATACATTTTCTTCCCATAAAACATATCTTGATGGTTTGTCAAGTTCCACTTCAGTTTTTAATACAGTTTTTGTCTAAGCACAATTCACTGCATAATCTAAACAGAAGTGTCAGCCCAGAGCAGGCATAGCTTTACTCTGCTAAAGTTTAGAGTACTTGCAATAAGGGCCACATTTCTTATGTACAGAATTAGGAGAATTATATGACTATTCTAATGCAATTACTAACATTTAATATTATCTTTTCTACGTAGGAAAATGCTTAGTCCTTTAATACTATCTTATGTAGGGAAGTGCTATGTTCTGTGTTTACCCCTTGTGGTTGAACACCATGCAGTTTTGCAATTGGTAAATCAAACCTCTCCTCCGCTGTTTCATGCTGCGTTGGTTCTACGTCTTTGTAGGATAAGCTGTCCTCTTCTGATAACTATGGTGTTGGTAAATACATTGCAGAGTATCAGTGTGCATGTATCTCTAAATACGGGTGAGGGAGGTGTTGTGAAGAGTCTAAAGCATACGTATGGCCTCAGGATCAGAGGTGATGACTTTGCTCCAAAGCATGACTGAAGGAAGGAGCTGTGCTTCTAGAAAGAGGTGCTACAGCTAGGTGAAGTCCATCAGTTGGGGGTAGTGCTTCCCCTGCCCCAAGGGAAGGCAGGCAGGAGGCACTGGCCTCCAAAAGCAGGGGTGGGAGGTCGTTCCTGAGTTTAGCCCTGCTGGTCCCGTGTGCCAAGGTCTTAGCTTCTGTATCCGTGCTGATCATAAGCAAGGGTATAACCGGCTCAATGAAAGGTGCAGCATAAGCTTCCAGAGGGAAATGGAGGGACATTCATCTGCCACCGACAGCATCAGGGGGAGACTGAAGAGGCCAGGGCAGCCAGGTGAATTTTGGGTTTGAGGTTCACCAGCTCCAGACTGACAGAGACGCTCCTGAACCTGGACAGAGCTGGAAGGGGAGGGGGCACTGTTTGTTTGCCTGATTTGCCGCTGGGTAAATGCCAGTACTTACTGGCAGTTAGACAGGTTTCCGTCAGAAGTATCTTCAGCTGACAAAAATATCTGGCTAGCTCTGCCCAGGGGAGGCTTCTGCAAGAGCCTCTGGAAACATCTGAACAACATGTTCCATCTGCTGGCCCCCGTATCCACAGTGTTTTTAGGTGGCATTTCATGAGGTCCAAGTCTGTGCTCATGTCTAAGAGCTTGTCTTTGACGCGCTACAAGTGAGCTATAAAGGTTAGAGGAAAATTTGAAAAAGGGAGCGTCTGTTTCTGGTTTCGCTGGGCGCTTAGACATTTCTCTTTTTCACTTCTCCTGTGAAACTGATACCTGCCAGAAGTTTCCCTCTGCCATCTTACATAACTACACCAATTCTCTCCGCTGTATCACTGCTCCTGACAGACACACAGTCGTCTCCTCCCATAAAAGCAGCTGATCTCTGTGAGGCTAACCTGAAAACTAAAGAACCAGACTGAGAACCACAAAGCAGACAGATGCCTCACTTCCATTAATTTCTGTGGGTATGAGGCTGTGTTATAGATCAGGACCTTAGTCATTCTGAACACAGAATGCAAGCAAAGGAAAAAGTCATGTTATGAATGCAAAAGAGGTACATTTGTTTCATGATGCTGCACTGGGTTATACAGACGACATTACAGAGGAGTAGCTTTGGGGAAAACAATGTTTGTCAGCATCCTTGAATACTGAAAATTTAAAATCCATGAGCAGAGAAACTAAAGAGATGATCAGACCTCTTCAACCAGTCATCCAGAGTGCAGTATTAATTTGCTGCTCTACCAAACTCTGAAATGCCATCCTTAATAGATAGGGACTGATTTGCTAAGTTCGGTGTTATTTGTCTCTGGGATTTATAGGGATAACAGCAAGATCAGATAGAATTAACGCTTTGTCCTATAATATCTCGTTTCTCTGAGACCATCAGAAAACACTTTTCAAATAGCAGTGTTCCTTCACCAACGCACGTTACACCAGGTACGCTATCATCTCAGAAGAATGTACGAAGGACCACGGTGGCTCTCCTCCTTAGCAAATTTAATAATAGGGAAGAAACAAGTACAACTTTCTATGACTGCTTTGCTTCACAGACATTTGCTTTAGAGCATTCCTTGTAAAATAATTAAAAATAAATGGTGCGCATAGGTACTATTTTTCCTTACCATAGGAAAGATCTTCCCATAGGACCAGTAATGGCATACTGGAGCAATACTGGTTTCCATAATCTCAAAAGCTGCATTTTCTAGTTGCTGACACTGAACAGCTGGTCTGATTTGTTTCACATAACAAAGACGGTATAAATTAAGTTGCCATGTGAATCAAGAATGAATCCCACACACAAAGAGATATGCAATACCTTTTATTTAGCTTTGTGCACTAGAAGTGTTCACATTACTGAAACCTACCATCCTGCAGTGAGGGAAAGATACATGTTGTGCCATTTCTTTGAACACCAAAGACATTCCTTTAGGCTTTGATTTTAAGAGTAGATGAATCCATACAAAATATATATTTTTATTTTTACAGCTTTAAAGAAAATTTCTGCATTGTGGCTGTGTTTTTCTTCAACAGTTTAGGTCTTTTATCCCATTTGGCATTCACACAAATGCAGTTATATACAGGGGTTAATGAAGATCCAGTTTGCTGATGGTACCCCAGGGAGCTGCGTTTTATCGTAGTGATGGAACTTCAACAGATATCTCACTCACCTGTCAACCTGGAGGTGTAAGACTGAGGATTTCTATATTCGCACTTCACTCTTACAAGTACTGCCTTTAAAAGAAATTGCTTCTGGCAGTGGTCAGCTGGCATTTCTGAATTACCTAGTTACCTCCTGAGGGATGATTTCTAAAATCACTTAATTCAAAGGCAGTGATCCTTACTTCTTCAAAAACACTTCGGGAAAAAAAAAAAAAGAATACCAAATTCATTGTTGTGTTGATCTGGCCAGCTCTTCTGTGCTGGCTCAGAAATACCATACTTTGCAGAGAAAGTTCATTTTTGGTATATCCAATCAAGTAAGGGTTAGCGCCTGTCACATGGGAAAAAATATCAAATAGGCAGCTTCAAAGAGTCATCCCACCACTTTGTTCTTTGCCCATTTTTGCTTTAGAAATATTCCAACTGCCAGCAAGGGGAGGCAACCAGGAACCTTGCAAAATGGGCAAATTCAGCCTGGTTGGGCCACCTTCTCCTTTCTCTTCTTTGAGCAAAAGCTGTTCTGAACCCACTGGAGGCACAGGCCCTTCTCCTCAGACATTTGAGCGTATCTCTACATCATGTCCTTTTCTGGAAGAGTGCCATCACATTTCCCTTCTTGGGAGAGCTTTCCCGGTGTGCAAAGGCCCTACCAGTTGCAGCCCCCTGTGAGGGACGTGCTGGTGGCTGTACTGTTTGAGGACTGTACAGTCCTGCCCACAGCCGTAACCTGTGGCACGGGTGCGGGAGCACGGGAGCTTTCATGGGGTGAAAATGCTCTCTAAATCCTGCTTATCTGGCAAGAAGATTTGCGAAGGAGCCCTCTGCCCCCTCATCTTGCACAGACGGTCTGACTCACTGGACCCAGGATTCCCATCTGGATGTCTCTTTGAAAGATGGGTGCAAGCCAAGGAGTTTGTCTATTCTTAGCCCTATCTGTTATAAAGATAGTTTTCTCCATAAAAATCTACTTTCGTTCAGCCATCTCCGAGAACACCTGTCTCTAAGCAAGCACAACAGCCGTAGCAGTGTGAATCCTGTTCCCTGCTCATTTTAATGAGGTGTTAATATCAAAGCCTGCTAGAGATTATATAACATTGCTAAGCCAAACCACGAAAGAAACAAAAATAAATGGAAGTCAAATAATTTGAACCCTGTCACCACGCGATGCCAGTTGCAGGAATGTGAACTGCATTTTGAGGCAGAAAAATCTTCTTACATCTCCTGTGCTCCAGAAATGACACCGCCTGCTTGCCAGCTTCTCCGACCAGCATCTTCCCACTTAACTCCCGTGCTGCCTGAGGACACGGCGTGTCCTAGCTGACGGGATCCATAAAACGACACCCGTTCTCTGTACCCCTGCTCCCCTCCCGCTTGCACCCCCGATTCCTGCAGGAGACTGGCACCTGGCAGCAATGCAGCAGCAGAGAGGAAAGCCAGAGGGGGCAGTGTATATTAAAAAACAACAGCACAGCCTCTTAAACCGCCTGGAACAAAATTGTGCAATAACTGGCTTGTGCACCCATGTGATCTTATCACTGCGAGCCAGGGTTTTCAGAGGGAACTGAAAGGAGTGAAACACCCACTAGATTCTGCTTCAGATTATCTGAAAAGCTCGGCTGTTTCCTTCACCCTCCTCTCTTCACATTTTCCATTTGCTCATCGTGGTATTTCTCCCTGGGAGCTCCTGGGAGTCCTCTCTTCACATTTTACATTTGCTCATCGTGGTTTTTCTCCCTGGGAGCTCCTGGGAGGTCAGGCTCATTGCCAGATCTGTTTGTACACAGTCCCAGGGTAGGTTTGGGTTGCTGGCCAGTTTCCCTCGTATCCTGGCTTTCCCTGCAGCTTGGAGCGGGGGCAGCCCCAGCAAAAGACTGGTATGGCCAAGCAGGGTCAGCCAAGCGTGGGGTGGGATTGGCCCCAGCTGTAAATGGCTCTGCAGGCTGCCACCCTAACAGGGCTAGGGGCGCGGGGAGGACGTTGAATGGTGATGTCTTGGGATAGACAAGATGTAGAGACTGAAAGGCCTGAAGAGAATGAGGAAAGACAAATCTTCCTCACTAAACAGTTAAGACAAATAAATAAGAGTCTGTAAAAATAGGAGGAAATCATACCAAAGTCTCCTAGTGCGTTGGGTGGTTCCTGTGCTGCGTTTACGAAGAATATTCAGGGTCATTGAGTTTCTGGTCTCTTGGCTGTCCATGACAAATACCTGAGCCTTTTCTTTTCCCACAGATGTACCTTGCAGCTTACCCCACCTTCAGATGGGATCTCTGGTTGCAGCACTCTGTGCATCAGCCAGGACTGCACTGAGCTGACCGTGCTTGCTGCCCACATGTGCTTGCTGTGGAAGCTATGATCAGTCAAGGACGCAGGGAGAGCCGAGTGACACAGGTAGCAGGAGGCTGGGGTGCTGGGACACCAGCTCCAAAGCAAAGTGCTGGACTCCCCTGATAGTCAGTAGAGAGAAATCAACATATCCAGAACCTGATTCCTCTCATCCTCACGCAGATGTCCCAAAGAGATCAGGCAAAACACCTATTAAGTGCCTGTTTCTCTGTGACTACAAAGGGAGCCCAGTTGCCTGAGACAGGAGACATGGTAAGCACTGAAGTCTGGTGAGATCAATCCCATCACACCTTTAGAAACCAGGGCAATTTCACTCAAGGGCTTGACATACAGCACTTATATGTGGAGTCAATTATGTGTGGAGACACTTGCGTGTGTAACATACCAACGTGCATGAGAAAGTATCACCTTTAAGATTATATAAACCGTATCCTTAATCCTACAGTCAGATAGCTGTAAGACCATAGGGCCTTTTAGTACTTAGAACTGGGTAAAATACCAGCGTGACCTTAAATAGTCACCGAGTTAATGCCCAGAACTGCTTTGGGACCAGACCGACCCCAGAGCTGCCGAGCCCCACGCTGGGAGAGACACCGGGCCTCATCTAGAAGTCACGCATGTGCCACAATTTTTTTTTTTTTTCTTTTTAGTACAGACTGCCCTTGATTAGTCATCGACCTGCTTTAGAAGTTGCACCGCTACCACTCATGCTGTGAATGGAGTACGTATTTAAATATAATAGGCTCTGCGATCATTTTAAAACTGGCCTAGATCTAAGCCCACGGGGGGCTATAACTAATTTGGCAGGAACTGTAGCTTCTAAATAGAAACACCTGAGACCTCTCCAGAGTTCAGCTACGGGGTTCAGTGTTCCAGCACCACATCTCAGCTGAGCTCCCCCGACTGCTTCGCAGCCCTTCTCAGCAAACCGAGGCCAATCTAGCGGTGCGGCACGACCGAGTTTCCTGATGGATATCCTTCCCTGTGGGAATTATGAAGCAGGTCATGGGAGAAGGAACTGTGGTTTCAACTCCCCAAACCATTGAAAGGCTGCATTTTTGCACAGTTTTGAGTCAAAACCATATGCAGCTCCATGGTTTTGGCTGTGTTTTGCCTTGGTTTTTTTCCAGCTAACTGCAATAGTCACTGATCCAAAAGGTAGGAGTAAGTAAAGTCACCGTATGTTTTAAACCTTCCATACTGGAATGTTTCGTGCAGTATGCAAGTCCTGTTTTTAATGTCAGAAGCACTTCCCACCTGGGCTTTTCACTTCTTCAGGTTTGACTAAGTAGCTCTGCAAACTCAGGACTAAATATCTGCCCTTTATCAGCAAGCACAACACTGTCAAGCAATAGGTGTG
This sequence comes from Nipponia nippon, assembly GCF_047370975.1. Classification (NCBI taxonomy): domain Eukaryota; kingdom Metazoa; phylum Chordata; class Aves; order Pelecaniformes; family Threskiornithidae; genus Nipponia; species Nipponia nippon. The sequence continues at coordinate 23,361,901 of NW_028262290.1, forward strand.
CATATCTGAGGTGAATCTGTTTGCATTAGCAGGTGCTACCTTTTTGCGTTCTCCAGACCAGAACATCACAGGTGCTGGCTCTATATATAAATAGCGAACAAAAGCTTGGCTAGTGGTGTATGGCACTTAGGTGCTACTGAACTAAAAGCATCAGCCTTCAGATGGTACTATAGCTGAGGTTCCCTTGCCCATCTCTGATGTCTGCTGAAGTGGAAGTCAGCCATTGCCCCAGGCTTTTCTTTCAAATTTCATCTCTTTCAAATTTCATCTTTTCCCTCTCCAAAAAATGTTTTCATGGAAGCTTCGAGCGAGAGTGTTATAGCTGCTGTATTTGCATCCAAAATCACTTTGCCGCTTCTGTATCGCAGTATAAATGCCATGAAACCACGATGAAAGGGACAGTAAAGCAAGTGGTAGTGGTAGTGAGTTCTAGGATCATCTTTATTCATCACAGACAATAATACAATATGCATTCTGAATCCAGCGCTACAGAACTGACCGAATATTCCAGTGCAGGTGAGGCTCATCTGTAAAAATGTAATAAATATCAAGTGCAACTTATTTGCTAACTAACTTTCTTGCATCAAATGAAAGCAAACATTCCTAAAATGTTTATTATTTTATGCCTCCTCCACACCAGCACAATCACTATTGCAAAGTGTGCGATATTCCTCGTGAACCCCACGTTCCCCTAGATCCCAGTCATTAGAAATGTACCATGCCCTTTCTTGCCTGGGGCACGGGAATAACGTTCAAATCTTGACCGTGCAAAGAGAGCCTTTCCCCCAGGATCTGAGCGAGGGAGGGACGTGGCTCACTTTGCATGCAGAGAGGGTTAATTCTTCCTCCTTCCCGCATTCTTTCGCACAGCCATCCCGAGGGGAAGTGTCATGTTACCTCACCTCTCATTCCTAGGCTTCTAAGTTGGACCTGGATTTGAATTTCCCTGGCATTAGAGAGGAGTCGCATGCAGTGTTCTGGTGTGGATCCATCTTACAATGGTAGGTGGGACCTTCACACCAAGGGAGTTTGATTTGCTTATTCTGGTTCCAGCCCGCCTCATTTTGCACAAATCCTGGTGTCTGGTCTCCCCCCTTTTGTGAAGATACTGGGATGAATCACTGCTTTAAAGAGGAAATAAAGCATTCCCTTCCCACGGGAGAATTCCTGAAGACAGAAAGACGGGGTGGTTAGCACTGCAGCCTTGTCCTGGCTCGTCTACACATGAAAGTTATTCCAGAATAAGCTAGGGGTTGAATGTAAAGCAGGATAGGCATTCCACAACTGCTGCGTGTGTTGCTGAGATCTCAGCAGAAGCAGTGGGTCAGGGTAGCTGCATGTTGATTCATTGGGACTGCCCTGTGTCTTCTTCAGCTCTGTCGACTAGAAAGAAAACAGGCAAGGATTTTGAGGACTTTATATGCAGGATAATACATACAAAAGCAGACGTAAACTATTGCAGAATAGTCAGAATTAAATAAAGAATCCTTATTTTCATGGCTTCATAACATGGAAGGAATGAGCTATCTCCAGGACTTCTTTTCTTCACCTTTCATGTCCTTGGCTCAGAGCAGGACGAGAGAGCAAGGAGAAAGTGCAGGAAAAGGTGGCTTCAAACCATTTTGTTCCTCCTTGGGTCTCACACCAAACATAGCTCAGTCCTGCCTGCGTCCCCTTCAGCTGCATGTCCTGGGTTCAGCTGGGATAGAGTTAATTTTCTTCCTAGTAGCTGGTATAGTGCTGTGTTTTGGATTTAGTATGAGAATAACGTTGATAACACACTGATGTTTTAGTTGTTGCTAAGTAGTGCTTACACCAGTCAAGGACTTTTCAGCTTCCCCTGCTCTGCCAGGTGCACAAGAAGCTGGGAGGGGGCACAGCCAGGGGGGCTGACCCAGACTGGCCAAAGGGCTACTCCATACCGTATGGCATCACGCTCAGTATATAAACTGGGGGGGAGTTGGCCAGGGGGACGCGATCGCTGCTCAGGAATGGGCTGGGCATCGGTCAGCGGGTGGTGAGCAATTGTATTGTGTATCACTTGCTTTGTATAATATTATTGTATTTTTTATTTTTATTATTATTATTACTACTACTATTACTACTATTCTATTTTATTTTACTTCAATTATTAAACTGTTCTTATCTCAACCCGTGAATTTTCTCACTTTCACCCCTCAAATTCTCTCCCCCATCCCACCGGGGCAGGGGAGTGAGCAAGCAGCTGTGTGGTGCTTAGCTGCTGGCTGGGGTTAAACCACGTCACTGCATCATGCCCGGCTTCCAGCATGGCAGCTGGGAAGCTCATGGATGCTCTTCACCACCTGCAAGGCACATTGCGGTGCAGGATAGTTCAAAGGAGCAGGTTCCCTGCCTGGAAACCTCCGCTTCAATTTCCACACCAGCACAGATGCAATCTGATGACAAATACTGCCTGGCATCGGTTTAGCCAGATTTCACCCAAGTATTCTATATTAGCCTTAAGCACCAGGGGTACGAAGAAAGGTTATTCTCCGTGGCCTTTTATTGAGACTTCATATCTACCATTTCCTTGAACACCCTGGCAGTATACCTTTGGCTTCATTTTCCCTCCTCCACCTCCATCCCTCCTTGCTGTCTGCTGCAGGACAGAGGCCAGGCATTTGAACCAATACAAACCCCACCTCGGTGGCCTTGGCTGCCCACCTTTTTCCAGTGCCACGTTTGTCTTCTGTGGCGGTGCACATCAGATCTTTTCTGAAACTAGATTCTGGTGACAGTTACGCTGTCTGGACTGTTAGGCACTCACTAATACACCTAGCCTGACAATGATAGCACCCAAGCGTAGTGATCATGCTCTTTATTAGACTCTTGTTTGCTTACTTTGGGTAAAATTCTCCTTGGTGCTCATGTCATCCTTCTGCTGCATGTTCACCGAGTTCCCCATGGAAGTGACACCTGCTGGCATTATCCGGCATTAAACCCATGCCGTAGGTGCTGAATGGGCCTTAGGGGCAGGAACATGTGAGGGGCAGAGGTGACGGGAATAGCGGGTGGGTTACGGCCTCTGCGTGTTCCCGCCATGTAAACAGAAGGCCAGCCTCCCTCAGCAATGGGGTGGAGGTTGTACGGGTGGGTGGCAGCGGTGACTTGGATTTGCCACTGTCACTCGCTGTAGTTTTCCCCAGCTACCTCTGCCCAGACTTTGCTAGAAAACTCCGTATACTTCCACAGGGAGAGGGCAAGACCCATAATACCTCACAAGAGAGATGAAAGGAGGAGGAAGCATCATCCCTCTAGCATTTTAACGGATTTTCTTTGTGTGCGTGACAGCAATTTGAAAACAGTCGCTTTATGTCTTGCTCCCATACATATGAGGAGTTGCAAAGGACAGGTCCTCACACGCGTGCTGCAGCCGTTTAAACAAGCGAGGCACACGCTCTCCTCTGCTCCCCAGAAGCCTCTGGTCCCGCAGCCTGTCATTCCTCATCGCCAGGTCCTTCCTGTCTCCAAAAAACTCCCTGGGGCTTCTCACCTTCCTCAGCCCCACCATGTTGATCCCCTCTGCTCAGTGCCCTTCTCCCAGAAGCAGGATGGCCACCACCTCCTCCCCCTCCAGGCGCTTCTCCCCTTGCCAAGTGGAGCTGCTTCGGTCATCGGCCCAGCCTGCCGTGTCCTGGCGCCCACCGGCGTTGCCCTAAGATGGCGGCGGGGCCCTGCCCTCCCCCCTGCCCAGGGGCGGCCATGGCAGCCGGAGCTGCCTGTGCCCCTCCAGGCCTTGCTCTCAGGGCTGGCCCTGACCGCGGCGCTGTGCTTCAAGGCTCAGATCACCAATTAACCCAATTAACCAACACCCAACTGAGGTGCTAATTAGGGCTCCCCGAGCCCTCCCCTGACAGCATGCTCTCCACGCCGGGAGGCGTCCTGGTGAGGGCAGCGATGTTGCCAGGCTGGTGCAGGCGAAAATCCTCCATTTTGCTCAACTTCACAAATTAGCAATATTTTACGTGCACCCGATGAAATAAAGATCCATGAGGTCTGTGGCTGGTCTGGATCGGAGCTTGCTGAGCCTTTAGCTGAAGTGGAAAACCAGCAAAGAAACAAAATGTGGGAACTGGGCACAAGGGCAAAAGGTGTTCTCTTTTATTTGGGGATGTAGGCTGATTTTTGCTAAAGTAAATGTAGGTAAAAGTCAAAAAGGCTTTTAGATGTGAAAAAACAAAGGTTTCATTTTGACTGTGTTGGAATAAAATATTTTCAGAAAGGTGACTGCTGAAACAAACACAATTCAGTGCATTCAGCATAGACTTAAATATGCAGCTGGCTTCCGCAGGTGCTTGTGATGGCATAGGTGGATGAGTAGGTTATAGGGCAGAAGGAGGCACCTGCCTTGTGCACATGCTTGCGATGTCAACTGTGCCTTCATATGGCATAGGGCTGGAGCAGGCCCCCGGCTGGTGCAGCTGCTTGTGATGTCAATGGTGGCTCTGTGGCTATTAGGGCAGGAGTATGCACCTGGATTCTGCAGCTTTTTGTGATGTCATAGGTGGCTGAATAGGTGCTAGGGCAGGAGCAGGCCCCTGGCTTGTGCAGGTGCTTGTGATGTCATGTTCCCAAGTAGCTGACAGGGCTGGTTTGTGCAGCTGCTTATGTCGTCACTGATGGCTGAGTAGCTGATAGGCCAGGAGTAGGCAGTTGGCTTGTGCACCTGTTTGTGATGTCACTGGTGGCTCTGTAGCAGTTACGGCAGGCCCATGAAGCTGGCTTGTGAAGGTGCTTATGATGTCATATGTGCCTGAGTAGGTAATAGGGCAGGAGTATGCAGCTCGCTTCTGCAGTTGCTTGTGATGTAACTGATGGCTGATTAGGTGATAGGACAGAAGCATGCCCCTGATTTCTTCAGGTTCCCAGAAGGCCACTGTTGGCTGCTTAGCCAATAGGTGCAGAGCAGGATCCCGACATGTGCAGCTGCTTGTGATGTCATAGGTGGCTGAGCAGGTGATAGGAGTATGCACCAAGCTTGTGTAGGTGCTTGTGATGTCACATGTGCCTGAGTAGGTGTTAGGGCAGGAGCAGGCCCCTGGGTTGTGCAGCTGCTTCTGATGTCATTGGTGGCTCTGTAGCTGATCGGGAATGAATGAACAGCTGGCCAGTGCAGGTGTTTCTGATGTCACGTGTACATGAGTACATGAGTACACGCGTCTCCACCTGGGACGGAGTAATCCTGGTTATACATACAAACTGGGGGAGGAGACACTGGGGAGCAGCCCTGCGGAAAGAGATCTGGGGGGTTGAGTTGATGGCAAGTTGAATACATGTCCTGGGGTGCGTCAAGCACAGCACAGCGAGCCGGTCAAGGGAGGTGATTGTCCCACTCTACACCGCACTGGTGCGGTCCCACCTCGAGTACTGTGTGCAGTTTTGGGTGCCTCAATAGAAGAAGGACATCAAACTATTAGAGTGTGTCCAGAGGAGGGCGACCAAGATGGCGAAAGGCCTCGAGGGCAAGACTTATGAGGAGCAGCTGGAATGAAGCTGTGCCAGGTCAGGGGAAGTTCAGACTGGACATTAGGAAAAGGTTCTTCTCTGAGGGGGTGGTTGGTCCCTGGAACAGGCCCTCCACAGCACCAAGCCTGCAGAGTTCATGGAGCATCTGGATGATGCTCTTAGTCATATGGTTTAGCGTTAGGTAGTTCTGCAAGGAGCTGGACTCGATGATCCTTATGGGTCCCTTCCAACTCGAGATATTCTGTGATTCTATGATTCTATGTTTTTAACGTCCCCTCCTCCCCCCCAGTGTGGTGGACTCCAAACTCTGCAGCTGGCTGAAGTAGAAACACTTTATGCCCCCCCAAATTTAGGAAATATTTCCCTTGGATGCACTGCTTTGTCTTCCCTACAACGTGATCAGAGACTAATTTAAAAAAATCACTAAAATTATTAAATAGTGGTTTAAACACTTTCTTTTTTTTTCTGAGAAGTCATAGTCCTAGGCTATGTCTTTACTGTGAAAAAAAAATGTATTTTAATGTAGCTATAAAGTCCAGGTTGAGACGGGCTTTCCTACTGTTCTGCCACAAACTGACAGGTGAAGCAGGGGTTGGGTTCCATTTTCAGAGGGTCTTTGCAAAAAAGCACTTAAGCATTATTTTGAGCTTCCATGGAGAAATCTGGGAAACTGCGTTATATTACCTGGGCCTCATTGTGTGAAACATCTCCAACTGTGAGCAATAAAGTAAAAAATGTATTTAAACAGACGTAACATCTTTGGAGGGGGATGAAAGAAAAGCACAATAAATCACATCAATTTGGTAAATCTGAACAACACTCCCCAACACCTTTCACTCAGTACGCTGGCAGCAGTCCTGACATTTTCTCCTCTAGCTGGGAGTAGTCTCTGCAGTGAGCAGCTCCTACCCTCTCTGTGCCTTCCGTAGCACTTTTTCCCCAGCTCAGAGGAATGCAGTTAGGGAACATGCTGATGTCTTGCTCCTGTTTTCTGCAGCGAGGATATAATTCTTTAGTCAAACACATCAATTCTATAGAGGTAAAGCTTCAAAAACAGACATACGCACAGTGCTCCAGCGAAGAGTTACCATCTGCCTTCCCCTCTCCTCCTCCTCCTCAAAGGAAGGAAGAAAGAAATTTAGCAGGGGCTTAGCTCTTCATTACCTGCTTGCACTGACATTCATGAGATTCCCTGCAGGATTTTTCTTGCTACCCAGGCAGGATGAACACCCACAAAAATTGGCAAGGAGATGACTTTTAAGTCATTTTCAAAAGCTGGCTCTATTTCAAGTAGACAGTGTCTCTTTGGTATCAAACCAGGAAGGATTTGGTTTTGCTTTCCTCTGAAAAATAGAAAAGGCAAGTAGCCATCCTACTGGTTGCCTTGAATACTAACAGAGAAATATGATGTTTCAAGGATTAAAAGGAACACAGTTTCACCTGTCAAAGCCCGAGGATGAAGTTCCATGTTTGCCTGATAATATCTTTTAGCTGAGCATCCTAAAAACCTACAGCTGAGTTTGCATTCTGCATAGTCTGCTCCCTTGCCACTACTCTAGAGATACAGGTGCTACTGCCTGCAGCAGGCAACACTCAAATGTCAAATTCAGAGCTCAGCCATTGTGTCAGGAGAGAGCTGTCACTGCTACACCAGTCATTAGTGTGCAATAGTACACATCCGAATGATATCTGTACAAAAAAGTTGACTCTTGGTACAGAAGCAAAAAAGTAATTTTGTTGGGACAGTTTTTTTAGATTGAGAAAAGTTAAACCAGCTCCCTCAGCAAAAAACTCCAAAGCAAACAAAAAAAACCCCAACCAAACTTCTTTAGCCAATGTACCCTGAGTAAGGAAATTTGCTGTCTTGGCAGAACTATACAAGGCTTGACAAGACTTGAGATAGACTTGACAGATGACTGAGAGTTTAGCAGAAACACAGAGAAGCAGCGGGTAAGAAAGGACTGTTGTAGATGTGTGGCCGCAGAGTTACTCAGCATAGGAAGGCACAGGTACTCTCAGACAGTATTGATCTTAATAAGCTTTAATTTAAGGCAATTTATTATCTGGACGCTACCAAGAAGCGTTATCCCTAACAGGCACAATCTTGGAACAGTTACTTCTCGGCTTTGAGTTACAACACGGCTGATTTGAGTTTCTTGGGGCCGTGAGGTTCTGCGATTGCACGTAGGAAGCGGGATGTTTGAGAGACATCAACCAAGCTCTGCTTGAGCCACACGGAAAAAGACAAACTCGCTGTACAGTTCATATGCTGCAGATAGGGAATATGTTTCTTTTGTATGGCCCCTGTTGCAAGCTCAGCAAGCAAAGCACTGTGAGGAACTAGCACCCAACAGAATTACATGACTGAGGCTTTTATCACTTACTGGAAGCCTTCCACTGCCTGAAGAAACAGTTGCAGTTTATTGCATCAATAAGAGTGCAATTTACATTAGAAGTAAGAGTACAGTGTTTATTCCAGGAAATTATTGCCATAGCTTGATGCCACTTATTACCTTGAAGGTGAAGAGCAATATCACTACCTTGTAGTCATTAGCAATAATTATGAACAGCTCATCAGCTTAATACCTCCTGTGGCAGACAGGGAAACTTTGACTGCAATCTCTACCGTCTACAAGGATAGAACGCCAGCAAACTCCTGAATATCTGCAACAGTGGGACGGATGACACTCTCATGCTGCCACAAATACATGCTTTCCAATGCAGCACAGGAGTCAGTTACCTTCCACTACTGTCTTGATCAAGATTTCTTATAGGCCAAGCATGAGATTTTTACTTGCCTTAGGAACTTACGTGTTTTCCTTTCACTTACGCTTCTCAAATACATTATAGGAAATACATTATAGGAAATATCGATGTATTCTGTTTCCTGGCTTATCTTATATTCCTATGATGCTATGCCAGGTGTGGAGTCTTGCTCCACGTTAACATCAATTGGATCAACTTATCTTCAATGTGCTTAAGTCTAGATGGTCCTGCCACTGCATCTTGCTAATCTTCACTTCAGATTAAAGATGGATTCAAGAGTGGCTTCTTACCACTACTGAGCTGGACACAGTCTAGCAGCGGACACAGTCTAGCTCCTTCCATTTCGTTCACCTGTAATGAAGGGTCTGACCCAAACTCCAAATCTGCATACTGCAGCCATTGTAAAAAATCTGCATTTTGATCCTTGTTGAGAACCTATCTACACTACAGAAGTTTGCTAATAGCTATACACACAAACCCCATGGAGAAACACTTTATGCTAGCTATGGAGACCTGCTGCTGATACAGTTAAACCACCTCCCTGAAAAATTCAAGCTATCTAGCCAAAAGGCTCTTTTGCCTGCATGTGCTGTGTCTGCTTTGGCTGTGGGTTCCAGGAGAGGTGCCGGCAAATCTTTGTCAGTGAGAATATTGGTTTTCCTACTCCTGAGCCAGTGGGGCTGTGCCAGGAAAACTTGGTATCCAGAACCTGCCTAGCATGACTCCAGTCCACTTCCACCTCTCTCTGAGCAGACTTTACAATCAGTGATGTGCGATATCTCACTTTAGGCAGCTCACCAAGAATCCCTCCCCAGATTGCCGTAGCTGCTAGGAAAACCAGTATCCCTCAAATTAGACAGCTGCTTTAAAGAACAGTGTGCCTGGCAGTAACAGACATGATAAATGCTATGAGTAATGACAGATCCATGTGTTAACAGTACTCTCTATCAGCCACCTACTGGTTCATTTCTTCTTTTGATAAAGGCTTTTCTCCTCTGGTTATGTATGAAATGCATACTTCTTGTGTGAAGGTGGATCTCTCTGCAGAAGCAGTGGGAGCAGGAGGCAGAAGATCTTGAGTCCTGGCTGCGGCTGTGAAACAGGCTCGGTGCTGATCAAACAACTGGCACTCTTTGCCTCAGTTTCCCCACTTGTAATATGAATAATGTCTGTGTTGTAATCACGCTGCAAGGCGTAGTTAATATTTGCACGGTGGTGCTTTGGAGATGCCAAGCATCAGATAATCCCAGGAGATACCAGTATCGTCAGTATATCAGTTGTATCTACACGGTGAACAAAAGCAGGCACAGATGCTAGCATAATGTTATGTATTTTGGTACAAAATGAAATAAAAATCTTGCCTTCTGTCCTCAGATTTCTTGTCAAACATTCATTGCTTCACATGCTGAAGCAGTTAGTTAGTAATACAAAGTGTATTTCTATCCTACTTTATTTTATTCTTTGAACAGAACCCTACATAAAAAAAGTGAAAAACCATGATTGAATCTTAATACAAAAAAGGGCTTAAGTTACATTCTCCTGGGATCATCTGTAGCAAAGCGTAATAAGTTTCTCAATATCTGACCTAATTATATCTGTCCTTCTAAGTTTTGTTTCCCATAAGAGCTAAATGTCTATGGTTAAAAATAACATTTGAAACTCCTCCAAGTTCCAACAGAACTTTTTCAGGCTCTCTCAAATTTAATATCTATTTTTAATTTGTTTTAATTTTTCACCCAACTTTAAAAGTTATGATTTTGAGGCTGGCATTCTGCTCTATTATCCAGACCCTAAAAATGTTTGGGTTAGACAAAACTTGAGAGCTCGGGAAAAAAAAATTATATTATGTGTGCTTATTTCATGTTGGAAAAATACCACAGCTGTCGAAACAAGTAACACAGAGGCATGGGGAAGGAAGGATGCCTCTGTGGTTGAAAAGGAATCGGCTCTGTTAGAAATGTATCTTCTGGGTCACGTCAAGGTCTCTGACAGACAACACCTGGCAATTCAGCGACGGCTGTTTGTGTCATTTGTCCCAACCTGAGCACCCGGCTCTGCCAGCAGACACTGCCCCAGAGCAATGGTGATGGAAGGTGATAGGGGCTCAGGCCCCTGCGACCCATCAGTCCCGTTTAGAGCTCCCCGTATCCATGGAAAAGCTGGCAAATTGTGCTAATATCGGGATGGCAGAATCCTTTGTACTCATCTCTTCCTGCTGGCCCTGTTATTAGAGGGCTGGCACAGACCTGAGGCTGGGAATGCCTCACATCTGGATCCACTTCACACGGCAGGCAGAGATCCCAGTGGCCGTTTAAAACCTTAGTGCCTCAGTTTCCCACCCATAACCCATGGATAACAGCACTTACCTTCCTGATCAGACACTGCGAGGCTGAAGTCCTAAAGTCTGCCAAGGGCTAGGAAATCAGGTATAAGATGTTTGAGAAATACAAGGGATTATTATAACCGGTCACACTCCATTCCCAGGGAGATTGGTAATAAATAACGTTTATACAGCACCCTCCATTGTGAAGAGGCCAAGAAGAAAGGAAGTCTGCAAACAGAGATCCAAGCAGGATTTTTGGATGGGAAATTCAGCTCAGCCCTTGTCTGTTGAGAGGCTTTTTTGGCCTTGTGGAAGGAAGAATCTGGAGATCAGATTGACTATTTGAATACCAAGCCTTGTCCACCTGCAGGAGTTCTGCATCCATCACTGTGGACGGGCCATAAAGCCTCATCCCGGAGCTTTATAAATGGTGCTGCCTGGTCACAAGTGCAGCACCGGCGCGAGCTCCGCTTTCACGGTTCAGTTCACGGGAGGGGGGCGCAAGCTGAACAACAAATGCAGTTTATAATTGCCCAGCCGTTCTGCTTCGAGGGTCTGGGAGACTTAAATGTCACAGTATACAAATGGGAATTGTTGGGAGAAATAGAGCAATGCAAGGCTCAAAGTGATTTCAAAGGCATCTGAGTCCAGTGCTTTCTCTAGTTCATAGTACAGGTTCAAGGCTGGAGCAGATTGCCTAAATTCCCTCAGAAAGAGGCAGTGCAGGGCCGTGAGGACGAGGCGGCAGCTCCTCAGCAGGTCCTGCGGTGAAGAGGTCCGGTTTTTTTAGACGGGCAGCAGCACAGTTTGGTGGTTACGATATTCCCGAAGGACGTGTGCGTTCAGATGCCTGCAGGCTGAGATGGGCGAGCTCTCTGGCTTCACTGACCTTGCCTTAACCGTCAGGCTATTCTGCTGGTGCAAAACCTGATTGCAAGCTCTGAATCCTAATTTAGCTGACGTATCTGACTTTTTTCCTTAAGAACTCACATGAGGGACATGTTCATACCTTTCCTGTGGACTGCCTTAGAACCATGGGCTGCTGTCAGTCCCCAGCTTCAAATGTAGCCCTCTGCTATAGGGAATTCAAGGCACACCCAGCCGAAGGCTCCTCAGAAGAGCCGGTGGCACTGAATATTGCCATCCTGAGGACAAGGGGCCAGGGCTGGGTTGCTCCTGCCACAGGAAAGGGGAAGGAAGGGCAGCACTGTGACGGAAAACCAGGCTTGCTACCACTGCCTCTGCTGCAGAGATAGGAAGGGTGAAGACAGAAGTGCTGTTGCAGGATGGGGCCCTCCCTTTACCCCTAACAGCAACTGCTGCCCTGGCTATCTGCATTCCTCCACCGGCCCTGCAGCTGCAAGCCTGGTTTCCCAGGGCTGAGCATCACGTTGCTGTGGCAGCCTGTGGTGCTGTGGCTGTGCCCAGCACTCGCCCTGCGTGGGGTGCACACGACAGTGCATCTGCAACACATCTTTTCTCTGTGGCAAAACACCATCCTGTCCCTGCAGAAGGCTTGGCTAATATCTAATATCTAGTTGGACTAGATGATCATTGTAGGTCCCTTCCAGCTGAACTATTCCATACCATCCTCTCCTCTCCTCTCCTCTCCTCTCCTCTCCTCTCCTCTCCTCTCCTCTCCTCTCCTCTCCTCTCCTCTCCTCTCCTCTCCTCTCCTCTCCTCTCCTCTCCTCTCCTCTCCTCTCCTCTCCTCTCCTCTCCTCTCCTCTCCTCTCCTCGCTACGCTACTCTATTCTATTCTATTCTATTCTATTCTATTCTATTCTATTCTATATCACAAAGGCATCTTACTTTTCCCAGTGGTGGGATCCCATACAGCGGGCATTTTGCAAAATGTCTGGAGTTAAGGCCTCTCCTCCAGAAAGACAAACCATCACAGAGTGGCTAGAGTCGGCAGCAAGCAGAGCATCCTGCGTTCATCCCCAGACCAACAAACACTGGCAAAGGAGGAAAGAAGAGAAGACAGCAGAGACGGGCTTTACTTACATGGGATTCCAGCTGCTTTAGTTGGGGACTGGAATACAGCAGTGGTACCCCAGCTCACTTGTAATACAAAGGGAGAATTTTACATGTGAATTAAATGCAATGTGCTTCTGTTCTCCATTTTCTAGCTATTCTCCCCTGGATAAGGTGTTGAACTGAGTTTTTTTCTTTTACCCATCTCTTTTTTTTTTTTTTTTTAAGAGTAAGGTAGAAATTAAGGATCCTAGACACTTCTGAAAGTTTAAATAGCCCCAATTTTGGAAAATGGTTCTTTTTTCACTAAGATGTTTTCTAATAAAAAGATGGTTTGCAAGCGCTGAACACATGATGCTCTTTGATGATATATCACAGCTCTACCACAATCACTTTGGGAATCAGTAGATGGGAAAACTGCTATTACAGAAAAGCCAGTGTAGATCTATCTTGAAATAAAAGGTCTACGATTTTACCAACATTAGGCATCCTATTTTGGGAAGAAACTGAAGAGAAGACTTTTTTTTTTTTTCCCAGAAAATATTGACATTTCCAAAAGCAAGATATTCATAGGTGCTGAGACTGATTTATAGCAATAGGTGCACACAAACATCCACTTGCTCCTAGACTGTGAGCAGGAATGTCAGAGACTCGTTTCTAAATTGGGCACTTGCACCTGCATGTGTAATACTCCAAACATAGTAGGTGCTTCTGACTGTTTTCCTACGTCTGATTTTGAAAAATCTGTTCCTTGCTAGATTGAACTCAGTACTTCCCAAATATCTTCTTAAATACGAGTTTGGATGTGACATTCATCCTGGAGTTCTCTGCAGGATCAGTTCCGATGTTATGTTTTCAGATGGTATTTGTTTTCATTGTTCCATAACATTTTTCTGTCCTCCCTTTCATTTCTATCTGATCTTCCAGTAAACCTTTATAATCCTGATATGCTGTTTTCATAGTTTCTCCAATAATCTCTTTGAAGAGACTGGACAAGCTAGACCATCCCTCAAATGATGTAAAACATTTCCCTAATGTGGACATTATGTGTGCCAAGAAATTCCTGAATTAGTTTGAATGTTTCCATACTGCATTCAAGTATGTCAGCAGCAGTCAGGGGAGCCATCTGTCCTCGCTGGAGACGGCTCATTCCCAGAGAGGTTATTGGCACCTCTAGGTCAGCACCTCTGCCTCTGCCGGTTCCAATGAAGGTCTCCCCATCCCTCACCGGGAAGTATCCACCCCCAGCTATCACCTGCCAAAAGCCCATCACGACAGATTCTTTTCAACATCCTACGAAACAATTCAGATAGATAGCCAATGTTGGTTTATTTTTATGGCTAAATACTGTCCAGATGCCTCTTTTTAAAGAATGACTTTTTTTTTTTTTTCTTCTTTTTTGGTGTCGGGAGCAAGCTCTGATCACCCAAGCGAGGCCAAAGCAAAGACATTTTAAGCAGAGAGATGCAAAAATAGGATCCTCTCCCATGGCAATTTTGGATTTCCAGCAGAGCTGCTCTTCAGTTGTTGCAACAGCCTTTACACAATCGCTTGCTCCTCTGCTCCCTCCCGAAGGGGGATTTCAACCAGCTGAGCTCAGCACCCTGCCTCCCCTGAACGTAAAGGCCGCGCGCAGGCTGCCGGGCTGGTGCGACACGCAGCCAAGGTGCAAAGGCGGACCCGCGGGCCTTGCCGCCCAGCTGCGCGGCTCGCTGGGAGGTCAGAGCCTGCCCACAGCACCCCTTGGCAGCCGGCTGACCCCTGCCTGCAGGAACAGGGGTCCTCCTGTTTCTAACTGCTGCAGGCTTGCTAAAGGGAATGACGGTTTGTTCTTCTATCATCTCTATTTGTGAGAGCGTTCAAATGCCGAAGTTAAATCCAGGCTTATCCTCTCCTTTCTTTACATAAAAGCTCCCACTCAAAGCAGACATGTTCTCAAATCTATTATCCTCTATATTGTTCATAGTGGTTCTAATTTTTCCCACGTTGCTCAAAGCTCTATCCTCAGGTGACAGTTCCCTGAGCTTTCGCAGCTCAGCTTTACCTTTCAAATAAGATTTATCCATTAAAAAACAATTCCACTGCTTTTTGCAGCTATCATTTTGCCGCATATGGATTTATTCAATAAATGCTTTTAATAGCAACATTTCTAGGCTTTGTTTGTCAAGAGCTGCCAGGCTTTTATAAGCCAGGGTTGGCACAGACTCTGAATTGCCTCTCTGTACTCAGGGGAGAGTTCCCTGCTGGTCATGACAGAGGTCCTGCACACACAACTAAATGAAAGGAAATTAAAAATATGAGTATCTACATAATTCACAGCCAGTAAATGGTGGAGAGTTATCAGGCTTCCAGCAACTTCTGGACCTGAGCAAAGCTTCTAATAAAAGCAAGGATATGTGATTTTAATCTGCAGTTCCAAGATCCACCCAAAGACCTAAAGTCCAGCTTCAACACAAGTACTAGGGCAGGGAATTATATAAAGGCTGTCAGCAAGAGCAAATTCAGCCAGCCCAAGGGCATGGGGAAGTAACAGCTGTCAGGACAGAAGACAGAGGTCAAGATCAGTATGCCAAAAATCTTTCATTCCGGGGTCAGCCTGAAATTAAGCAGCATTGCTGCTGTCTATCTGCTGCCTGCTGTGGAGCAATGGGTGTCTGGCACTTGTGTCTCGGTGTGCGTGGCATCCACCCATGCAGGGCTTCACAGGTGTCCCCCGAAGAACTGTAAAAGGTGGTGGTTGTTGAAAAAGAGACTGAGTCTTTTCTTTTGTTCTGTTCCCCAGTCCCTTGCTTTTTCTGAGGTCTTCAGATATCTGTTGCTAAATCCCTGGCCCAAGTTCTCCTCCTTGAAAGTGGAGCAGTACGAAGTTTGTCTAAAACAAAATTGCAAGAGAAAAGAGAATACATTGCCTAATATTCTTTTTCAGGGTTTCCAAGAATTATAAACTCCTTTTGGTGCCTCTTTTGGTTTCTTTCAATGAAATATTTAATACATTCAGACATTAGGAGGATGTCTTTTTGCTCGTCTTCCTCCATTCTTTCCATAGTTACCCACAGTCCCACAGGGACTTATTAATTAAATTCTCTTGGTACAGTGTTATCTCTCTCTGACTATCTCTATTTTCTGTACTGCAGCTTGTGTACATTGTTGAGAGGAATCAGAAAGAGCAAAGAACCAAATAAAAAGATCCCTCCAGGAATACAGTGTTCGATTATACAAAGAACACCCGCAGTTTAGATTGCTCATCCTTATTTCCCAGAGGAGGCCTCAAATGTCTTTGTTCTTTGGCTTTTTAAAAAGAATTTCCTTTTCTGGTAAAATCATTTTACCTGTGAACGGCAGGCCAGGCTTCTGGTCACATTTACCTGCTTTTCCATTATCAGCTGTGACATATTGTTCTTCCCCGTGCTCTGCCTCCAACAAACAGCTTTGGGGTGTTTTGCAGCACTGTTTTCCCTCCCCGTGGCTTTGTGCCCGGGCTCCAGGACCTTCCACCAGCTCTGGGTTTCCTGGGGGGAGCCTGGCTTCTTCTCACAAATGACAAAGTGTCATAAATGCATTACTGTTGATAACAGTGAGGATGAGATCCTGGAGAGGCCAGGAAAGGAGTGAGCGTGGGGCCCAAAGCCCCCTCTCATCTCCTAAGTGCCGTACCTGTTTTATGGACAAAGAACCACTTCTGCTCCCGGAGTTGTCAGTCAAAGCCAGCTTCCTCAGTGCTAAAGTTACTGTAAATAACAGAATAACTCTTAAAAACATAAATGGGAAGTACAGTAGTATATGTCATTCACCAAGCGTTCCAAGCTGTTGAACGCCCTGCCTCCTTGAAGTCCACAGGCTTGTATGACTCACAGCCATCACACCTATGTTATACGTGCGCGCATACACGTGTTTTGATATGTTCAGTATTTTGCTCTTGTCTAAAAATAAAGCTGTAAAATGGAAGGGGAAAATCCATTTACTCCCTTATGCTTTACGCTGGGAACCTGATATTACCTCCAGTTTGCCGTCTTCCCAGCTGGCTAGATATTGCATCGTTTATGTTGGACCTCCTCCAAGATTAATGGCATCATCTGTACAGTTTTAACAGTCTAATCTTGCTAAATCTCTTTGTTTTGAAATTTGATTGTGCCTGATCTTCATTATTTTAATTGTTTAATGTATTATAATTAAGGCTTAATTAGATCTAACAGATCCCAATTCAGCCCAACATATTCACATCCGTCTGCAAGCTGCGGGAAGTGCAAGGCAAACCAGGCTGATTCCATGCCGGTTTTTCAGCCCAAAGACCAGGTACTATTTTTGCCACTGACTTATGTTTGACTGCAGGCAAGTCATCTATCTTTCTGTTTCTCTGAGGGATTCCAGCTTGCTGTGTTTATAGCCTAACTGGGTCTCAGCACAGGTTGACATCTTTACACGCAAGCGTTATGGAAATAACAATAGCAACCCACAGCCCATCCCATAGGCAGCTGCCTTCTGACTGGGACCGACTCCTGTTTATACGGAGCACAGGAAGAAAGGCTGTGAACATGGAAGCTTGTAAATATGCATGTCGTTTCAGCGTAAAACATGGAAACCTCCCTTTCCTCCCCACCCACCTCATATCAAGTTCTGGCAAGATTTTGGTACTTCCCAGAGGACAGGCTCTCTGCCTACGTAGAGGGATACCTTCCACTTGCCGTGCACGACGCAGCCCCGTCGGAGCCGCGCCAGTCATCTCCTGAGAACACTGTTGCTTCAGCGTGCACAGGCCTGGCCTCCGGATCCCCTGCACCACCTCTCCAACGCTGCATCTTCATTCTGTCTGCAGCCAGGTTGCAGGGAAGGATCTCTCTTTCCAGAGGTTAAGAGCCAGTGGCTGCTCCTGAAGATGGAGCTGGGAGAAGAGCAAGCAGGTATCATGTTTTCCTTTCAAACAGCGAATGAAGTTGCCGACCTTCTCTTCCCCATCACCTTAACCCCCTTAACCCAGCCCTTCAGCGGGAAGAGCATTCACCCAGCACACAGGGAACCCAGATTCAGTTCACTCCTCCATCCGAGAGAAGACAAACCCATTTCTTCAGGACACACTCTTGCTATCAGGCTCGACTAGGGGACCTTTAGCTCCTGCTAAAAATTTGTCATATTTGTCAAAAAATTAATGACAGAACATTGTTTCTGAGAGCAATCGCAGCCTGCTGGTCTGCTGGCCAGAGCTCGCAGCCGAGGGCAAGGGGATCTGGTTCTGTTCAGTGCCCTAAGGACTACTTCTGTGCCTTATCTGGTGATTGTTACTGTGTAAAATAAACAAACTCGGGTTACCTTTCTGAGGAGTATCAGGGTTCCCTAGCACCTTCCTGGCAGCAATAAGCAGTATGGTGAAAGACTGAAACCACCCTATAGATAACAAATCAGACCTTGACTTTCTTCATCATAAAAACAAGATGGAAAGAAACAAACAGATGCAGAAACCTGCCATTTCCATCTCCGCGAGGAAACCACGTTAATGCCCCCCAACCCGATAAAAGGCATTCCCTTCGGCATTGCAGGCAGCCAACTGCGCGGGGTCGTTACCTTGACGGTAACGAACATGTGCTCCTAGGAAGATGCAACAGGTGTGACACGAAAAGGGCACGTGCACTTGGCCCAGCAAAGATGCCCCCCCCCGGGGTTACCGAACAAGCCCCCACTGGTACCGCACCGCTGACAAACGCTGGTTTTGCAGCATCAGTGGTTTTGTGGGCTCAGCAGCCAGCCTCCTCTGAAAGCCTCATTCAGGTTAATTAAGACCCTCCCCCCAAAAAAACAAGAAAACCAGTATCACCTTACTTAGGAAGCTCAGCATAAAAGAAGCAGAGAAGAGGATCTCTAGCAAACATGGAGATAGAATTTAGATTTTAAAGCCCTAGGAGCAAAAAAAATATGTGCCTCCTTTATTTTTAAATGCCTTTGAACATTTTCAGATCTGTAAAAATATTCAGTTAGAACAACTGTAATCAAAATAATATATTGTGTATTTTTGTAATCTAGTTTGGGGATTCTTTTCCACTCCCAAAACATAACACACGCTTGTTTTTAGGTAGAGAAACATTTTTATTTTTGCAACTTATTTTTTTTCTGAAGAAAATGCACTTTTAAATTACGTGCAGGATGGATTCATAAATTTGAAGCCGTTTGCAGGCTGCTAGAGCTGAAAAAATAATTTGAGAGTTTGCAGTGCTCAGGCGAGGTATTCTCGCATCCAGCCCTTTTGGCTGAGCCAGTCCCGACGGCTGGGTAGGATTCAGCTGGTGACTTGCTCTTTGTTAGGCTGTCAGCGGAGCTGCCGAGCATTTCTGACTCAGGTGGGCAGAACACTTCACACCCCAGTAGCCATGACCACAGACTGGGAGGATCCCAGCAGGAGCTATTGTTGCCAAGGGAGAATTTGTCAGAGCAAGAAGCCTGCTGGGGAGTGCTGGGGAAGGGAGGAGCAGGCCAAAATCA